>NW_020176571.1:11151792-11174097 GCF_003031525.2 Neophocaena asiaeorientalis asiaeorientalis
TTCTTTGCAAGCAGTTTAAAAACCACTTTCCTAACCCATGTTTCCCTGTAAAATATGTAGGACAATTGCTCAAGGGGAGAGGACATACTCAAGTAAGTCACTTTCTTTTTTGCTGAAATGATGTACTTCCAAAAGTCTGGATGTGAGAGGCTAATCAAAGTCACTGCTACTTTCACTCTCCCTAATTACCTTTGGAACCAAACCAAAACAGAAGGTTGTGCAGGACTAGAAAAGGAGAATGTCTGTGCAGAAATCATGTTGATATCACTGTAATTAAAAATATGCTCCAGGGGTTCCCTGGTGGCGCAGTGGTTGGGAGTCCGCTTACCGATGCAGGGGACACGGGTTCGTGCCCCGGTCCGGGAAGGTCCCACATGCCGCGAAGCGGCTGGGCCCGTGATCCATGGCCGCTGAGCCTGCGCGTCCGGAGCCTGTGCTCCGTAACGGGAGAGGCCACAACAGTGGGAGTCCCGCGTACCGCAAAAAAAAAAAAAAAAGCTCCAAATCCAAGTTTTGACTACAAACAGGAAGGAAGTTTTCTTTGTGAGCCTCAAGACTCTCTTTCCCTCTGATGCTGACCTTCTGTATCAGTGTGACTCCAACGACTCTCCTGTCACCACAAACAAGTTTTGGAGGGAAGATTTTGAGCAATTCTTGGAGCTAAAGCTTTAGTAATTGTCACTATATAAACATATGTAATACATGTAATACAAAACCTAGAAGTGACACTACCAAAATAGAAGTTGTGGTAGGGTAATGAGGTTACAGGATTTTATTCCCCCAGGAATTTTGAAAATAATATTCAAATTTAGAGTTTGGAGCTTAGTGTATTTTATACCTTATTGCTTTGATAGCAGAAAAAGATGTAACTGGGATTTCAGTTGGCCCCATTTACCCTCTTCCAGAGAGAAGGGAACACAGGACTTTTTATGGAAGTGTGGTTTTCTGCTCACCTCCCCACGTTCCTTCCCCACCAGGGAGCAATGAGGGAATGAATTTTCATGACTGCAAAAGACAAAAAAGGAAAGGACAGCTCTAGCATAGTGGGAAAATTACTGTATTTTGAGGCAGGATGCTTAGGTTCAATCCCAGGCCCTGGAATTACTAACAATGTAATTTTGAACAAATCACTTTATATCTCTAGCTACAATTTTCTCTTCTATAAAACAGAACGTTTACCTCTAAAGCGTACCTTGTTAATTTCTTCAGCGGTGCATCTACATCTCTCATGTTAGAGGAGAGTCATTTCCTAAATGCAGATAAATAGCTGTTCACACATGATGGAATTAATCTCTGTGCATTAGTGATGAAAACATTTTATGCATTGGTTCCTGAATTTGCCCAAGCATTGGAAGTTTTAAAAGCTGAGATTTAAATCCATCCCAAACTACGTGAATCAGAATTTCCATGGGCAAGATCCAAGGCTCATCTTTTCAAAACCTCTTCACAGTGATTTTGATGATTGGCCAGATTTGGGGAGACCAGTGCTTTTCAAACTTTAAGGTGCGTGTGATTCACTCAGAGTTCTTGTTTATTTGGAGATTTTAATACATGGACCTGGGGTGGGGACTGAGACTCCGCATTTCTGAGACCCCCAAGGCTCAGCTCTCAGGGGACGCAGATGCTGTAGATGGGGACAGGAGCACCACTCTTTAGGTAGCAAGGGGTTAGATCTCCCTTTGGGTCTTCCTCTCTTTGGAAGGGCAGGTCACATACTGTCAAAGAGGTTCTTTCTAGGAAAAGAGAAACATGACTTCAGCCCAGAGACCCTTTTGGTTATGAGTATTTCAAATGGTAAAGGAACCATAAATTATTTCTGGCAGGACTAAAATATAAATGCTTGAATGTGTAATTAAAATGTCAACTTTAAGAAGATGTTAAAAGAAAAAAGGCAGTTGATCAAATATCATTCCTTGTTTCTATGAGATATTCTGGAAGATAGAGGCAGGAGTCATGGTTTGTTTTGCAAGTTCATAGATAGGGAAGCTCGATTATTATAACAATTTAGAATCAGACAATGCTTCAGGTAATAAAATTTCATTTTTTATTAGAAGATTTCCTCAACAACAGATACTTACTGGAAAATTCCATGTTCAATCATTTAAATTCAGACTTCTCATAAATACTGAAATGGGGTCAGGAAACATTTTAAACAATCTAAACAAACTTTTAATGTTTTAAATTAAGTAAACATTAAAAGCAATCTCACTTGATGAGTTTATCAGGATCCAAGATCTCATCTTCAACTTTGTATGTTCAAGACACTGTATTATAAAAGTTAACCATAATATCAAGATTATTAACTTACACTAAAAATAAAGCTGTTTTGTATAACAATTGTTTCCTTCTTCTAATCAATATATATTTTCCTATAGGCAAATTGATGATGATGCTATCTGGAGGCATGGTTTCAGAATGAAGGAATTAATTATATGATCTAAATACTTAATATCATCAAATTCTGATAATTTGCTGCTTCGATCTCCATACCAGAGTTGCCTTTACGATAGGTAAAACGCACACCTCAACCCATGTGAACGGATACTGTCCTCAGTTGGGACTCTGGCTATAGTCTACCAAAATGGTGCATCCATGCTGAACATCAGCCCCACTGTGCAAGGTGCGTGGGACTTTTGAGTCCATCAGGATACTCTAATCTTGAGACAGTGAATGACAAAGTCAGTGTTTCTTATTTTACGCTTTTATTCCTGATCATCACAGTCTCTCTTCCTAGTCACACACTGAACACTACTTTTCTCTTCCTTTGGGAGAATAGAAGAAAATTGATCATACTTTTCAGTTTATGGCTAATTATGGCCATGTTTATTTTGTGATATTTATTATTTTCCTTTACCAGCCCCCATGCCCAATTCCATTTTCTTAACCTCTCAGTAGGTACCCACTTTGTATTTGTCATATAAGTCTTTCCAATCTGCCTTCCGTAACGTGCTTTAATCTTTGAAAAATATAAGGTGCGATTTTCTTTCAGTTTAATACATATAAATTTAATGCTGTAAAATAAAAACTATAATTGCATTTGTTTTCTTACCATTTTCACACAACATTTATGTTTTGATGACCATCAATGTTCGGAAGTCTAGTTCATGGCTTCTGTCTGTTGCAATAATAATTCCACTCTATGTATTAATACATATCGTTACTTAGCCATTCCACTGGTGAGACCATGTTAGATCATGTCCACCTCTGTTACCACGAGCACTACTCAGTGAATATCTTGATTCACTCAGCATTTTGACTGAGTTTTTTTGTGTATATGTCCAAGAGTAAAATCGCTGAATTAAAAGGTATAAGGACCTTATATTTTCTATTGGGTTTCCAATATTTTCTTTCCTTATTTCAAGAGTTCCTTGTATATTCTCAGTATTAACTCTTGTCAGTTATAAAAATTACAAATACTTTCCCCAGTCTGTCTTCTATCCATTTACTTTGTTTAAGATGTCCTTTATTTAAGAGAAGTTTCAATTTTTCACGTAATCTAATGTATATATTTAATTTTCCTCTTATGTCTTGTACTTTTAGGATGTTAGTTAAGACATTTTACACTTGTAAAGTCACAAAGATATTCTCTTGTTTCTTCCTCTTTATTATTTTACATTTAGATTTTTACCTATCTAAATTTTATTTTAGTGCATGGTGTGAGGTAGCTATCCAAATTAATTTTTCTCCATATAAAGACCAATTATACTAACAGCATTTACAAAATCACTTCATTCTCTCCCATATATCATATATTAAGTCAAAAGTGTACAAAAGACATTTATGAATTCTGTTCTTGTTATCTGTTCTTGTTCCAGTGGCACTATTTTAATTATTTGGCTTTGTAATGTTGCTTGCATGCAGACATATTTGTTTGTATTTTTCCAAAATGTCTTAGTTATGCAAGGATTTTTATTCATTAGTATCAATTTTTGAATTAATTTGTTAGATTCCTTCTTTTCAAAACTTTCTGAGATTTTAATGTAATTTCATGGAATGAATAATTCATAAGTTATTTTAGAAGAACTACTGTTCACACACACACACACATGCACACACACACACACACACAATCTTTTATATCCTCTAATAAAATATTAAACTTTTCTCCATAAAGGTCTTATGCTATCTTTGCTAGGTTAATTCCTAGGAACTTCATAATTGTTGTGGAATATTATTTTTTAATTGTTGATTACTGCTGGAATAGAGTAGAGGAACAGAACTAAATCTTGTATGTGGCTCTTTTATTAAGTAAAAAAAATAATTTCTTATGTTCAGTAGTTTATATAGTAATTCTCTTGGGATTTCATTAATAAATAATATCTACTTGTCATTATAGCTTTATTTATGTTTTATTTCATTTACAAGACCTACAATACTTTGTTGAGGAGTCACTGTAATGGCCAAAATTCTTACCAGTTTCCTAAACTTATATAAAGTTTGTCTAAAATTTTTATATTATGGATGTTTGGAAGAAAGCCATAAGGCTAAGGAAGTTCTATTCATAATTTTCTAATAATTGTCACTATTAATAGATTTTTAACATTGTAACAGGCTTTCCTTCCTCTATTTGATATTTTTCTCTTTCATTCTGGTAACATGGTAAATTACTTTGACAGATTTTCTGATGTTTAACCTCTTTGTATTATTGAGTTATACCCTATATTACTACACATTAAAAAAAGAAAAGAAACATTGAGGTATATGGAGATTGATTCTAGTAATACCTTTTTTCCCTGTTAGTTTGAAAATGGTTACAATAAGATATTAAACTTTAAAAAGTTAAATAATGACCTGTTCAATAATAGGGACTTAATATTTTATTTAGGAGTTTTACATCTATGTGGTTTTTCTTTAAATAAGTTAATATCATTAGTCACTCTCTTTTATGGCAGGACCGTTCATTCTCTGAAAGGTAATTTTAAAAATTTAATCTCAAATATATTATAGCTTTATTTTTTAAGGCTTAGAGGGAAATCTTATTTCTCTGATCTCAACCCATTGTCACTTCACATGTGCTCTCAAAATTCTATTAAAAGCATACTACTTGGAGAATGCTTCCCCCTTTTTTTTTGGCCTCTTTATGGCAGGAGCTGTGAGATTTAGAGCCCTAAGATAAATAAAGCAAGGTAGCTTTTTAAAAATCCTTTAAATTCTTGTTTTATAAACCAGACAGATACCCTAGCTTCTGGTAATGGCAGAACAGTTTAGTCAAGTTAGTTCCTCTAAGATAAAAATTGTAAAGTGTGGACAATACATAAAAGCAACTTTTTGAGGGCACTGGAAAGTGACCAAATGCAGGCTAAAGGGAATGTACCCTTGAAAGATGGAAAATGCAACAGGTTAAGATTTGGAAATTTACAGCTTTTTGCTTGAGCACATTTCCCACAAAACTTGGAGTAGGAGACAGCCATAGCCCATTGAAAATATATGAATGAAACCTTCCACTCAAAAAGTTAGAAAAAGAACATAAAAATTAACTTTACAAAAAGCAGAAGGAAGTAATGAGTAAAGGTAAATGCAAAAAACTAATAAATTAGAAAACAAAAACTAAATAATTAATAAAGAAAATATCAAACATATTTTTGAAATTATCAACAAAATGGAAACCACTTTTCTAGTTTAGTTAAAAAGGCAAGCTCTGATGCACAAATACATGATAAAAAGTTGGGGAGTGCATAGCAAGACTAAAGAATTTTAAAGCATCACATGACTACTTTATACATCTTTTGGAAAAAAATTGTGAACTTAAATGAAGCAAATAAGTCTTTAGGAAAATACAATTTATTAAAAATGACTGCAGTTGAGATAAGACAGCAGATTCAAGAAGACCAGTCTCCATAGAAATAATAGAGACACTTGTCTAATAGCTTCCCTGCACAAGAGCACTTGTTTAGATGATTTTACAGGGAAAGTCCACTAAACCTTTAAAGAGCCAGATAGGCTCAATGCTGTTTAGGCTATTCCAGTACATTAAAGAAAACCTTTCCAAGATCTTCTATGATGTAAATATAACATTAGTACCAATATCAGACAAAAACTTCACAAAAGAATGACCTATTATGCTTATAAATACCGAGTCAATATTATCAATTATAAAACCATAAAGCACACAGAATTCAATATACATTACCTATGTATTCAATAAATTTATTTCAGCAATGCAAGGATGGTTTAATATTATGGGTTCCATTAATCTAAATTGTATATTGATACATCTAAGGAGAAAAATTATGTAGTCATTGCCATAGATTCTGAAAATGCATTTCACAAAAATCAATGCCTACTCCCAATTAAAATAAAAAATATAAGAATAAAACATGTATACTCCAATGGCAACATTTTATTTAACAGGAGTGACTGAAACACCAGACATATTTCTCCCAAAGTCAGAAACAGGACAAAATTTCCTAAATCATTGATAATATTTAACATAGTACCAGAAGCATTACTAATAAAAGCAGACTGTTAAAAGTTATTAAAGACCTAAGAGTTGAAAAAGGAAAGGTACTGTCTATATCTACAGATAATGTGATTGTATATCAAAAAAAATGCAAATAATAGAAAACCTTCTACAAAACTAAGATTCCTTAATAAAGCAGAAGAATACAAAATTAATAACTCTATATCTCTCTCTCTCTCTAAATAGGCTTATACTTACAAACAGTAACTAGTTAGAAGATATAATGGAATAAAAAATCATTTAAAATCATAATAAGAAATACAAAATATGCAATCTGTTTATGAAGTAAGTTTTAAAACATTCCTGAAAAACATAAAAATTGGCTTAAACAAATAGAAAGAGATACTAAGAACATTTAATACCATAAAGATGCCAACTCTTTCCAATTTATATATTTAATAATAGTTCTAATAACCATACCAAAAAGTTTTTTTCTTGAACCATATAAATTGATTCAAAAGTTCATATGGAAGAGTAAATAAGCAAGAATAACCAGAAAAAAATTTAAATAGAAAAAATTGAGGGAAATTAGTTCCATTGTGTATTAAAACAAAATATAAAGCCTCTATAATTAAAGAACTAGAATATTAATTAATGAACAGGAAAACTAATGGAATAGAATAAAGAAATTACGCAGTAGGCCATGAATATGGTAATTCTGTATATGATAAATTTAGAAACTCAAATTTATCAATTAAAAAGATGAACTTTTTAATAAAAAGTATTGGAACAGCTAGTTAGCTATTTGGGAAAAGGTAAAATTATTCAGATCATACATTATAAACTAAGAAAAATTCCCAAAAGATTATTACCATTAAAATGGAATTGTACAAATTCTGGAAGAAAGCATTCATGAATTCCTTTTTTGACCTAGGTATAGGGAAAATTTCCTAATAGTAACTCAAAATGCAGAAGCGTAAATGTTGATAAATTTGACCATATTAAAAACAGGGCTTCCCTGGTGGCACAGTGGTTGAGAGTCTGCCTGCCGATGCAGGGGACACGGGTCCGTGCCCCGGTCCGGGAAGATCCCACATGCCGCCGAGTGGCTGAGCCCGTGAGCCATGGCCGCTGAGCCTGCGCGTCCGAAGCCTGTGCTCCGCAACGGGAGAGGCCACAACAGTGAGAGGCCCGCGTACCACAAAAACAAACAAACAAAAAAACAAAAAACAAACTTCTGCATGGCAAAAAATCAAGAGACAAATAACCCACTGGGGAAAAAACTGTTGCAACTTCTCTCACAGAAAAGGACTAATGACCCTAATATATAACAATATCCTAAATATCAAGGAGAAATAGAACAACTTGATTTTTTAAATGGGCAAAAATACAGATTTCTGAGAAAAGAATGACAATGATCTTGATGAATGAATATGAAACAGTACTGTTCAACCTTACTCATGGTAAGAGAAATGAAAATTAAAATCACACTGAGATACTGTTTCTCGCCATCAGTTTCACAGCATATTCTGTTGGTGTGCTCTGGGTAGACAGGCCGTCTCATACTTTGCTAGCAAGAATGCAAAATGGTATAACTCTTAGGTAGGAGAGTTTGCTGCAGTTTGTGAAATTCCCACTAAATTTCCTCCTTTGATTTAGCAATCTCACTTTTGGGAATCTATCATAAACATAGATTTTCAAAAACGAAAAATGATATAATCACAAGGTTACTCATTATGGCATTATTTGTAATAGCAAAGACTAAAGAAAAAACTCGCGTGGTTATCAATAGGCACTTGGTTGAACTATTAGAGTACAATCACACAATGGAACACTATGCAGATTTTTAAAGGATTAAAGGTATTAGAAGACTGTATACATTGAAGTACAGTCATCTCCAGAAAATATGGTAAAGTGAAAAGAACAAGGTACAGAAGAGTGTATATAGAGTGCTCGCTTTTGTATAAAAAAGGGAAATGGGAAAATATATATATTTACAAAAAGAAACACTGGAGGGAAATTTAGGGTTGATGTAAGAATTCTTTGAATATACCTCATTGAGTTTTAGGGTTTTTTTAAACATGTTTATTGGAGTATAATTGCTTTACAATGGTGTGTTAGTTTCTGCTGTCCTCATTGAGTTTTGAGTTTGGAATCATGTAAATATTTTACATAGTCAAAAATTAAGTAATGAAGAAAAAGTCTTTGGTATTGCTGAAATTTGAAAACAATAGAAACAAATGAATGGTACTATATAGTAAGTTGGTGGAAAAATGTTACAGAGAAAAGATTTATTCCACCTGATCTTAGAACACAATGCTGTGACTGTATATAACTTAAGGACTAAAAACTGCAAAAAAACCTTGAACTTCAATATTTATTTATTTATTTTTTAGTTTATTCTAGATCATGAGTGTACAGTTAATCTCATTAACAATTAATGACCTTTTGAATTTAGGGTACCTTATGTATATATTAAGTACTGAATTTATTTTTTAAAATAGATTACTTTTTTTTTTTCTAATTAATTTATTTTTGGCTGCGTTGGGTCTTCATTGCTGCACTCGAGCTTTCTCTAGTTGTAGCGAGCGGGGCTACTCTTCCTTGCAGTGCGCAGGCTTCTCATTGCGGTGGCTTCTCTTGTTGCGGAGTACAGCTCTAGGCGCGTGGGCTTCAGTAATTGTGGCACGTGGGCTCTGTAGTTGTGGCTCATGGGCTTAGTTGCTCTTCGGCATGCGGGATCTTCCCGGACAGGGGCTCGAACCCATGTCCCCTGCATTGGCAGGTGGATTCTTAACCGGGGAAGCCCTTGAACTTCATTTAGAAGCTTAATTTTAGTTAAAAAAAAACCTGTACTATTAATTTGAAAGTATTATATGTTTACTGTGTAATAAAGCATAGAACTATGTTAATATTGTTAGGAAATATTTGGATATTATTTAGAATAAGAGATACAAATATAAAATCAAGGAGGTTAACATTAAATTTGAATGGTAAATATCAGTGAAATTCATATTTTTTCTTTATAAACATGTATTTCTTAACTCTGCTTGACAAAAAGACCTAAAAACAATGAAAACTCAGGAACAATGAACATACCTAATGCCCAGATTGTGGTTTCTAATTAATATTTCCCACTACAAGGGTCAGTGTTCTTTAGAAAAATGACTAATTCCAGCTCTGGGACAGTAAATGTACAAAATAAATCTGTATATCTTAAGCCAGAATGCAAGAAAACTATCAAATCTTAATGACGTTGTATCAAAAAGACATAGAAGCCAGGTTGAAGGGGCTTCTACTGGCCAAAATAAGACCATTTTAGCGCTGCCTCCACCCCTAGTAACTGCACCTGATTAAAACATATTGAATACGTAAATGCCATGAATTTGTGTGATATGAACCATGAAGGCAAAGATACCAATGGGGAAAAAAAGGCACAACAGAAAACTCTTTAGCCACTATTGGTTGCTTACAACTCTTAATAGTGAAAACCAATACGTAAAGGGTAAGAATTAAGTATTTATCCTTTCTAGTTATTATTTTTGTGTGTGTGGAGTATACTTGCTTTACAATGTTGTGTTAGTTTCTGCCATACAATGAAGTGAATCAGCTCTATGTATACATATATCCCCTCCCTCTTGGGCCTCCCTCCCACCTTGCACCCCCATCCCACACATCTAGAAGCGCAGAGCACCGAGCTGAGCTTCCTGTGCTTTATAGCAGGTTCCCACTAGCTATCTATTTTACACATGGTAGTGTATATATGTCAATCCTAATCTCCCAGTTCGCCTCACGCTCTCCTTTCCCCTCTGTGTCCATATGTCTGTTTTCTACGTCTCCATCTCTATTCCTTCCCTGCAAATGGGTTCCTCTGTACCATTTTTCTAGAGTCCACATATATGCGTTTATATACGATATTTGTTTTTCTCTTTCTGGCTTACTTCACTCTGTATGACATACTCTAGGTCCATCCACATCTCTACAAATGACCCAGTTTTATCCTTTCTAGTTTGAGATCTGTTTCAGGGTAGTCGAATAGCCCAAGTGAATGAAGGCTAGTTCTCAGTGGAAGAATTCCAGGTAATAAATGCCGAAGGAACTGGAGTTGGAAAAACACAATTTTGTAATCCCTAATTTAAAAAAAATGATTCAGGCAAAGGTTATCAATGATTGTGGTATCATTAGGGGAAAGAATGATAAGGAACTTTACTGATAAGGAAGTTTACCACCTGAATTTACTGACCACCCTTAATGTTATTAAGAGGAATAACAAATTCTATGCTTCCTGATGTCATGCTATATGAATTATACAGCACCACTAAATTTTTCTGGTTACCTCCCAAAAAAAGTAAAAGGAAAAATTGAAACTGAATTGAGCCTTTACATTTAATTTCTAATCTAATGGAAATGTGGAATTCGAAGGACACTTTAAATGATACAAAGAGGCTATCTGCCAACTGAAGTGATCTTGTTTCTTAAACAAGACAATGGCATTAAAATAATAGTAACATTGTCGAGACTATTCTAAATTAATAGACTTAAAAAGACTTTAGAGGTAACAATCAAATACATTGAGTAAGTCTGCTTGCATCTGATAAAAACAACAAACTCTAAATTTATTATTTAGGGACAATTAGACCTATTTGAAAATAGACTGGCTATTAGATAATATTAAGAAATTATTGGGGTTTTTTAACATCTTTATTGGAGTATAATTGCTTTACAATGGTGTGTTAGTTTCTGCTTTACAACAAAATGAATCAGTTATATATATACATATGTTCCCATATCTCTTCCCTCTTGCGTCTCCCTCCCTCCCACCCTCCCTATCCCACCCCTCCAGGCGGTCGCAAAGCACCAAGCTGATCTCCCTGTGCTATGCGGCTGCTTCCCACTAGCTATCTACCTTACGTTTGGTAGTGTGTATATGTCCATGCCTCTCTCTCGTTTTGTCACAGCTTACCCTTCCCCCTCCCCATATCCTCAAGTGCATTCTCTAGTAGGTCTGTGTCTTTATTCCTGTCTTACCCCTAGGTTCTTCATGACATTTTTTTTCTTAAATTCCATATATATGTGTTAGCATATGGTATTTGTCTCTCTCTTTCTGACTTACTTCACTCTGTATGACAGACTCTAGGTCTATCCACCTCAATACTAATAACTCAATTTCGTTTCTTTTTATGGCTGAGTAATATTCCATCGTATATATGTGCCACATCTTCTTTATGGTATTTTTTTAAAATATAAAAATGGTATGTCTTTTGGTAAGAAAATGTCATTTGTGTTATCATTACTATTGTCATTACTATTATTTTGAGATTCATTCTAAAGTAGATAAAGCTCAAATCTCCCGGAGTCTGGGATTCATTTTAAAAATAGAAAATCTTGTAATGAAAGAAGGTATATGGAAGAGAGGAAAGAAATATGGCCAAGTGTTGATGTGGTACTTTGACTCTATATTTTTGCTGTACTCTGTATTTTTGTGTTTGAAACTTTCTTTAAAATAGAAATCACCCAGTAAGACTGGCCAGAACATGGGGACTGATACAAGAGGCCAGCAGGAAGCTAGGGAGCAGGGGTAGAGACTGACCACAGGCCCAGAATGCTGCCTGGGAATGGGACTGCACACCATGCAGGCTACTGAGCATAAAGACGGCTAAGCCTGCCCACTGCCACCAGGGAGAGAGTGAAGGGAATCAGCTGCCGGTGAGGCAGCGAAATACAGAGAAACACCAACCTTCCAGACAGAAGTAATCACTGGAAACCAGGCCAGAGCTGGTCTCAACAGACCACATAATTGGAGGCAGGAAGAGAATGTTGCCAAGCTTAATACGAAGTTTGCTCCTTGTTTGATTATTTCAGGATAAAATAAAATCAACGAGTAGTTATGTATTCAATCCATAATTGAAGCAATTGTTTCTGACATTTATTCAATGTGAGAGGAAAAGATGTATGATCGTTATTCCCTTATAATAATTTCTTATACTACATTGAAATATGTGATGAATACTTCTCAGATTCATGAATACTTCTACTCAGATTCAAAACTCAGAATTCTGTTAGCGTTTCCTTATGTTCCTTTTGCAATCCTTTCATTAATTTTCTTCTTGTTTTCAAGTCTCAAGGCCTACATTTTAATTACAGAGCACATTGAAATACCATATAAATATCAGTAAATTTTAAATGATAGGAACAGGGACCCAACACAACACAAGAATTCTGTGCATTAAATAGGAATCACATGGACTGATGTGGCATGAAATTGACCTGCGACTAAAGATATTGGTTCAAATTACACTGGTATTTTCGACAAAGTGAAGCTGTCTGTAAAGAAGTTTAGTGCTATGTCCTGCATCCAGAAAGGGAAAATGATCTCTCTCTCTCTCTTTTTTTTTTTTCTTTTTAAAATGGGAACACAGAAGTCTGAAGAAGAAGCTTTGCTGGTGTAAAATCCTTGTCAGGCTCAGCAAGCTTGTCAATTGGATTAGCATGTGGGAAGGACTCCTTCCAAATGTGCAGCCTCAGCCTCCATCTGCAAGACAGGACTTTTTATCCTTCCATTGGCTCAAATTCAGCAACGTCTTCCTCCATGGAGTGTTCACTTACCCATCTTGATCTCTTTTCCTTGCCTCTTTTTAAAATTCAAGGCACTATGAAGCCCAAGCAAATAAAGCTTCCTCGAAGTTTTTAGGCTAGGAGACAGAGTTTTCCAGATGGTTCTTATTTCTTTGCTTCATGGAAATGGAAAGTTGCAGATAGCTTTTCTCTGCTTAAGAATGAGAAGTTACATATAGATGAGAAGAAAAAATGAGGGAGGGGAACCCAAATAATTAGTCTGTTTTTATTGTGTTTAGAAATAAGAGATAGGCTCTGTTAAATATTTGTAGGTGTGTTCTTAGCCATTACACCCTCAGTGCTCCATTTCTGGTGTATTTACGTGGCTTGACAAAGACAAAAATTAGAAAAATGGATTCTCTCAGCTTGGTATGTGTAATATTATACATTAATTTACATTTTTATTTTGGTACCTGTATATGGTTTGGAAATATTGATAGCCTCACAGGCTTATATTAAACACACATCCTACACACAAACATGCAAGGAGTAATCACATGACCCGTCTCTCATCCCTGCATGCTACTCCCCAGGGAAAATTGTTTATCAACATGTTTGGATATGGCTTATAGTATTTTCATCCATGTTTGTGAGTACTATGCTTATTGGTTACTTCTTGATTTTTTTCAACTTAAGATATTGTGTGATGGCTTCCTACTCTGGAAGATGAAGATTTAGTCCTTTTATATTATATCCTGCTCCCATGCACTTCCACTTCTCATCCTTCCATCACATTTATTCAACGCATTTGGTTAGATCAGCATTAGGTTTAGATTATTAGAACCACATACATTTTGCTCACTGAGGCATTTGGTGTATGGAGGTTACATTTTTTCTTGCAGGGGTTAATAATTGACTTTTTTTTCATTTGCTCAGTTTTCTATGTACTATCTAGAAAGTTTAGAAGGTGAGGGAAAGCCTTGAACCTCATGGTGCTTCTGAGGGCATGGCCTTTGGAAGCACCAACAGCAGCTTCATTTCTGGAATTTTCTAAGGGTAGCTCTCCAGCTGGCATGTATGTAGAGTCAATGGGGGAACCCTTCCTAGGAGACAGGATTCACAGGCTGCATGTGGCATATAGCTGCAAAGCCTTGGGATCTTACTGGGATGCAGAAAGGGATAAAAAGGCTGCAGAGAAAGAAGGGTAATAAGTGTTGCTTGGAGAAGTTGCATGTTAAAAATGGGAGAAGCTCTACTTATAACAAGCACCAGTGGTTCCATGAGAGATAATTTACACCAAATTCATGGCCAGGGTACTAAGTATATTTTCTAAGGGAAAATGGAAATTAAGACTTTTTGAATATGTGGGAATCAAGGGACAAAAAGAAGGCTTATGGAAATTGCAATGTCTCAAATGCTCTGTCTGAGAGAGAAAGCAGTGCGTATGGATAAATTTTACCCCCAGGATGCGGAAAATCATATTATGACAACTTACTTCTCAGTGGGCAGTTTCTTAGAAATGAGTTTCAGCTCACAGACTGTGAGCTTCAGACTGTTGCTCATAGACTGAATGGCATCCTGATCTACTGAAAGCAAGACATTTCTCCCTTTATCTCTTATACTTCCCGTCTACCATTCTTTCCAAGATAATACTGGTACTTTTGTAGGTATGGGTAGTCTTAGATTTTGGAATACAATTTTTCCCCCTAGGAATATACCCACAGGGGTCAAAGATTTGTTTTACAAGTTTTATGGGTATGAAGACAGTGATGTGATAGCCTGTATCCTATTCAGTGTGACTGGAAAACACACGAGTTTTAAAGTTGAAATAACAACAGTTGGGGAGTCGCCAATGGAAGACAGGATCCAGAGGCACCAAACTGCTGAAGAAACCCAGATTAAGTGAGTATCTTCTGAGCTGAGCTAAAGAGAAAACTGATTTTGAATTTAAATTTTTTTAGTGCATGAAAAGGATATTCCACTTAGGAATTTAATCTCTCTGGCAACTTCATATTTAGACAATCTATGTTATTAATTTTTAGGGTATTATATTACTTGGGATATTATTTATGTTGTCACATATAATCTTGGATGAATTATAGTGAATAAAGTTACTAGGGAATTTGAAATGAGAAATTCACATCCTTATTTTCTCTTCCCTTTAGATGGAGGTGGATAATCAGAGTCTGTGCATTCAGTGGGTCGTGTCTTTTTACTAGTAAGTAGGGTACTTTGCTTTAATCGAGGAAAATAACACCACTCAGTCAAAAAGGCAGCTGAGTCTTCTAGTCCCCTTGAGGAAAGAGAAAAGGACTTTTCCTAGAAGGTCCACCTGTTCCAGCTAGCTCTATTCCAGCTTCTTGGCCTGCAAGTGGGTAAGTTCATCAGATCAGCCCTGCCTGTTTTTGATGTCTGCAGTTTGGGGTTGGGGAAAAAATGGCCTACTGTGGTGTTAAAATCAATTTTGCCAAAGAACATTGTGCTTTACGAGAGAAGTGACTTCTTATTTGCAGCTGTTTTAAGAGAGAGGAATAGAGTAAAGATGACTTTGCCCCACTATGCTTAGTTATAAGTCAAGGGTGCAATTTCACCCTAATTATTACCTCTAGTTCCCCAAATGCCAGAGGTGGTATAGTTCTATAGTTAAAAAGGCAAGGGTTTTGGAGCCAGACTGCATCGGTTCAAATCTCAGCCCAGCTATCTTGTAACCTAAGTAGTCTACTTAATGCCTCTCTGCCTCAGTTTCCCCATCTGAAAAGTGGGGATGATATTTTTTGCTTTGTCCTGTTGATTGAATATGTTAGTTCAAATTAAGTGTTGAGAACAGCATCATAATTCATCAAAAGTCAGCGATTATCTTGGTATTGATGAGTAATATCTGAACTAGTGAAAGTACTGTGTTGCTGCAATGGTGCTTCACTGACATACTTTTAGCCAGAGTAGAAAATACTCTAAGGTCGATTCTAGACCCCCATTAAAAGTGTTTGTTCATTTAAAGACTTATAAGGAATTTTAACTTTCTTGAGCATTTGCTATATGTCTGGCACCGTATTAAGTACTGATATCATTCTGTTTATTCCCTACAATTCTAGGACATATTATTTCCTAATTGTATATATTAGAGGGAATATTTTTGCATAGTATATTATTTAAAAGACTTAGAGAAGAATAACTTATATAGTTTTTTTTTTCACATTTAAGTGTTAATGTTACTAATTGGATTATCGGAGTATTGACTTTAGGTATTGGGACATTCGTTTTAGGTATTGTATAGTAAGGTTTTCCCACTAAACCACCTATGCTCCAATCTTTTGCCTTACCCCATTGCTCATTTTTATCCCCTCAGGCAACAGCTGTTATAGCCTAGTAGCCTAAATAATATTTCCTAGGCTTAATGTGTTATAAGCTACCCAAATATTTTTTCTTTAGGGTAGAGCGCAAACTAAACCTAGTTTGACTGCAGGTGTTAAAACTTGTGGGTCTTGGCAGAATTAACAAATTCTTGATGTTGGTGGATAAGCGGAATGCTTGGAACTCTACCCCTTGGGTAGGTTTGTGCCTTGGGAAACTCAAAACCTGTAAAGATGGACGCATGCCAGTCCTTTGAGGTAGAGGCTTTGAATGTTTCTATAGAACCTCTGTTGACCAGCTTCACGGCTCCAATGGCTGCCTGCAAAATAAATAAATAAGGGCTGATGTGCTGTACAAGTTACAAGTACTGTAACTTGCTTATCATGCTGGTTTGAAAAGTGAATGTGTGCATTCAAAACTTGTCGCATAGCACACTGTGAATTCCTTTTGAGTCTGGACCATTGTGAGAGAAAATAACTCAAATTTATCTTGGCAAGAGTTCCAGTGTGTACCTGTGATTTGTAAAATTATTCTTATCTGCTTTGCTGGAACAATGTCATTACCTGGGTTCCTAGCTATTCATTTACAATCAATTTTCATTATCTTCTGTCACCCTTTTCAAGATTACATGGTAATTACAGAAATATAAAATCATTCAAGTAGACTGAATATTTCTTGTTTATAAATTTATAATATCAGTGAGTAGATAAAAATATCTGCCCAACAGGAATTTATAGTTTAGGTAACAGGATAACATGTAAAATATGGACAACATACAGGGCAGTATATAAGTATTCAATGCCACAAATTTCATAGACGAGACATGTGATCAGATAAAGCTTCGTGGAAATGGAATGGCTTGAAGGAAAAGCCCTGAAGAAGGTTTTATGTGTTTGGCGAGATTATTGTCATATGGGAATGACTTGAACTAAGGTATTGTCATAGGATTAAGTTAGGTATGATTGCTAACAATAAGTAGATATGTCAACTGGAGGAAAGGTTCTAATAACTGAATGGAGATGAATAGATGGGTATAAGAAGAATCGAAATAATTCTTAGGTTTCTGAGGATGGGCCATTTATTCTATTGCTCTGGATAAATTGTGACCTTATCGACACATTTAAGCTCCTGTCACAAATTGATCTGTTGCAAATTCCCAGTTGTCAATGTATTAAAATGTAAAATATATAAAGAAAAACCCCAAGAAACATAAATATCCAGATTTTTGCAGTACAACGCAATGTCCTTTTAAAACAAAGTTTGTTGTAATTGTGCATTTAATTCTGACAGCAGTTCAAAACACGAAACCAGGGCTTCCCTGGTGGCGCAGTGGTTGAGAGTCCGCCTGCCGTTGCAGGGGACATGGGTTCGTGCCCCGGTCCGGCAAGGTCCCACATGCCGCGGAGTGGCTGGGCCCGTGAGCCATGGCCGCTGAGCCTGCGCGTCTGGAGCCTGTGCTCCGCAACGGGAGAGGCCACAACAGTGAGAGGCCCACGTACCCCCAAAAAACAAAAACAAAAACACGAAACCACATGTTTTCCTACCCTTCCACCAAACCTGGGACTGCAGTACTAAAGAAGTATGCTAATTACTTTTACTATTACTTTCTCCTCTCAAAGTAATAGTAACAGAGACTTGATCAGTTCAGCCTTTCCATGACATTGTGGGTAGGGGTATGAATTATGGAAGCAAACTGCCTTAGTTTGAATCCTGGATCCCCCTTTTTCTGGCACTCTTGACTTGGTCAAAATATTTAGTTTCTCAGTCCATCTGTACTGTTATCTGTAAGATGGAAATGATAATAAATATCTACATCTTGGGATTGTTCTGAGATGCAACTAATGAATACATGCATTTTAAAAAGTGCTAGACACAAAGTAAGAACACAAATCGTTATATAGTTATGGTTAAGCATTACCTATTTTAGTTTTCCGATATATATATATATCTATATATTTTTTTTTAATCACTGAAAATTTACTACTATACAGGCTTAGAAAACTCCACCCTATCATATACACACCTTTATGGAATTGTGGTGGTTTTCCATTGCGCTGGATAAATAGTGCCCTTACCTTCAACTATCATCTAAAATGTATATTCTACTGGATACAAAGACTTGCTTTGCTACAAGACTCTTAGCATTTTACCTTGTTTCCCATTTGCCAAGGAGGAAGAAGGAAAAACAAAAAAGGATTTTCTCCCTCCCCTCTAATCCTTTTTCATGACCTCCCACCCCCTAACCCTGCCACACACATAGACATACTGGCACTGATTTATCTTCAGGAGAATATAATAAGAAAACATGAATCAGGACTTTTAGTCTTCCACATTTGAACTTTTGGCCACAACTTTAAACAAATTTGGCATATGTTAGCCATATGTTTAAATGTCAGCCAAGTACTTAGATGTCTAATATTTGAACATAAACTGCAAAGTTTAGAATTGCAGTAGAAAATTCCCTTTTTGTTCAGAGCTGGACTCACACAGTGGAGTTTTATGTTGCATGATTTGAAGGGCACCAGACAGCCTTTTTCCTGTGTCCAAACAATATCCCCTTTGCCCCTCCTGTTCTCAATATCCCTTCCTTTGCTGATTATTTTTGGGGAAAATGAGAAAGACTTGCATGCTAAAGCAAGTTGGAGTACTTTCTGTCCAGGGAAGATTAGGAAGCATGAAAACAACCAATACATTGGAACACTTCGGTTGAATAAGAGAAAAGATGGGGAAAAAAAAGAGAGATAGCCCTGAATTAATCTTTGCTCATATGGTTCTCTTGCTTAAAGAGTTTCTGTTTTCACTTATTTCTAAAATGCTTTGAAGGCAGATTGTTTCAGTATATGTCCCCCCTATGTTATCAGGTAAGTCATGGTTATATTTTTAAAAATGAAACCATCAAGGCTGTTAAGAACAAAAGAGCATTAGCTAGATCCAAGGACTATGCCAATATAAACAAGGACAGGGACATTTTCCTTTGACAAATGATCTAACACTTAATGTCCATGATATTGAATGAAAAATATATTCACTGAATGGAAAACAAGGGTAGAGTAACTACCCACTGTTTAAGCATAAATTATACCTTTGTTTCTTCAAAAGTGATGCTGTTTATTTCTCTCTCTTGTTGTTGCCAGATAAGTGCAAATATAGAAGGAAATTCACAAAGTATCTGCAAATCCCATATTCAGCTATGAGAGACTGACCTGACCAAATATCATGATTCCATATGTTTTATTTCCGCTTGTTCTCTTGCACCAATAATTAAGAATGACAACAGACTAAAATTTTTCTTATTTCAATTTAGCCTTTGGAAAGCATTTGTATTTTGGTATGAGTGTTAATTTATAATATATCCATTGATCTTATCTCTATATTAACCTGATTTTTGGGGTCTTGGACTCTTTTTGTTTTGTTTTGTTTTAACTTTAAGCTAAGGCTGTCCTTAGCAACAGACTTTGAATCATTATGTTCTCATGCAGATAGAAGAGATTTTTAGTCAACTGGCTACATGTAATCTTTCAGCCACTTAAAGAAACGCTGCCATACATAGGGGACTGACTCCATGAAGATTCTTAAGCCAAGGTATGATAGGTTGGCTTTGCTTTGGGGATATGAATTATTTATAAAATGAAGAAAGGGTAGACTATAAACACTATAGGTTAAAAACTTCATTCAGCTGTGGATGTGGTAAAAACAGAAATAGAAACCATGGGTCTTGAAGTCTGCCTGACTTTGGTTTAAATTTTAACCTCTGCCAGTACTAACTTTAGACAAGTTACTTAAATTTTTGAATGCCAGTTTCTTTTCTTTAAATGGACATATGAAAATATTTCTCGAGGGCTAGTGTAAGGGGGTAAAACAATAAAGCATGTGAAATAAAAGTTGGTTGTAGACCATCAATAAATAGTAGATACTAATATTAAGATTATAGATTTCTAAATTTTCTTTAATCTACTTACTATCACCATCATGATTATTCTATACATTCCCTACTTGCTTTTATCCTTGCACTTGATGAATTAGATCTCATTATCCCGAAAATGTGTAAAAACAGATTCAAACTATTTTTGTCAGCCTTCCTTTTCATAAGTTTGCTATGTTACCCACATACGGATATTTAATAATCAAATAGAATTCTCCAAACCTCTTGTTTTGTAAAACATTCATTGGGGGTACTGTTCCATTGACTTTGGGTATCTTCTAATAATTTATCTTATTTTAACTTAATAACTTGGTGGATATTTCTGTTGGAATCTTTCTTCAATGGCTGTTAGTTTTCTAAATTCACAGGACACCCCATGATTGACATTGCCACCTTTATGGAAAACAATATTTAAGCATCAATTAGATATATATATATAAATATAAATAATGTACCTTTTTGTAGGATTTATCACTTGCATTTACTTTAGAATATTTACTGTAAGAAGAAAGCCAGGAAAGGCCAGGGAAGGGAGCAGTACCTCAATAATTCAATTCTCCATTTTGAAATAGATTCTGTCTTCATGACTGCCTCATGTCCTATCAAAATTATTTAGTGTGTTTGTCAGAATGAAATTAAGAGTGATAAGAATCTTTGTTAAAATAAAAAAGACTAAATTAATGTGAGTGATAAAAACTATTTTAAAAATTCAATTTAGATCCCAAGGAGCTCAGTTTGGGAGGATTTATTAAAACATCTAGAGGATGGTTCAAGATGTTGTCTTGAATCATCTTGTCTCTTACATTTTAGGCACATAAATTGATATTTTCATTAAGGTTCAGAGCTAAGTGGAAGTAGCTACCATGGGCTATAGATTTATACTACATATTTTCTAACTTTAAACAATTCTTAAAAAATAAACTGTTATTCCTGTTTAGAGAATTTTATATTTTAATTTATTTTACATATGGAACAAACTTAACATGGATAAAAATAAGACTGATCTATTCAAATTTTGGTTTTACCTCCATTTTCTTATTTGGAATATTTCCTTCTGATTCATTGTGGGTCAGCTTTTCTACTTCAGGGATTTAAATTCTTGATCTTTAGGCTTTTGATATTAAAGGCTTTTAGGTTTGCTGTTTCCCTTGGCAACCAGCTTTAATTGCACAAATAAGAGTCCTTTCTGTGACCATAAACTAAAAGGGCTCTTTGTAGTTTACTTTTTAAAATATTCCCTCTTATGTAAGATCTCTCATGTTCTTTTATGTTAAAAAAGTAGAAATTAGTCACTGCTACACAGGATTTGAAACCTTGAGTATATCTTTTTTTTTCTTGTGGAGTCGTTTCTGTTACTTTACTCAGTAACAAATCATAACGTTTGTATACTGTCTCACTTATAAATCACTTCAATATTCTCATTTGAACTTTATAATAAGCCTATGAAATAGTAGAACTGTTTAGTGAACACCTGGCCTGTAGTAGGTTCTTAAACATCGACTGAATGAAATGTAGATATTAATGTCTTATTTTTTAAAATAGGTATTTGAAGCTCTGAGAAGTTAAAATGATTTTTTAAGGTCACTAGGTAGAGTTTGGACTCACTTTCAGCTTTTCTAGGTCATAGGGCAAGGTTCTTTCAATCGTATTATGGCTTTAGTTTTTGTTATTGGTTTTTAAGGTAAAATTTACAGAGTGAAATGTTCAGATATTTAGTGCACAGTTTGAGTTTTGAGAAATGCATTTATCTGTACAACCAACACAGTCAAGATATTGAATATTTCTGTTTCCCCAGCGTTCCTTGGGGACTTTTCCCGTAACTCCCATTCCAGGCAATTTTAACAGAGAAGAGCAAACCTGACTCCATATTGAATCTATTCCTTTAGTTCTAACTTTTGAGCTCTTGTTTCCTGTTCTTTAGCCATACTGATGCTGCACCTTTCTTTAAAACTAAAAAAAAAATTTTTTTAATGTTTATTTTTAATTTATTTGTTTTCTTATTAGTCATCCATTTTATACACATCAGTGTAGACATGTCAATCCCAATTTTCCAATTCATCCCACCACCACCCCCTAC
>NW_020176571.1:11174275-11190559 GCF_003031525.2 Neophocaena asiaeorientalis asiaeorientalis
TCCTATAAATATCTATTAAATCTATCTAGTCTATTGTGTTATTTAAAGCTTGTGTTTCCTTATTAATTTTCTGTTTGGATGATCTGTTCATTTGTGTGAGGTGTTAAAGTCCCCCACTATTATTGTGCTACCATCAATTTCCTCTTTTAGAGCTGTTAGCAGTTGCCTTATGTATTGAGGTGCTCCTATGTTGGGTGCATATATATTTATAATTGTTATATCTTCTTCTTGGATTGATACCTTGATCATTACATAGTGTCCTTCCTTGTCTCTTGTAACATTCTTTATTTTAAAGTCTATTTTATCTGATATGAGTATTGCTACTCCAGCTTCCTTTTATCATCTCTGTTTGTTTGTCCTTTAATTCTTCTAGATCTTTGTTAAACATTTCTTGCATCTTCTCGATCTTTGCCTCCATTCTTTTTCTGAGGTCCTGGATCATCTTCACTATCATTGTTCTGAATTCTTTTTCTGGAAGATTGCCTATCTCCATTTCATTTAGTTGTTTTTCTGGGGTTTTATCTTGTTCCTTCATCTGGTACATAGCTCTCTGCCTTTTCATCTTGTCTATCTTTCTGTGAATGTGGCTTTTGTTCTGCAGGCTGCAGGATTGTAGTTCTTCTTGCTTCTGCTGTCTGCTCTTTCTCTGCACCTTTTTAAAAGAATGTTGCCTATAGCCTGAAATATACAGGATAGCCCATTCTCAAGGCTCTTACCTCTAAAGGTATAACACTTTTCCATTCATATAGAGATAAAAAGTTGTGGAACAGAAAATAACAATTGTCTTGGTGGAGGTTTATAGGAACATTGTGACCAGACCTACTTGGACAGCTGCAAGAACAAAGGATTCCAGCACCAAGAAGTTTGCACCCCCTCCCTTTTTACTATAAAAGAATCCTGAATTCTAACTCAGGTAAAATGGTTTTGGGGGGGCACTAGACCACCATCTTCTCAGTCTGCTGAGTTTCTGAATAAAGTCATTATTCCTTGCTGAACAACTCATCTCTTGCTTTATTGACCTGTCAGGCAGTAAGCCATACAAGTTTGAACTCAGTAACACTGTTCTGCCTTTTTTTTTTTTTTTAATCACCATAGCATAGTTTTGTCTGGTCTAAAAATACATTCTAATAATGTATGAACATTCTAGTTGTTCCACATCCTCCTTGTTGACATTTAGTATTTTCAGCGTTTTAAATTTTAACCATTGTGGTGGGTATATAATGGATCTCATCATGTTGCAGTCTGCATTCCCTTTGTTAACTTGCTGAGCTTCCTTCATGTGCTTATATGCCATTTGTGAATGTTTCTTAGGGAAGTGTCAAACCTTTCTCTCATTTTAAATTTTTTAATTTTTAAAAAATATTTATTTCTTTATTTCTTTATTTGGTTGTGCTGGGTCTTAGTTGTGGCAGGTGGGCTTCTTAGTTGTGGCTCTCCTGCTCCTTAGTTGTGGCTTGCTGGCTCCTTAGTTGTGGCATGTGAACTCTTAGTTGTGGCATGCATGTGGGATCTAGTTCCCTGGCCAGCGATCAAACCCAGGCCCCCTGCATTGGGAGCATGGAATCTTAACCACTGCACCCCCAGGGAAGTCCCAAATTTCCCCCATTTTTAAATAAGATTGTCTTTTTGTCATTGAGTTGTAGGCATTCTCTATATATTCTGGATACATATATTTTGTCAGAAGTATGTGTGGTGAATGTGTTCTCTGATTTGGTTTGTTCATTTTCTAATGCTGTCTTGAGGAACAAAAATCTAACATTTTTTTCTTCTGTTGTTATTGCTTCCTGCATTCTGTCTAAGAAATATTTACCATAACCCAGGTTGCAAAGATATATTTTTTCTAAGTGTTTTATAGATTTAGATTTTACATTTTGGTCTATAAGTTTAGCATTTATGTTATGTCCATTTTGTGTTAATTTTTCTGTGTGGTGTAAGATAAGTGTTGAGGTTAATTTCTTCCATGTGGATAGACAGCTGTTTCACCAATTTTCATTGAAAAGATGTTTATTCCCTTTATTGAATAGTTTTATTTTCTTTCAAATCAATTGACCATGTAAGTGTGATTATTTCTGGACCATCTCTTCTGTTTGATCCTTATGCCAACACCACAATGTCTTAATTACTGTACCTTATTAGTAAGTCTTGAAATGACAGTGTCTTCCAATGACTTTTGTCAGAATCACTTTGACTAACGTAGGCTTTTTGCATTTCCATTTAAATTTTAGAAATAGCTTGATAATTTTGATAAAATCCTTCTGGGATTGTAATTAGAGTGTATTCCAATCTATTTTGGAGAGAATTAATGGATTAACAGTATTGAGTGTTTCAATCCATGAATTTGATACATCCCTTCATTTACCTAGTTCCTTAATTTCTCTGGGCAATCTTTTTAGTTTTCAGTATATAAGCCTTTAGATATTTGGTTAACTTTATTCCTAAGTATTTTGTTTAGATGTTATTGTAAGTAAAATTTTTGGATTTTATTTTACAACTGTATGGTGCAAGTATGTAGACACAAATTGATTTTGCATATTGACTTGTGTAGAGAACTTGCTAAATTCACTTAGTAGTTGTTTCATAGATTACCTCATATATTTTTATATAAAAATTCATATCTGCAAATAGAGACAGTTTTACTTTTTAATGCAGTTTATATTTTTCTTGGCTTGTTGCATTATATAAGACCATGTAAGGTACTGAGTAGAAATGATATATGGTAATGAATAGAAATGATGAAAGCACATACCCTTGCTTTATTCCTGATCTTAAGATAAAAAGTGTTCAGTGTTGCACCATTAAGTAAGTTGTAGGTTTTTTATAGATATGACTTATCAGATTGAGGAAATTTCATGTTATTCCTAATTTACTGTGAACTTTTATCATGACTGGTACATAATTTTGTCAAGTCCTTTCTCTGTCTGATGAGATGACCATGTGACTTTTCCCTTTAACCTGTTATTGTGCTGACTTACACTGATTTTCAAATGTGAAGCCAATTTTTCAGTCCTATGGTAAACACCATTTGGCTAAATTAATATGCTAAATTTGTTAAGGATTTTTTTTTTTTAGAAACTACATCTTTTATTTAAATTTTTTTTTGATGTTGGGGTAGGAGCTTATTAATTAATTAATTTATTTTTGCTGTGTTGCGTCTTCGTTTCTGTGCGAGGGCTTTCTCTAGTTGTGGCAAGTGGGGGCCACGCTTCATCGCGGTGCACGGGCCTCTCACTGTCGCGGCCTCTCTTTTTGCGGAGCACAGGCTCCAGATGCACAGGCTCAGTAGTTGTGGCTCACAGGCCTAGTTGTTCTGTGGCATGTGGGATCCTCCCAGACCAGGGCTCGAACCCGTGTCCCCTGCATTAGCAGGCAGACTCTCAACCACTGCGCCACCAGGGAAGCCCCTGTTAAGGATTTTTATATATGTTCATGATACATATTGGTCTGCAGTTTTTCTGCTTGTAATATCTTTGCTTTAGGTATGAGAATTATGCTGACCTCAAAACAGTCTGGGAATATTCCATCCTCCCCACTTCTACTGAAGGACATTATGTAAAACTGGTATTATTTCTTTCTTAAGTATTTGGTATAATTCACTAATTCTGGATGTGGTGTTCTCTTGGTGGACACTTTTTTATTATTGCAGTTACCATAATAAGAATAAGTCTATTTAGATTTTCTATTTCATATTTTCTCAATTTTGGTAAGTTTTGTCTTTCAAGGAATTTGACCATTTTTCTAAGCTTGTTAAATTTATTGGTGTAAAGTTATCCATAAGACACCCTCATTATCCCTTTAACATCCGTGGCATCTGCAATTATTTTGTCCCTTCCGTAGCATAAGCCTGACAATTGGTTTTTCTTTTTTGAAATGCTGTGTGTCTGACTTACACTTTGATTGTCGAGGTATCCATTTCAAAGATGGCTCTTTCAAATAAACACAATATCAGCCACACAACTAGATAAAGAGGCAGTAACCACCGCTCCCTCCATCCAGGCCCCTAATCAGGCTTCTTTGTTTTAGAGATTTTGGTTGATTTACATAACTCACCACTTGGGGTGCTTGTTTTTCTCTCTTGTGCTTTAAATTCCCACTCTTACGTTTTAAGTTCACCAACAAAGAGTGAACCTGTAAAACTCTTAGGCCTCCACCCTCAGCCTCAATAAAAGAACCACAAGCCCAAGCTCTCTTTCTCTCTACCCACAACCTTGCCCTGTGGCCCCAGGCATATGCCATGTACTCTCCAGGACCTGTGAGTAATAAACCTCATTCTTTTTTCAAAGTTTCCTGATGGTTATTGCTGAGGGCCTCTTGCAACTGTAACAAGAACCTGAATGGCCAGTCCAGCCACAACATTGGTCATCGATAGGCTAGAGCTGGCACAAACACCCTCATATTGTTCAGTCGGCAGTTAACTCACTGGTAACTTGATCATTTTGAAGTTTGTTTTTAAGCTTTTTAAGGGTGCTTTTAGAGTAGCTCTTAATTTAGCCCTGTATGTATTCAGCAAGGTTTCTCTGTTCCGGCTCGTTAAAATTTCTATGTCTTCCTGTACAGCTCTAGAATCTCCATACAGATCATAGACCCCTAGAAACAAGTCCCTGGAAGACCTCACTTATCTTTGTCCTATGCATGTGCATACTAGTATTTGGTTGAAATCTTAAGAGGAGTCATACAAAGATTTTTTTTTTTTTTTTTGGTAGCTCTCTTCTCTTTGATAACCTGCCCTATTCAGCCAATGTGGCAACATCAGTATGATTTCTGCCTTATCAGCTTATGGAGACCCATGGGACCACCTTACACCTCAATCAGGAATGTGTCCCAGCCAACAGGTTAAGGTCATTGTTTGGTTCATCTCATGTATTTTCCTCTCGAGAGATAATGATCTTATGCTGCCTGTTGTACAACATCTGAAAATATTCCTCATATATTTTGTCACATTTTACTATTGCTCAGCTTGGAAGAATTACTTGGGTATCAGTTATTTCATCTTGGGCAGAAGTGGAATTGGTTCATGGGCAGGAACAGAAGTTTTACTTAATGACTGTTTTTGAGCTACTTTGTTTCTATTAGATAGCCATAGCTTAAAATAAGTTTATAATTGTACTTTATACTCAGCTTTCCCATATCATATAACTTAAATAAGCTTAAACGTCCAGGAGAATTTCCTTGCTTCCTTAGAAAGTGCTTCTCAAAGTGTAAGTCTAAGATGAGCATCATTTGGGGAATTGTTAGAAGTAAAACTTTACTGGCCTCATTCAAGACCTGTTGCATCAAAAACTGAGTTTGGGACTTCCCTGGTGGCGCAGTAGTTAAGAATCCACCTGCCAATGCAGGGGACACGGGTTCGAGCCCTGGTCCAGGAAGATCCCCCATGCCACGGAGCAACTAAGCCCATGCGCCACAACTACTGAAGCCCATGCACCTAGAGCCCGTGCTCTGCAACAAGAGAAGCCACTGCAATGAGAAGCCAGCACACTGCAAAGAAGAGTAGCTCCCACTCGCTGCAACTAGAGAAAGCATGTGCGCAGCAACAAAGACCCAACACAGCCATAAATAAGTAAATAAATAAATATATATAAAAAAAAACAAACAAATAAACAAAAGCTGTGAGTTTGGGGAACATCTATTTGTGTTTTCTTAACAAGTCCCCAGTGATTGTAATGTGCAGTAAAGTTCAGTTACTACCCTGCCAGGTTTCCGGCTATAGTTCTCCATACAGCGTCATTTTTTTTTTTTTAATTCAAGTATAGTTGATTTACAATGTTGTGTTAATTTCTGCTGTACAGCAAAGTGACTCAGTTACTTTTAATATTCTTTTCCATTCTGAATAGGATGTTGATTGTAGTTCCCTGTGCTATACAATAGGACCTTGTTGTTTATCCATCTTATATATACTAGTTTGCATCTGCTAACCCCAAACTCCCAGACCTTCCCTCCCCCACCCTTACCCCCTTGGCAACCACAAGTCTGTTCTCTACATCTGTGAGTTTGTTTATGTTTTATAGATATGTTCATTTGTGTCTTATTTTAGATTCCACACATAAGTGATACGGTATCTGTCTTTCTCTTTCTGACTTACTTTGTTTAGTATGATAATCTCTAGGTCCATCCATGTTGCTGCAGTTGGCATTATTTAATTCTTTTTTTATGACTGAGTAATATTCCATTGTAGATATATATAAACCACATCTTCTTTATCTATTCATCTGTCAATGGACATGTAGCTTATTTCCATGTCTTGGCTATTGTAAATAGTCTTACTATGAACATGTGTATCTTTTTGAACTACAGTTTTGTCTGGGTATATGCTCAGGAGTGGATTGCTGGATCATATTGCAACTCTTAGTTTTTTGAGGAACTTCCATACTGTCCTCCACAGTGGCTGCACCAATTTATATTCCCACCAACAGTGTAAGAGTGTTCCCTTTTCTCCACACTCTCTCCAACATTTATTATTTGTAGACTTTTTAATGATGGCTTTTCGGCCTGGTGTGAGGTGATACCTCATTGTAGTTTTGATTTGCATTTCTCTATAATAAGCAATGATGAGCATCTTTTCATGTGCCTATTGGCCATCTGTATGTCTTCTTTGGAGAAATGTCTATGTAGGTCTTCTGTCTGTTTTTTGATTGGGCTGTTTGGGTTTTTTTTATTGTTGTTGAATTGTATGAGTTGTTTGTATATTTTGGAAATTAAGCTCTTGTCAGTTGCATTATTTGCGAAATATCTTCTCCCAGTCCATAGGTTGTCTTTTCGTTTCCTTTATGGTTTCCTTTGGTGTACATACAGCGTCCTTTGTTCTAATTACTGGACTACTTGTTTAGTTTCCTCCTAAGTTCTGTGAAAACAGGAAATGCGTCTCATATTTACCTGATTCCATATTTACCTGATTCCATAGCTTATGCTTGACAAAAAATTTTGATACCTGTGCTGTAGTTGGGTCACTTGCTTTGCCTCCATTTCTTAGAACAGTTCTTTTTCCTTATATTCCAAAGCCCCATATGTCTTCTCCCAAGGTTTGTTTGGACAAGAAATATTGTGTTTTTTAATGACTCTAACTGGTTTCATTGCATGGAATTATCACACTTTATCTTTCAGGGAGAGAAAAATTGACTAAGAAATCTGATACATTTAGTTATGGAGTAAACCTGTTTAGAGAAACAATATCTTTGTAGCTTCAAATTTGATTACTCCTTTCAGGTTGAAGTAGACGGGGGGAAAGTTCCTTTTCACTGGAATTCTGGCTCTAGGAGCCTTATCAGTTGAATTTTGTAGCTAGAACAGGCCCTGGTGGAGAAAAGAATGCCTTAGGATATAGCTGTTCGTTTTCCTGCCTTAGAAGTAAGATCATAACATCCTACTGTCTCGGGGACTAAGAAAGTTAAAAAAAACAAACAAGCAAACACCCCCCCCCCAAAGAAAAAACACAACCCTTTTGCTCAGTGTAATTACAAGCACATTGAAGTAAGGATTGTACGTTGAGGGTTCTAGGACTATTTCTGGCGCTAAGCTAAATTTCTATGGTTTCATTCTGCAAACTAAACATGATATACCGGGTCCCTTCTACATGAAAACTGTTTACTCCTACTTGTCTTACAGTTTCATTCTGTCTTTTGCATCATAAATTTCTTCTTCTTGACTGGAATATTCCTGTGAACCTACAGATTTTTCAATGTCCTAAAATTTTTTCATCTCTTATTTTGATCCACACATCTCTACAGCCACTGCAAGAAGTAGCTCATCTTTCAGTTAAAAAAAAAAAAATCTTTGTTCTACTAAGCATTCCATTAGAACTTACTTTATTTATTTATTTTGGCCATGCCCCATAGCTTGTGGGATCTTAATTCCCCAACCAGGGCTTGAACCCAGGCCCTCGGCAGTGGAAGCACGGAGTCCTAACCACTGAACCACCAGAGAATTCCCCCATTAAAACCTATTTAAAACAGGAAGGGATGGGGGTCTTTGGATACATAGCATACATTTTGTCATGAATCCTAAGAAATCCTAAATTTGTTCTAAGTTTTAGTATTTACTATCCTTCTGCTAACCTCACAGCCTCAGAATTTTATGCATTGCTATGGCATTTATCAGTTCTCTTTAAGGATATATATATATTTAGTTTAAGGATATATACAATATAGAACGTATATGCATAACGTAGTATATGTTTAGATGCCATTAGAATGCTGCTTTCTCTATGTGGCCTATCTGAATGTCCAAATCTACCTTTCCTCTTTGTCTTTTCTAAATCGAATCAGAAGCCTTTGTTTTATAGGTAGACTCATCACACAAATTTGTTTCTAATATCAGCAGATTCAGAAACACAGCTTGGGATCCTAGTTTGAAAATTTTATGCTTTTTAGTTTAATATACGCCTATTTAGTGCTTTGAAAAAAATAATCAGAGTGTACAGTGGTTAATCAAATATTTGCCATTCCTACAGACATCTTAAGTATCATTTTCTCAATAGCAAATATTGAAAACATTAGCAGCAAATGCTTGTTTATGTCTGTGTCTTGTCTTATGTGAAATCTAGGCTATATGAATAAAATGAGAGCTTTTACTTTTCCAGGCAAATCTGTTTCCAGTATAATCATAGAGAAATCAGTTACCAGGACTGCAAGATTAGTTGGCCACTTATTCCCTTATTAAATTACTGTTTAGCAATAGTCATTCCTACTTCCTGGCCCAGGGACACGATTTGACCTTTCATTTTGAATTGCTAAGTGAAATTATAAATTCATGTATTCAAGTTCCTACTTGAAAACACTGGTTTTTATGTTTCCTTGGTTATCAAAGTTAATTTTTTTGGATTGATTATACTCAATCTTGTTACATGAGCTCTTGGGGGTGGAGTCAGAGGTTTTATTGGTGTCACAAGAGCTCATAAAAGTTAATTGACTGTGAACAATGGAAGCTGAAGTTTCTTTTCTTTGAAAATTATAGCATGCTGATGAATGTCTGATACTGACATTGCTACCACTCACATATGTCATTGCTTGAAATGAATTCAATCCAATCATCTAGCAATGACCAGATGCATTCTACTTATTGCTAAAAGAAACCCACCCCAATTAAGTTTGAGGTAGAATTGTAGTAGCTATTCATTTTTACTCTGATGGCGAAAGATTTTTACATTAAAAACAATGCCTTTAGAAATAAGAGACATGCAATATTTTCACATTATTTCTGTCAATGATAAAACGTTGCCTGCCATATCAGTAAACAAAGGATGTTACAGCCATCAAGCCATTATGTTACAGCCACTTCAATGGTGAGCCCTGAGGGAACTCAAGATAGAAACAGGATGCCCGCCATCAAGCCCTCAGCCACTGCAGCCCACCCACCAATGACCCTGAGGAAACTCAGGATGGGAAAACACAGGACGCTGGCCCAGATAGCTGAGGTGCACATCAAAGGAATGATTTCAGTGAGCCCAGACTTTTGTATTTTCCCATACACAGAAAAGGGCTAAATTCACTAACTTGAGACGTCTGGTTTTCTTTAATTAACAGTAAGCATTTGATGTTCCGATTATGTGGTCTTTGTTTCAGAAACTCCTGTATATCCTGGCTCGTCCCATACCTCTTCAGAGGAGTCCCTCAAAGCTACCTGAGAGGGTGTGTCCCAAGCTTAAATCCTCAGTTTTGCCAGCCAGATAAAACATAATTCTCAACTTTTAGGTTGTGCATTTTTTTCAGTTGACATTTCAATTACTTAATACTTCTACTCTCCTGTATGGAGTCTTGTGAGGTACTTAAAAAAAGGTATAGGAATCTTTTGGGCCTCTGGAAGGAAATATAAAATTAATTCACTAAAATAAGACATACTATAATACAGTATAACTCTCATAAATACTGAAAGAATGATAATGATTGAAATAGAGTTGATTTGGGTGGTATTGGTACCACAAGAAGTAAGGAACACTTGGTGTGATTGCCTTCATAGAATTTAAGGCTTTTATTTTCTGTGTATGTTAATCTCTTCTTTTGCAAAATGCCTTTGTATGTCATTAGACCCTTCTGAAGAACTGAAAAGGAAATGATGAATGGATAAATGCAGTGCTGCATATTACTTCTAACCACCAATATTTGTGAACTAATGCTAGTCTAATGTGTGTATACCAAGCACACTAGCTCAACGGTTAGGCTATGGAATCATCCAGCATTCTAACTCACCACCACTGTGACATTTGAAATATCACATATCCTTTCTGGTCTGTTTCTTTACTTATAAACTAAGGGTGTTTAAGGAGATGATCTATGATTCTTTCTGGTATTTAATCTATTTCGTGTTTCACTGATCAGCTATCTATTATCCTTTCAGCCACAGCTGTGATCATTCAAAGGTACACAGTTCTTCATGACAACTGGGTTCAGAAATTTCAAGAATATTTGAATAAATATGCTAAATACGTTAGACTTCAAATCTATCCTATTCCTTTCCTAATTTTGTTAAAAATAACAATAACAACAACAAAACCTTTTTCAAGCCAGAATGGCAACATTTACCAATCCTGAAAGCAGGATTGCCATTTTTCTATTAGATGGAGTTGATTATACAAATAAATTGTAACTAAGAGCCCAGTTCTGCTTAGAGCTGGTGATTATGGTAGTGGAATTTATAGAGAAAGGAAGCACAAACTATGCTAAACACAAACTCCAGCATTAAAAAGAAGGGCTTGATCATCTGAAAGTATAAAGTGCCTCTCACTGCTGCCTTTATCCAGGGCCACTCTACCATCTATCGATTCTGGCATCTTGACTCTTTTACCTGAATTGTAAGCAAATTGAGTTTGAAATAGGAATGTAGAGGGACTTGTGTTTAAGTCATAATGAATAACAATGGTTGGCAGGTTGCACTGATTCTTCCTATTTAAAAAAAAAGCAGTGTTTACCTTCTCCCCGATGTTTAGGAATAAAACAGCTTTCCATCAAATATGAACCTACATCTGTGACCCTAAAATAAGGTGGTTTGAGACAAGGGAAAAGCTGTGGGAGCTGGTAGTCTTCTGTTATTAATCAAGAGCCCAAATGGAACTACATCTAGGTTACCCAGGAAAACTACAGAGGAAGTTGTTGTTTCCTTGGCTCCCAAGAGGTTCAGTCCTAATGACTGTGGAGAAGTAATAGTGCTAAGTACTTCCTTCCACACATGAATAACTGTCAATATTTGTATCCCAATTTACTATCTTGAATAGGATCCCTGCAGTCCTCTTACCTTATAAAGAAGGTAGTTACAGTGTATAACTAGATGAGTGGAGTATTTAGCGTGATTTATGACAAAATCTCTATCATAGGTTTTTTTTTTTTTGGAAGAAGTATTTATTTATTTTAACATCTTTATTGGAGTATAATTGCTTTACAATGGTGTGTTAGTTTCTGCTTCACAACAAAGTGAATCAGTCATACTCATACATATGTTCCCATATCTCTTCTCTCTTGCATCTCCCTCCCTCTCACCCTCCCCATCCCACCCACCCCCCAGGTGGTCACAAAGCACCGAGCTGATCTCCCTGTGCTATGTGGCTGCTTCCCACTAGCTATCTATTTTACGTTTGGTAGTGTATATCTGTCCATGCCACTCTCTCACTTTGTCACAGCTTACCCTTCCCTCTCCCCATATCCTCAAGTCCATTCTCTAGTAAGTCTGTGTCTTTATTCCCGTCTTGCCCCTAGGTTCTTCATGACCTTTTTCTTTTTCTTAGATTCCATATATATGTGTTAGCATAAAGACAACCCTCAGAATGGAAGAAAATATTTGCAAATGAAGCAACTGACAAAGGATTAATCTCCAAAATTTACAAGCAACTCATGCAGCTCAATATCAAAAAAACAAACAACCCAATCCAAAAATGGGCAGAAGACCTAAATAGACATTTCTCCAAAGAAGATATACAGATTGCCAACAAACACATGAAAGAATGCTCAACATCATTAATCATTAGAGAAATGCAAATCAAAACTACAATGAGATATCATCTCATACCGATCAGAATGGCCATCATCAAAAAATCTAGAAACAAAAAATGTTGGAGAGAGTGTGGAGAAAAGGGAACCCTCTTGCACTCTTGGTGGGAATGTAAATTGATACAGCCACTATGGAGAACAGTATGGAGGTTCCTTAAAAATCTACTAATAGAACTACCATATGACCCAGCAATCCCACTACTGGGCATATACCCTGAGAAAACCATAATTCAAAAAGAGTCATGTACCAAAATGTTCATTGCAGCTCTATTTACAATAGCCAGGATATGGAAGCAACCTAAGAATCTATCAACAGATGAATGGATAAAGAAGATGTGGCACATATATACAATGGAATATTACTCAGCCATAAAAAGAAACAAAATTGAGTTATTTGTCGTGAGGTGGATGGACCTAGAGTCTGTCATACAGAGTGAAGTAAGTCAAAGAGAAAAACAAATATCACAGGGTTTTAAAAGAAGGTAGGTTGGAAAAAATTTCCAGCACATCCGAAAGTTTTATTCATTGCAAACATATTGTGTAATAGTCACATTGTACTAGACTACAGTTTTGTTAGCCCGTATAGACATATGTATCTATATCATTTCATGAATATTTATGTTAAACAGTGGCAAAATTCCACGCCAAGCCAGCTTTGCCTATATGCACCTATTTTTTTGCTCCAGCTGACAGACTATAATAGATGGCCTACCAGTCTCCTTCTGTATCTTTTGTGCATGATCCTTCTTGAAACAGTTACCCTTCTTTCAACACTCCACCCCTGTGCCCCTCTGCCAGCTCTCATACTGAGCTGGCTTTTGCTCAGCCTTCAAGATGTAGTTCCAGGGTTCATTCTCTGCCATGGAGTCCTGAATCCTCTCACACCCATCCTGCTGGATCAGATGCTCTGTCTGTAATTACCTCTCTCAAAGCACAGCATTACATCAATATCAATAAAATGTTATATAATATCAAATGTTATAATTTGTTTTTCTCTTCCAGTAGACTCTGAACCCTGAGGGCAGAAATTTGTCTCATTTATCTTTGTACCTTGTATAATAGCACTGTGGCCAACATAACATATAATAAGAGGTCTGCAAACAAAATGAATCAAAATATCAGAAATAACACTTTTTCCCAGAGGGCATATCAGAGGGGTGAAATTGTGGCCAGCATCAAATGTTCATACCACTGGTTTCTCTATGTATAATAGATGTAGTACTACAGAGGTAACTTAAGTATCTTCAAACGGAAACATATGGTATAAATAAATTGTCTAGGATTATCAAAAAAACAAAATAATTAAAAGCTAACAATGAGTTATTGTAATATAAGTTTTCAACTTTAAAAACTCTAATTACCTGTATTATTTGTGTGTGCACGTGTGCCATCTTAGCTTTAAATTAAAAAGAATCCTGGGCTAAGTATAATCTATAAAAATAGTGAATCAATATTTTTACACCTGAAACTAATATAATATTGTAAGTAAACTATACTTCAATAAAAAGTAAATATATTGGGCTTCCCTGGTGGTGCAGTGGTTGAGAGTCCGCCTGCCGATGCAGGGGACACGGATTCGTGCCCCGGTCCGGGAAGGTCCCACATGCCGCGGAGCGGCTGGGCCCATGAGCCATGGCCGCTGAGCCTGCACGTCCGGAGCCTGTGCTCCGCAAACGGGAGAGGCCAAAACAGTGAGAGGCCCACATACCGCAAAAAAAAAAAAAAAGTAAAAATATTACGCTATAACTAAACTCAGAAGTTTGAACCAATGTACTCTTTTCAGCAGGTCCAAATTTACTGTGATTATTCTGGGAGAGACCCTCCAACTCTTAGTCATATTACTGCTATCAGATACTACTAGCATGAGATGGTGAACTGTCTTCTTTTCTCTGATATTCAAGCCATTTATGTTCAACTATATTCTTTAAAGATTAAGATCAATCTTAGTGATGCTTCCTCAGTCTCTACTGTTTGAGGGCAAGATCAAAGAGCATGTAATACCATAGGTGGAACTTCAATTTAAAATTTTTTGCCATTCCACCCCTCCTCCCCCGCCATTTTTTAACTTTAAAGAATGTGCCTTGCCAAGTGATTTGCCTTACAATGAAAGACAATTTTAAAGCAATTTCAAGTACATGACAAAATACCTAGAAAACAATTTCTTTGCTTGAAATGTGATTGTCTAGAAAGACAAATTAAAAAACCCTGACATTAAAAATAAAAGATTTATTATAATATTTGCAAGTGTCAGACAGATTTCCATATCAGGTAGACTCTTATTAAGAATCTTGATTTCTTTCTCATACAAGTCTTTCAGAATGGATTTAGAGCATTTACAAATATTGTTTTATAGTATTTATATAATGTTTAAACGATGTTTATAATGTTAAATAATGTTTAATAATATACTCCTGATTTACAGTAGAGTTTACTTCCGTAATTTTTGGTCATAGTCTATTAGACTCAGATTTCAATACTCATCATTGATTTCATAATCTAAAATTTGATGGGGGACTTCCCTGGTGACACAGTGGTTGAGAGTCTTCCTGCCGATGCAGGAGGGAAGATCCCACATGCCGCAGAGCGGCTGGGCCCGTGAGCCATGGCCGCTGAGCCTGCGCGTCCGGAGCCGGTGCTCCGCAACGGGAGAGGCTACAACAGTGAGAAACTCACGTACCGCAAAAAAAAAAAAAAAAAAAAAAAAATTGATGGAATCATCCCTCCATGGCCTATATTGTCCTAGGCACTAGGTGAGTGGCCACGGACAAAGGTGACCTTGTGAAGCTTGCGGCCATCTGGACTGAAGCTTTCTGGTCCAGAAATATTTCTTTAGTCTTCTCATTTTTCTGTCTTTGACAAAATCTTTAAAATGTGGGGCCTATGAGGACAAATGATATCAGAGAATTATTTGCTAGTGAAAGAGGTGGGAATTTGTGGGCTGCCCAGCACAGGGGGAGGGAGGAAGGAAATAGGAGAAGATGGGGAAAGTCAGTCTTCTTCCCGCTCCTTTGGAAGCACTCAATACTGTGCCTCTCTTCCTGGTTGTTTTTAAGATTTTCTCTTTTTTTGATTTTCAGCAATTGATTATGCCGTGCTTCGGTGTGATTTTGTTTGTATTTGTCCTGTTGTAGAGTTCAGTGAGTCCGAATTTGTAGGTTGATATCTCTCAGCAGACTTGAAAAATCCTTTGCTAATATTTCTCAAATGTTCCTTCCGTCTCCTCCCATATCCCCTTTTGGAACTCCAGTGAAAGGTGTCAGACTTTGAGCGAATGTCCTACATTGTCTATTCTTTCCATTCTTTTTCTCTCTGTGCTTCAGTTTTGACACTTTCTATTAAACTGTCTTTGCATGCACTAATCCTGTCTGCTGTGCTGGTTTGCTGTTCGACTTATTCAATGAGTTCTTCATTTTAGATAGTTTTCAGTTATTGCAAGCTGCAGTTCTAGAATTCCCATTTAATTTTTTAGATTCATATTCTATATTTAAATATTCCATTTTGTATCTAATTTGTCTACATTTTCCTTATCACATTAATTATGTTACATACTAACTCCTACACATGAATCATCTCTGAATCTCATTAATTTTTTAAAGCTCTTTTATCACCTTTTCCTGCTTAATCACATTTTGCATGATACATTGTCAGGCTCCACACTACCATGTCTTCCTTTTAAGAGGTATAAATCTTGTTCTGACAGTCAGTTAAATTACTGGCAGATCACTCTGATTTTAGACTTTGTTGGAGCAAGTCTGTTTTGTTTTGCTCCTTCTTCTAAGGTGTGACCTTTCTGGGCTTGGAATCAAAGACTAGATTGTTCACCAAGGTCTCTGCACCTTGGTTTAGCCCAAACTCCAACCTCTATCTCCCCAGACTTGTGTGGTGTTCTCTGCTGGGCCTCTGGGAATTTTGCCCTGTGGGTATACAGCTTAGAGGTTAACCATGGACCTGAAGGGAATTGTTAGCACGGATATCTGGAGTTGCTACTCTATTGTTCTCTATTGTTTGAGGACACTCCCTTCAAATCCTACCTGCCCTGGAAACCCCAAAGACTTGCATCTTCTTGCCAGTAAGAACCACTGCCCTTTCTTTGGACTCTATTTTCCTGCACTGAGGTTTGGAAGATGCCCTCCAGGAGAGCTAGGAAGAGCGTAGGGCTGACCTTCTCTTCTCTCCTTCTGTCAAGGATTGGAGCTATGCTCCAGTTGCCGTTCAGTGCCTGCAAAGAGTTGTTTATATGCTTCGTGTTTTGTCTAACTCTTAACTATTGATGACGGTTTTTTCTGTTTTTTTTTTTTTTTTTTTTTTTTTTTTT
>NW_020176571.1:11190584-11282981 GCF_003031525.2 Neophocaena asiaeorientalis asiaeorientalis
TTTTTTTTTTTCGGTACGCGGGCCTTTAACTGTTGTGACCTCTCCTGTTGCAGAGCACAGGTTCCGGACACGCAGGCTCAGTGGCCATGGCTCACGGGCCCAGCCGCTCCGCGGCATGTGGGATCCTCCCGGACCGGGGCACGAACCCGTGTCCCCTGCATCGGCAGGCGGATTCTCAACCACTGCGCCACCAGGGAAGCCCTCTTTTCACTTTTTAAAAAGGATTTAATCAGAAACCTCCATCAAGAACTCTCTGAAATATGTTTTGCGTTATAAAATTTTAAGCATTCTTTCAAAGCAACTTTCTTTAAGTAAAAACTTGATGGTGTCATCAAAGCCACGTTGATATAGTGATTCCATTATCCTCTTGCTTGGTAGGAAAAGGGCTTGGTTAAGCCTCACCAAGTTTGCCATGGACAATGGTATGTCCTGGCTGGCTTTTGATAATATAAATTATTTCAAAAAATTTTGTCAAAAAGGCTTTTTTCATGGAAAATTCGTTATCTTTATATTATTAGGCAATCAAATTCCTACCTTATCTCCCAAGAATGTTAAAGTGGGGAGTGGGCAGAATAGGGTAAACTTACTGTTTCTGAGTTTTTATTTCCAACCCATTAGCCCTGCCAATATAATTTTTAAACTCTTTGCTCTATGGTATCTTCTGTACAAGTTCAATGACTTTCAGTTCATTTGAGACAATAGATTTCATATGGATTTTCAGTCTCCTTAACCTCTGCAGCATTCATCATTAGTAACAACCATGCTATTCTTAATATCATGTCCTTGTATTATTTTGAATTTAATCTCCTTGCTTCAGTACAGAACCCTTTTTCATCACCCTCAAATCTCCAGCTGAAACTAACTGCGTTCATGAATAACATGGGCAAGTGTTTTATATTTTACTTTATTTTGATCTTTAGAATTTGAAGAGCACTGTGTTTCACATCAAGACCAAAGGATCAAGGACTGGAGAGATCAGCTCTCAAGAGACAGACGTGACCACAAGAACAATTTTCTGGAAGCTTGGGAAGAGCTGGAAGCTTTCATAAGCTATGGAATTCTAAAGTATGTTACCTGGAGGATGGCAGGGAAGGTCTCAGTTAATGACTAGATAATGGTGGCTTTACCAAGCATCACTTTGAAAGTATTGGTAAGTGTAGTTTCTTCTTTACCTTGGTATTACTTGAGCTCCTCAAGGATGAAATCCTACCTTATACTTTCTTTTGGTTTCTTCTTCCCCCATCCCTAAGACACAGACAGGTGACTTATAGGATGAAGTTTATAATTGGTCAGTTTGAATGAATGAAATGAATAAATGATTAATTTCAGCTATTTCCTCACCCTTTAGACCCATTAAGTGAGCAGATTACCCTGATTTCAAAGTTGTTTCTTCTTTTAAGTTAGAGGTGGGAAGGGAATCTCCTAAATATGTTGCCAATTATATAGATACTGGGAAACTAGTTCAATAGTTTTCAGATTTTAGCATGCTTCACAATGAGCTGGAATCTTCGTTAAAGCAGATTTTGGGGGCTCCACACAGAGATCTGGGTGGGGGGGAGCAAAACCTTTGCACTTCTAATAAGTTCACCAGAGATGTTGATGCTGCTGGTCTGGAGACCACACTTTGTGCAATACTGATCAGGGTGATATATTAAAGCGTACAGTGTGCTCTTCTCCAAAAACATTGCGGGAATGTTCTTGAAATGCCAAAAAATATCCTTCACTTCCCTGTAGCCTAACAAAACAGAAGGTACCCGTATAGTACATCCTTAGCTCTGCCACACACACAGGGTGACCTTAAGTAAACCACGAAATCTATTAGCACTTAAGCTTCTTCTTACAAAGGAGTTCATGGTAACACTCCTATTCTGCAAGCTCTTTCCAATTTTTCTAGAATGAAAACTCTCTGACTACAGAATTGAAAGTATATAAGCCTTTTGTGAAGAACATTAACTAAGCTATAGTGATTCAGTTATATTTCCCCCCAGAAGCTATTATAATATTGTATCATCAGCCAGACCCTGGAATAGTAGCAACTGATGTTGAGTGTAACTAAAACCAGAAGTTGACCTCGACCAGTCTTTTAAGCCTTCTCTAGTACAAAAATATTGAATGTGCCTGATTTAGATTGGGATCTAGGCTCTCTCCTTCCACATCGCAGGAGGCGAGGCTACCCAGGGGAATGGAGGCGTTGCCTTCTTTTGTCTGTGCCTCAGGAGCACCTTAGCTCTTGAGACCTGTGCCCATTCATTTGGACAGAACCGTCATCCAAAATGAATGAAATAATTTCCCCGAGGTCTTGAAGCAAAAACATTTCAAACTCGATATCTTTTTTTCAATTACAAAACAAGATTCATGCTTTAAATTCAACTATGTGGGATAAAAATATTTTCACTCTATTTATTTTCCCCAAAGATTCAAACTCTAGAATCAAAATGGCTTTGGGGGGCTCTGCCTATGCAGGGGTTGTGGATTTATAAAAGCCACATACTTTGAAGGCATTAGCAAGAACTAAGCATTAATTTTGAGCTTCTCTGTGTGGTGATATGTGTGCAATTAGATAATTGTGAGCACTTCAAGTTCACTTTCTCATTATTAGTTTCCACGCTTGTTCATTTTTTAATGGATGACATTGATTGATACTGTCTAGACAAAACAGTTGATTCTATTTCTCACTGTATTGTTCGGGGTGGGAGAGATAGAACATTGAAAGAGGTCAAGTTCCCCATTTGGCACCCTTTCTCTCCATGCCTTGCAAGACAGACTCCAGCAGTATCAGGAAATCACATCCGATGTTGAGACAGACTCCAGCAGTATCAGGAAATCACATCCGATGTTGGACAGCTCAGATTTTGAGTTTTCTGTTGTGCATCTTTGTGAGTTCTATATATTTGACTGACATTTGGATTACAGCAGTCAGGAGAAAATGATGCAGACAGTAAAAGACTGCAAAATTTTGATGAAAATCATGGTACTCTTAGAGCAATAATATACTTTTAGGCACAAATTACCTTTCCTTGATATTGTGGCAAAAGTGCATTTATGAGTAAGATGAACACAGAAGCCATTTTGCCTGGGACAGTCTTAGTTTATGCCTATATTCTTGGTAAACTTATTAATTATCCTCTCCTTTGCTCCAAAGTGCTTCAGTTTGGATGGTAAGCAAACTTACACTTGCTAACTTTATTAGCAAATGTAAACCATACTCAAAAGACTACTTTTTGGTGTGTTTTTCAAAAGTAAGTTGGAAACATTTCCTGATTACTTGTAGGCTTATAGTCTCTAAAACATTGGGACAACAACAGGTGTTTACTTCAGGAAGTAATTAGCCTTTGATTCCAAGAGGGTCCCCCATAGACACACTGAAGGTATAATGGTCCCGAAACACAAGATGTGGCATCTGGGTGACACCAGTCCTTTCGTCAGTGATGACTGGAAATTTATCACTGGTTGTTTCTATATCTGGAAGAAATGACTTGACATTATACTAAATACATTTTGGATTGTAATTTTTGCTGTCTTCAGTGCAAATAAATTATAGCAAGTAATTTTGAATTATTCAGGAAAAAGAAAGTGTTATGGGTTATATTTATAGGTAAGTGGGTCCATTAGGTAGGGAAGGGCAGAAAGATTTCAAGCGAAAGGGGTTTTCCTCACGCTGTTCATTATCCATTTGTGTTTATCATTATCTACTTACGTTCATTATCTATTTAAGTCATAGTTACTATTTCTCAATACTAATAAACATCATAAGTTTATCATAAAAATTATATTCTGACAAGCGCTTTTCTGGTTTCAAGTAAATGAAACGTGGCGCCAACTTTGTTCTCAGTACTGTCGTAGGTTCAAGAGTATATAAAGACATAATTTAAAGTTCAGTAAAGAAGCACGAGACAGTTATACAGATGTAGATTCACAGTAAACAGGACATAAGATTACGTGGCAGAATGTATGACTTGTCAACATTTTAAAGGCATTTAAGAGGAGGCAACTAGAGTCTGACTGCTATTTGGACCTTTGAACGATGCACAGAATACCTGTGCTTGGAGCCTATGTGCCAAATATCAACGCTTTACCAGCGCTCACACCGAGTGCTTGAACAAAGTCCTGCCGAATTTGCAGTCCAATGAAACAAATGGTGCAATAAAGAACCTCCTTTTTATGTAGAAGTCAGTTACTCAGACTTAGGGGCCATTTTGCTCTCCATGGAACAAAGCTGCTCTCTGGAAAGTCTGGGCACAGAAACAGAGAGGGAAGAAGAGATTGAAGTAATTAATGCTCTGAGAAAATTAGAAGAAATTGGATCGATATGACTGGCATTAAATAACACCATTTTGAAAAGTCCAAATAACTACCACTGTTAGAACTGTCTTTCTTAAAGCTACAGATTCAATTGGAGAGCAAGTGAGTATATGCTGGGAATTTATTAAAACCCCCTTTCCCCACTTTCCCCTAGGGAAAGTGAAGGAGACAAAGCAAACTGCTTATTTCCAAATACTGACTGAGGTCGGTCCAACCCTGCAGTGTGAATAAGGCAAGACCACAGATCAACTTACTAACCTCAGATTTTAAAGATTTTAAGGTTTAAAAAAATCTTAACAACTGGTTTATTTTGGGTCCCATGGAAACAAATGACTGACTTTACTAACTGGGCATTTTAAGCTGGTGGTTTTGGCTCTGTAGTCATGGCTAGAATCAAGGGTCAGAACCAAGCCTTGATCGTGACTGAGTGGATGCAGACGTGTCAAATAAAAAGTGACATTTTCATCATGGAGAGATATCACGGATTATATGATCCCGAGGTTTAAATTTTGGTTTTATCATTGGGCTATAATTCTACTTCTGGTATTTTGTCCCTTTACTTTCACTCTTTTCTGGGAACAATGGCAATTTTCATCCAGAGACTGATCTTGTGTTCAGGTAGCTGATATCTGATGTCTCTTGTTCGTGATCAGATGCTGGTTTGATTTTTTTTTATGTCCCACGCCACACCCTCAGAAGCTCATTAATATAGAAGGTAGAAGCCGTAGTAACTAAAAGCCGAGGGAATTACAATTCTTACGCTTTCAATTTAATACAACATACTGCAAATGAGTACTAAGGTTTGAGAAGACCCTGTCCTCGGGGCTATGGAAACCAAATTCAAACGAGGCACAGCTCCTACAATTAAATGAATGGTGATCTGGTTCACAAGACTGACAAAAACATAAATCACCACAGCACAAGTCAAAAGGGGATCATTGTTAAGCCAAGTAATCTGTTAATACAAAGAAGAAAAAGGAGGAAGATCAGTGAAACTTTCATTGAGAAGATGATATTTAAGCTGAATCCTTAAGATTAGGTTGTATTTATTTTTAATACTGTCTATAGGTTATTTTTCTTATCCTAAAAGTTACGCATATGCAGGTTACTTGACAAACACCCAAACTAGTCAGTCCTCCATAATCCAGTAAAAAATAACCACATTAGCGCTTTATTTCAATTTTTTTTCTTTTTATGCATAGTTTTAACATGGTTGAGATTTATCTGAATTATTTATATCCCATTTATCTTTTAAAAGATGTCATAAGCACTTTCTTGTATTTTTTAAAACTTTGTCAATAATATTCAATGTCTATATAAAATGTATTGGCCTATACTATAATTTTAAATAAATCTCATTACTGGATATATAAGTGACTTCCTCTTTTTTTTGTTGTTGTTTTTGTTGTTGTTATGAGACAGTGCAATTACCTTAATACCTTTGGTATTAAGTCTTTGCTGCATTTTTTTTCTTTCTTTAAAATAGTTTTCTAGAAGTAGACTCTTGAGTGTAAACTCTTGGAGGTATAAAAGGGCAGAGACAGAAATAATATTCTAGGTACAGGAAGCAGCGTAATCACTGCTATTTCCCTGGTTTGAAAATGACTGTGGAAATATAAACTTCATCTAGAAAGATGACTGTGAAATGTAGAAATGATTTTCCACATAGGTCCTATGTTAACACGTGAATATATGCAAACAGAAACAGAGCAGAAGTCTGCAGGCATGTTTTAAATGATAAATAGCCTTGTGAATCCCTGAATATAGTAACAGAGATAAGATGTCTCCAAATGGGAGAAAGGAAATTTACAGCTAGTCTGGGTGGGCAGAGGCTTGGAAATCATAAGTAAAAAGTGATTTTAAGATGAGGGAATCTGCTAGTTACATGACTTGGTAATAGAGGGACTCCAGAGACCTAAACACACAGTATCCAGAGGCTCTGATTCAAAAATCATGAGAAGAACAGTTAACAGTGAGGCACCGGCCAAACAAAATTCACACAGAGAATCGAAAGAAGATCTGGGCTTCCCTGGTGGCGCAGTGGTTGAGAATCTACCTGCTAATGCAGGGGACACGGGTTCGAGCCCTGGTCTGGGAGGATCCCACAGGCCGTGGAGCAACTAGGCCCATGAGCCACAACTACTGAACCTGCGTGTCTGGAGCCTGTGCTCTGCAACAAGAGAGGCCGCGATAGTGAGAGGCCCGCGCACTGCGATGAAGAGTGGCCCCCGCTTGCCACAACTAGAGAAAGCCCTCACACAGAAACGAAGACCCAACACAGCAAAAATAAATAAAATAAATTAATAAACTCCTACCCCCGAAAAAGAAGATCTTATGTCTCTAGGGATGAAATGGTGGGGCTAGAAGAGGAGATGTGGACTGAAACAACCCAGGCATGGACCCTGGATGCCGTTTCTTTTGGTTAGAACAGAGGGATCACAGGAAGAACCTAGGAGGAATTTCTGGAGTGCTTTTATAGGGAGCTGAGCTTGGCCTCTGAGTGACAGGAAATCAGTGCAAATCTCCCAGGGATATTTTTACCAGGTCAGGAAGCACCAGTGTGCCCCAACCCATCCACAAAGAATGGAGAGTTGAGAGCCCTTGCCTACCAGCTGGCGATGGCCATAGTAGAGGAAAACACTAGGCCAGGCTATGTTCTTTAGCCAGAAATGGTCCTTTTTCACCACTGGGTGACAGCAGCAAAGAGAAACACCTCCTCCACCAGCACGGTAGCAGTTTCACAAGGAGCTCCATTTTGTTTGCTTCAATGGTTTACAAACAAACAAACAAAAATACCCAGTGCTAGATCCCCATTCACCTAGAACTAGGACCTCTCTTTCTTCTAGGGAAACCAGTGCGTGTTATCTGGGTGCAGCTGATCTTTTCTCCAGCCAGAGGAGTTGGCAGTAAACATGATTGTGAGTAATTAGAGTACGCAACCTACCGAACACAATGAATGGTTTAAAGGTGGGTCTAATACACACGCAATGAATGGTCTAAGGATGGGTCTAATACACACATCAGGATAATCAAGGTCTGTGAAATTTTTTTCCCAGCGGAAAATATCACCAAATACTCTTTCCCCTGGGCTGACGAGTAACTGTTTTTTTCTGTCTTGTGAACAGAAAATGAAGAGAGATAATTCCCTGGATTCATCAATGTCTGAAGCCCTTATTCCTGACATTTCCAATCATGCTTAAGCTAGATTGCATAGTTTCCGTCAGCTATGACTGAAAATGTAATAATACGAGCTGTGTATTTCTTACGGGCCACAGAAATGAGTTTGTTAAAGACGAGGCATATATATTTGGAAGACTCTGTGAAGGAAGAAAGTAAAATATATTGTACTCCCTTTTGAGCCATTATGTTAAAGTTCCTGAAAATCCCCATGATAGAAGAACTTGCCCTGGAAAAGGTCAAGGACTTTGTGTAACAAAAATAAGATTAGATGGTCAAACACACTTACAAGTACCTATTAAGTTGAAAAAAATCAAACAAATTTAACAGAGTGGACATAGTATTATTGATTTTTAAAGTAAGTTTTTGTATGATGGATATCAATGAATTTCTATATACTATTGTTTGCTTGCTAGACATTTTTAGGTTTATCTCTCCTCTACACTTCCAATAAAGTAGTTGTAAATTTGTTTTGCTTTATTGCATACTAAGAAGTATGAAGTCTAAGCCTCCTTCCAAATGGTCAATACTTTCTAGATTTTATAACTTTGAGTTGTTGGTGCCTAGATACAAGATCCTTCCTGTTATGCAGAATAATCTGGATGTTTGAGATGCAAAGAGCTTCAGATAACATTTGTAATTATTTCTCCATGACTCTCCCAGTACCTGGGTTAAACAATTTTCCCTTTTTCTTTAAGTTATAGCACAAATCACCATTCTTTCCAGGTATGATTCGGCGTTGGCACCTCCTCGCAAGCTCTGGAGTGCTTTTTTTTTCTCTCTGCAGGGTAATGTGCAGAGGTCCTTGTTCTGATGTCCCAGGGTGTTTAACAGTTTAATTATCTACAGGCTGCTGGGAGACACTGACCTCTTGGGATACTGCCCTGGAAGAATCAGAAATTAATGTATCCATCTCCTTCCCTGATAACTTGGATGCATTTCTGCCCAGTTTAAGTAAGGACTGCCCATTAAAGGAACCTGATAAGTTGATGCCAAGGCTATTTGGAGACAATGTCTGTTCTGGATACAAAACAAAAAGATGAATAGAGAGACTTTGTTATTCAGGTGTCTGATGGTGGCCTTGTTCTTATACTATTTTAATTAAACAAGTATTATTATAAAGTTGGTGGGTTGGCAGTCCAGAATGTAGTTTAGGTTTAGTCTTTGCAGAATTCAGATACAGCAATATGGTTTGTGGACAGGTGCCCAGTAATTAGAGTTGGTGAGAAGAGTTCCAATCTGCTTTAATTGCTCATGGTGTTTTATGGTCACGATCCGATCATTTATCAGCATCATTATTTGTCCAGCATAATTTCTGTTCCCCACTTTGAGCTGTGATTTTAATGGATTGTTTCTAGCCAAGGTGGTAGCTGGAGATAGGATGTTGGTTCACTATTAATTTCAACTGGAAAGATAATCAGAGCCGCACATCTCGTTTGTTTTTTTGTCATTATCCATGAGATATCTGGATGGGTAGTTCTTTGTCTGCTTTGTTCTCACATATCCTTGGATTATATTCTTTTTTTCCCATAAAAGCTTTCATTTGGTGCACTGGTTGACTTGGGTGCTTCATATTGACTATTAACTAGAGATTAGCTTAATAATACTAAAAGAGCAAAACTAGAAACCCACTTATTGCAGAAAGTCAATATGGATATGGAATGTCCCAATTTTCCATTAAGAATAGTTTGATAAAGATTGCATAGATAATTAAATCTCAATTTGTCTATTACATGTCTTAATGTTTTCCTATTTCTATTTTTTCCCCAAGGCCAGTCGAATGAGTTGGCTAGAGAAACTAGCAAAACGAATTCTAAAATTCAAATTTTAAGTGATATCATTTGGCTTAAGGACAGAGGCTGAGCAGATGAATGAAAGCTGGATGCCCCTTCTCCTGAGAGAAATGGAGAAGGACCACCATATTGCTAACTTGGCTGTGGTTGCTGTGTTTATTATATGTTTGTACTGCTGACTCAAGTACCTCATACAATAAAATGTAGCAACAGACAGGCGTTGCTTTTTAATCTAAAAAAAGATTCCCTGTTTTTAGTTTGGCACTAAAAATGAGCAGGTGGTATCACTTTGTGCAGTAGATGAAGTCTAGAAAATGTGTTTGCAAATTGAATTTTTATTTTAAAGAATAACTTATTAAATTTTCTGGAGGTGGACAATTTTTAAGGGGGATTCTGTAGTGATTTTTTTAAGTAAAGCCAGCAATTCTTTTTATAAATTCAAACCATAATGTTTCCATGTTAAAATAGTATAGTATATCAGGGGCCAGGAGAATGTAACTTGCATTCCAATCCCATCACTCTTTCATTACTTTGCTGTAGAATTGAGAGGATTGCATTAAATGATTTCTAAGAACACATTCATGTCTAAAACTTAGGATTCTGATTTCAATTTTTTAGTGACTGGATTTGTTCAAAATAAAGGAGGATTAAGACTCAATAGATGTTAAACTATTTTAAAGCTGTACCATCCAATAGGGTAGCCACTAGCCATGTGTTGCTACTGAACTCCTAAAATATGATCGGTCCAAATTGAGATGTGCTGTAAGTGTAAAATACACAGTGGATTTCAAAAACTTGGTACAAAAACTTGTGCAATATCTCATGAATTAATACTTTCATATTGATTGTATGTGGCAATGATCATATATAAGGATATATTGAGTTAAATAAAATATATTAAAATTAATTTCATGTGTTTCCTTCTTACTTTAAATGTAAACCATTTTAATTTAAATAATTTAAATTTAGGCAATTAATAAGAATCTAATAACTTTAAAATAGAAAATTGTAACTTCCATATATGGCTCACATGTTATTTTCATTGCCCTGGACTCCTTTAAAGGGACAGAACGTCCTACAAAGGGACACTCCTGAAGAAGACCAGAGAACTCTCCATTATTGATGGAAAGCCTTGAGGATGTAGAAGACATTCTTTGAAGATGGGACGAAAACATTATTTCCTAAAGTATAGTTCACAGAACATTAGTCCCGTGAGGTGCAGCCCCATAGCCAAGTGAGTTTAGGCAACACTTATTGATTTACAACATTCATTAGCATAATATTAATACTTGAATGGATGAATGCTTTTCTTATATTAACATACCGTGTTCCAATCATTTGACACATAATTCTCTCTTTTTTTAAAAATGATGACTAGTAGCAGTCTACAGACTCAAGAAAGTTGCTATTGTGGGAAATGCTGTTGGATTAGATGATCACCAAGTTCCTTGTGTCTCCCCTATGTTTATATAAACTGTATGCATGCTTCTTTTCTAAAAAATCCTTCCTCTATTTTGCATAAAATATTTCCTTACACTTTTCTAGGCTATTTGAAATATCGCCAGTTGGATATGTTTGTGTAATGAATCATCCTCTTAAAAAATACCTGATTTGCCCCACTCCCCAAAGAAAGTATATATAGTGAAGGGTTCAAGGGACAGGAGGACACCAAAATGTGTGGGAAAGATGAGAGGATGCAGAAAAGATATTTATCTGTTTTGAAATGTTATTTTTTAATGTATTTCTCACCAAGAAAAGTGCTATGTTATCGATTAATAGGCTGCCATGGACAAGCTGGGGAACCTAAATGTGGTTTATAACTTTGTTTGCCAGGGAAATTGCATTCAGCATCCCCAAAAGCCAATTTACAAGCAAATGTTAGGAACATAAATTGTAGTTGGACACTTCCACTATATAGATTGACTCAGAAACTCAGGGAAGAGAAGCAATCAATATCCTGTATTTACTTCAATGTCCTACCTTGTTTCTCTCAATAAGCTCTTTGCTTCTCCTAACAGTGAGAAGATGAAGAGCATGACAGAATAAAAGTTTTTATGGCAATGTTTATAGGATCTGATAAATCATAAAAGCATCAAGAAGGCATCAACAAGCACTTCCCAAGATTACTAAACAGCGAGGTTTTATTCTTAAAAATACTCCTTCATAGAATAAACCAAATTATTTTCTTCTCTCAGAAAACAGGTAAAGATTCGACAGACACATGTACATACACACACTCCCACACTCCATAAGGCCAAGCACTCACCTGTGTTTCCTAAGGAAAAATAAAAGGGTCTTTGGATTCACCAGAGAACAGAATGGCATTCTCTTGAAATGGGTCTCTAGTGACTAAAGGTACTTGACGCCAGGGAGCCTGAAATGATATAGGAGCATGGATAATTTAAATGAAACTATTATTTTAAAATAAAAGATTGATACTTTATTAAGAATGGAAAAGATGCAAAATAAAAACCTCTTCTGAGATGTTAAACATTTGTTTTATTCTTTATTTTATTTTTTTTGGATTCCATACATATGTGTTAGCATACGGCATTTGTTTTTCTCTTTCTGACTTACTTCATTCTGTATGACAGACTCTAGGTCCATCCACCTCACGACAAATAACTCAATTTCTTTTCTTTTTATGGCTGAGTAATATTCCATTGTATATATGTGCCACATCTTCCTTATCCATTCATCTGTCGATGGAAACTTAGGTTGCTTCCATGTCCTGGCTATTGTAAATAGAGCTGCAATGAACACTATGGTACATGACTCTTTTTGAATTATGGTTTTCTCAGGGTATATGCCCAGTAGTGGGATTGCTGGGTCATATGGTACTTCTATTTTTAGTTTTTTAAGGAACCTCCATACCATTCTCCATAGTGGCTGTATCAATTTACATTCCCACCAGCAGTGCAAGAGTGTTACCTTTTCTCCACACCCTCTCCAGCATTTATTGTTTCTAGATTCTTTGATGATGGTCATTCTGACCGGTGTGAGGTGATACCTCATTGTAGTTTTGATTTGCATTTCTCTAATGATTAGTGGTGTTAAGCATCCTTTCATGTGTTTGTTGACAATCTGTGTATCTTTGGAGAAATGTCTATTTAGGTCTTCTGCCCATTTTTGGATTGGGTTGTTTGTTTTTTTTTGATATTGAGCTGCATGAGCTGCTTGTATATTTTGGAGATTAATCCTTTGTCAGTTGCTTCATTTGCAAATATTTTCTCCCATTCTGAGGGCTGTCTTTTTGTCTTGTTTATGGTTTCCTTTGCTGTGCAAAAGTTTTGAAGTTTCATTAGGTTCCATTTGTTTACTTTTGATGGTTTCAGTTTTTCACCATTGAGAATGATGTTTGCTGTGGGTTTGTCATATGTGGCCTTCATTACGCTGAGGTTAGTTCCCTCTATGCCTACTTTCTGGAGGGTTTTTACCATAAATAGGTGTTGAATTTGGTCGAAAGTTTCTTCTTCATCTATTGAGATGATCATATGGTTTTTATCCTTCAATTTGTTAATATGGTGTACCACATTGATTAATTTGCATATATTGAATAATCCTTGCATTCCTGGCATAAATCCCACTTGATCATGGGGTATGATCCTTTTTATGTGCTGTTGGATTCTGTTTGCTATTATTTTGTTGAGGATTTTTGCATCTATGTTCATCAGTGATATTGGCCTGCTGTTTTCTTTCTTTGTGATATCTTTGTCTGGTTTTGGTAACAGGGTGATTGTGGTCTCGCAGAATGAATTTGGGAGTGTTCCTCCCTCTACTATGTTTTGGAAGAGTTTGAGAAGGATGGGTGTTAGCTCTTCTCTAAATGTTTGATATAATTCGCCTGTGAGTGCATCTGGTCCTGGGCTTTTGTTTGTTGGAAGATTTTTAATCACAGTCTCAACTTCAGAATTGTGATTGCTCTGTTTATATTTTCTATTTCTTCCTGGTTCAGTCTCGGAAGGTGGTGCTTTTCTAAGAATTTGTCCATTTCTTCCAGGTTGTCCATTTTATTGGCATATAACTGCTTGTAGTAATCTCTCATGATCCTTTGTATTTCTGCAGTGTCCATTGTTACTTCTCCGTTTTCAGTTCTGATTCTGTTGATTAGAGTCTTCTCCCTTTTTTTCTTGATGAGTCTGGCTAATGGTTTATCAATTTTGTTATCTTCTCAAAGAACAAGCTTTTAGTTTTATTGATCTTTGCTATCATTTCCTTCATTTCTTTTTCATTTATTTCTGATCTGATCTTTATGATTTCTTTCCTTCTGCTAACTTTGGGGTTTTTTTGTTCTTTCTCTAATTGCTTTAGGTGTAAGGTTAGGTTGTTTATTTGAGATGTTTCTTGTTTCTTGATGTAGGATTGGATTGCTATAAACTTCCCTCTTAGAACTGCTTTTGCTGCATCCCCTAGGTTTTGGGTCATCGTGTTTTCATTGTGATTTGTTTCTAGGTATTTTTTGATTTCCTCTTTGATTTCTTAAGTGATGCCTTGGTTATTAAGTAGTGTATTGTTTAGCCTCCATGTGTTTGTAACTTGCTGTATAGAGTAATCTTGGTTGTAGGTTTTTCCCTTTCACCACTTTAAATATGTCCTGCAATTCCCTTCTGGCTTGCAGATTTTCTGCTAAAAGATCAGCTGTTAACCTTAGGGGATTCCCTTGTATGTTGTTTTTCCCTTGCTGCTTTTAGTATGTTTTCTTTGTATTTAATTTTTGACAGTTTGATTAATGTCTTGGCATGTTTCTCCTTGGATTTATCATGTATGCTACTCTCTGTGCTTCCTGGATTTGATTACCTATTTCCTTTCCCATATTAGGGAAGTTTTCAACTATAATCTCTTCAAATATTTTCTCAGTCCCTTTCTTTTTCTCTTCTTCTTCTGGGACCCCTACACTTCGAATGTTTGTGCGTTTAATGTCCCAGAAGTCTCTGAGACTGTCCTCAATTCTTTTCATTCTTTTTTCTTTATTCTGCTCTGCAGTAGTTATTTTCACTATTTTATCTTCCAGGTCACTTATCTGTTCTTCTGCCTCAGTTATTCTGCTATTGATATTTTCAATTTCATTTATTGTGTTGTTCATCATTGTTTGTTTGCTCTTTAGTTCTTCTAGGTCCTTTTTAAATGTTTCTTGTATTTTCTCTATTGTATTTCCAAGATTTTGGATCATCTTTACTATCATTACTCTGAATTGTTTTTCAGGTAGATTGTCTATTTCCTCTTCATTTGTTTGGTCTGGTGGGTTTTTACCTTGCTCCTTCATCTGCTGTGTGCTTCTCTGTCTTCTCATTTTGCTTAACTTACTGTGTTTGGGGTCTTCTTTTTGGAGCCTGCAGGTTCGTCGATCCAGTTGTTTTTGGTGTCTATCCCCAGTGGCTAAGGTTGGTTCAGTGGGTTGTGTAGGCTTCCTGGTGGAGGGGACTGGTGCCCGTGTCCTTGTGGATGAGGCTGGATCTTGTCTTTCTGGTGGGCAGGACCACGTCTGGTGGTGTGCTTTGGGGTGTCTGTGACCTTATTATGATTTTAGGCAGCCTCTGTGCTAATGGGTGGGGTTGTTTTTCTGTCTTGCCAGTTGTTTGGCATAGGGTGTCCAGCACTGCAGCTTGCTGGTAGTTGAGTGGAGCTGGGTCTTTGTGTTGAGATGGAGATCTCTGGGAGAGCTTTTGCCGTTTGATATTACGTGCAGATGGGAGGTCTCTGGGGGGCCAGTGTCCTGAATTCGGCTCTCCCACCTCAGGGGCTCAGGCCTGAAACCTGGCCAGAGCACCAAGACCCTGTGAGCCGCACGGCTCAGAAGAAAAGGGAGAAAGAAAAGAATGAAATAGCTCCTAGCCCCGCCCGCCCTGGCGGGTGAGCAGACAAGCCTCTCGGGCTGGTGAGTGCTGGTCGGCACCGATTCTCTGTGCGGGAATCTCTCCGCTTTGCCCTCTGCACTCCTGTTGCTGTGCTCTCCTCTGCAGCCCCAAAGCTTCCCCCTCCGCCACCCACAGTCTCCGCCCGCGAAGGGGCTTCTAGTGGGTGCAAACCTTTCCTCCTTCACAGCTCCCTCCCGCTGGTGCAGGTACCGTCCCTATTCTTTTCTCTCTGTTTATTCTTTTTTCTTTTGCCCTATCCAAGTACGTGGAGGAGTTTCTTGCCTTTTGGGAGGTCTGAGGTCTTTTGCCAGCGTTCAGTAGGTGTTCTGTAGGAGTCGTTCCATGTGTAGATGTATTTCTGACGTGTTTGTGGGGAGGAAGGTGATTTCCACGTTTTAGTCCTCTGCCATCTTGGTCTCCCCTGAACATTTGTTTTAAATAGTTTTCAGGATGGCTTTCTTTGATGTGCCCTCTTTGCTGAATTCCCAGCTGAAAGATATATTTCTTTTTCTGCTCAACATTTTTGAGATATAATTCACATACAATAAAGAAGCGAATTTTAAGTTTACAAATTGACGAGCTTTAGAAAATGTATGTAGTCATATAACCACCACAGCAATCATAGTATAGGCTAGTTCTGTCATCCTAGAAATGTTCCCTTGAGACCCTCTGTGGTCTGTTCCCACTTGTTACAATTAATGTAGTTAAAAATATGATTACGTTTAAAGCCACCATCTAGCTCTTATTTTCTATTTATCCCATCTGTTTTCTGTTCCTTTATTTCCTCTTTTTTCTGCCTTCTTTTGAATTGTGTATTTCTTATGATTCCATTCTATAAACACTATTGACCTATTAGCTACACCTCTCTATGTTTTTGTTCTTGCTTTTGTTTTTAATGGTCATTCTAAGATTTATAATATACTCATTCAACTTATCACTGTCTACCTTCAAATACTATAATTACATTTTATCAGCCTTTGTTCCACTATACATATGTGTTTCCATCCAGTACCCCCTACCCTTGGCTGCTTTTAAAATGTTCTCTTTTGCATTATTTTTCAGGAATTTGATTTTGATGTTCCTTGGTGTGTTTCCTCTGCTTTTTTTACTTGGTGTCTACTGAGTTTCTTGGAGCTGTGAGCTTATAATTTGAGAAAGTTTTCACTGTTATTTATTCAAATACTTTCTTCTATCCCACCATCCCTTTCCTTTATTTCTGGGACCATAATTATATGTATGTTAGATTGCTTGATTTTGTTTCAGATGTCACCGATTCTCTGTTTATTATTGTCTTTTTTCCTCTCTTTGCTTCATTTTGGATTGTTTCAAGTACTATGTCGTTAAGTTCACTGGTAATATTTTTTAGGATCTCATCTGATGTTAATCCTACTCAGTGTTTTATTATTTCAGACATTGCATTTTCCGTCTCTAGAAGTTACAATTAGGCCTTGTTTACAGCTTTCATTTCTGTCCTCATAATGTTCACGTCTCTTTCTACCTTCTTAGGCATATGTAGCATATTTATAATAACTGTCTTAAGTTCCTTGTTTGTTATGCTGTCATCTAGCATTTCTTGGTATGTTTCTATTGGTTGATTTTTCTCCTATTTATGGGTCATATTTTCCTATTTCCAACATTCATGGTAATTTTTGACTAGATGCAGACATTGCAATTTTTGTTTTGTTGGGTGCTGACACCGCCTGTTTTATATATTTGAAAGTTGCTAAGACAGTAAACCTTAAGTAGTCTCACCACAGAAAAGAAAAGGTAATTATGTGAGGTGATGAACATGTTAACAGACCTTATTGTGGTAATCATTTGACAATACACACATGTATCAAATATCATGTTGTACACCTTAAACTTGCACGATGTTTTGTCCGTTATATCTCAATAAGGCTTGGGAAAAAATAGACACTGGGTTCTAAGCACTAACAGAAAATCTTCCTTCTGATTCTATTTTTAGACCCAACAGTTATATAGTCCCAGAGTACAGTAATGTCCAAACCAAAAAATTTATTCTTAATTTTGATCACCCCTGGGAGTATCATTATTCCAGTCACAAAGAAGCAAGTTTACTACTCTTACTACATGGTAATGCAGGGTGAACATAAAATTTACATGAAAATAAAGAGCAAATGCTCTCTGACCAAAAAAAACCAAACATGTTATAACAGGAGTAATTATATTACCAGGCTCAAATTTTAAAATACCATGGTTCTAGAGCATGAACAAACAAACAAACCAATGAAACAGAACAAACAGTCTCAAAATAGACCCATATATGTGGGAATACAGAATTTGCTAAATGCAGCATGTCAGACCTATGGAGAAAAAAATATTTGTCTTTATTTTTTCTCAGACTGTCCCAATAAGTTATTAGCTCAGGACAACTTTACTCTGAATTCAACTTTACTCTGATTAAATTTGGCCAAGTGAACTGACTAGTTCCTTATCCTCAAAGTGAGCATAGGCTGTTTTAATAAGACAGCTTGTTTGGTATCATACTTAGAATGCAAGATGTTGTGTTTATCTTTGTATATGTACGTATTACAAATATTATTTAAAAGAAAGGTCCTGACTAACGGGTCTCTTCTTTCTGTGCTGTGAGTCATATGAGTACAAACACAATATATAGAAAAAAGTCTTTGGACTCTTGAAAGAAAAGCAATTACCAAAAAGCAAACGTTGGTAGTGGTAGTGTGATGATAACAACTCATCATTATTGTTCAAGAACACACGTTTCCATCATTAAAATACTGTGTGAAAAAAACCGACTTGTTTATCATCTTCATTTGTGGATAAACCTGAGGCATGAGAGGAATAAGTAATTTATATTTGTGCAAAATCTCATGTTCTTCTGTAATTACCACTTGGTACTTTTGCCAGTGGTTCTGTGTTTTAACAGGTCTGGATTTGTATGCATACGTCTAAGGAAGATGCTGGTGTTGGTGACTGTGAATTTCACTTCCTTCGTGTTTGACTTAAGGCAGCATCCAGGTATCACACTAGGCCTCCTTAGGAGCGTGCTGTTAATGGGCACTGGCTGAGCTTCATCTCCAAGTAGAGTACGAGAGAATGAAAGAGACTATGTTTCTAGAAGAGGACGTTTTAAAAACAATTTTACTCTGCTCTCATTTTCCCTACCCTTGTCTAAATGGACTGAAAATGAATTACAGCTAAGTTACCTACTTGGTTCTTTAAGATGCAATTACCTAAACTTGTAGTTCTATGAATTTTTGATACTTTTTCTTACTTCCAAATCCTTTATCCTTTTTCTTTCTCTTATCCCTTCTCTCTGCTTCCCTTCCCTTTTCTTCCTGAAGAATGATACACGTGGCTCTCCAAACTCTTTTAATTACTATACTTACCATCACCTTTCATGTCTCCATCTTTTGGTTCCACGCTATTCTTTTTGCCTAGATATTTTCACCATCTTCCTTTCCTGGATAACTTGTACATACAGTTGGCCCTTGCACAACATAGATTTGAACAGCATGGGTCACTTCTATGTGGATTTTTTTTTTCAACAAACATACTGGAAAGATTTTTGGAGATTTGTGATAATATGAAAAAACCTGCCGACAAAACTCATAGCCTAGAAATATCGAAATAATTAAGAAAAAGGTATGTCATGAATGCATAAAACATGTAGATACGAGTCTATCCTTACATAGGCATAAGGTGAGTGATATTTAACATAAAATTAATAATGTGTTGGTTTTCTTACCATTTTATAACATTGTGTTCAAAAAATTACATTACAGTACAGTATACTGCTCTCTCCTAATTGAAGAAATTACCTGCCAGCCTATCGTCATGGGTAAGTGTTTTTTTAAAAAATGTAAATGTTTCCAATACTGTATTATGAATATGACTGTAATGCTGTATACCATACTGTTATAACCATTCATTCATTAGAGTATAGGCTAGGCTATCGTGAAGTAATCATTTTGATTACACTAGGCTACCATAAAGCATTCATATTGCAGCTTCCTCGTTATCAATGCATGAAGCAAATATGAATTTCTTTTTCACATGGTCTTTCCATTTTTGACATTTAGCGTTAGTAATACGTATTACATCTACAGTGTTTTGTATCATATGAGACAATATTGCTGTAGGTACTGACGGATGATTCATCTTGTAAACCGATGATGTAGACTTACGGTATTGATAAGTACAGTACAGTATTGTAAAAGTATTTTCTCTTCCTTATGATTTTCTTAATAACATTTTCTTTTCTCTAGCTTCATTTATGGAAGAATACAGTATATAATGCATACAACATACAAAATATGTGTCAGTCGACTGTTTATTTTATTGGTAAGGCTTCTGGTCAACGGTAGGCCATTAGTAATTAAGTTTTGGAGGGAGTCAAAAATTCCACACAGATTTTCAACTGTGTGGAGAGTCGGCGCCCCTAATCCCCGCCAGTGTTCAAGGGTCAACTGTATTCTTCAAGATTCAGCTCAGAAACCATCAAATGGACTAACATGTCAAGTTACATGCCCAGTTTATCTGTAAATATTTGTTCATGAATGAATGAAAGCATAAATGAAACAAGTCTTCCCTACATTTTCTCCTTCCTGTGTCTTCATTCCACAGCTCAAGAACAAGAGCCATATCTCAGCCTACTAATATACCATAGTGAATCATAGTATGGGCTCTACTGTCTGACTTGGCCTCTCTGGGTTCAAATCCCGGCTCTGCCCACTAAATAGCTGTGCAAACTTGTTTTCCCTTGTGGCTCAGTATCTTTATCCTTGCAACTGTGATCATAATACTATCTCTTGCATAGGGGTATTGTGAGAATATGATGAGATAGTACATAAGGCGCCTAAAATAGCACCTAAGCACTCTAAAAATGTAGCTATTATTCTATTCAAGTGGTTCCAATTTCCTGACCCACCTCCACAGGACCTTCACAAGAACAGAGCTGTTCAGGTGCTTCTTTTCTATATCACGTTCACTGATTCGTCAGCTCTGCAATCCAACAAGCTCTTGAAGTCTCTCCTAAAACTACAAACTTTTTATGTTATCACAAGAAAGACTGCCTGAAGGTCACAGAATGTGAAAGTTATGCTTTTTATTATATTCACGTAAAATAGTCAGTTACACTGAGTTGTCCAAATGCATTGGTGAATTAAAGCCTCCAACTCTTACAAATTTTTATACATATATCTATGCATTTATAAATACACACATATGTAAAAGATATATATTTTCTTCTAAAGTAAAGTGCCCAAATCTTGATATATGGGGGCATAATAGGGAAAAAAGAATCATAAAGCTTTATCAATTATAGACTGTACTTTCTCAATATAAGAATCTGTTTTATACGCATTTATTCAGGCATAGGGAACTCTAATCACTCATCCTTTTCTGAATTCTCCTAAGTGAATTAATTTATCTGAAATATTAGAAGCCACATAGCCAACTTAATGAATCAGAGGCTGGTTCTTCTTACTGTGCCTGCCACAAAGCCTGGGCTCCCCAACGGAAGAGTAGTTAAGCCACATTCTTAATTTTCCTGTTGTTTTGAATGTTGTCTTTCTTCTAAGATGATAACCAGAGGGAGAAATGAACCAGACACCTCTAATTCCAAATCCTCTATTAGCATTCAATAAAGTCAGGGCTTGGTGAAAAGATTCCTTTCGTCTTTACATCGCCCTGGGCTTGGTGAGAAATGGTCCAGGAGGATTTGAATTGAGGGGTCCTGCTGCCTTTGTTATAATTAAATCTTGTTGGAGCCACAGAAGAAGAATTAGGGTGCAATGATCAATAGATCAAGGAGAGAACCAACTCAAATTGAAATGAAACTCTCTATGACAATGGAAAACTTTGTGAGAGCATGTTTGAATTTAAGAACAAAACAAGGGTTAAAGAAAAACTAGATGATTTAAGATAATTCAGAAAAATCCTCACTTCAAATAGAAACTAAGGCTCTATTCCCTGGTCCAACATCTTAGGTACTCTTCCTGTGTTTTCACTGTATTTTCTATTATCTTAGACTTTTAGGGTGATCATTTGTAGACTTTGACAAGGAATGGAATTTAAAAATGCCTTTGAAAAGACTTCCACCTATCGAAGCAAGGTGAAGATGCCTAAAAATAGCTTAATATGAACACAGCCATTGCAGAATCTGGTGATTACATGTTCAAACTGCAAAAGAGCATATTTTATTCAAGCAGGCAAAAGAGAGATTGTCAGCACTGAAATTGCATTAAAACACTCTATAACTTCCCAACATACGGGAGGCTGGGACCAGTGGGAAGCCCAGATGTTTCCCAGAGTCAGAACAAGGAATGGAGTATTTTATTTGGGGGGAGAAAAAGGGGAAAGGGGCAAGAAAGTGTTTCCATTTACCCAACCCACCTGAGCAGGGCCTTCACAAGAACAGAGCTGCCTAACTGCTGATTTTGGTGAGCATCTTGTTAATGGCTTGCTTGACGTGCGTGGTGGAGCTGCGTCGCCTCGTCTTGCCCTGGACCATCCTCCGGCGACGTACCTCTCTACACAGCTCGTAGAATATCTCGGTGATGTTCCCTTCCCCGGTACAGGCAGAACACTCATAAAAAGCACATGCCAATTCTGTGGCCAGCTTCTCCCCTTCTTCTGTACTAACCTGTCTGGAGTGGTCCAAGTCAGCTTTGTTTCCAACCAAGATGAGAGTCACATTCTTGGGCTTTTTGATCTCATCCAGGATGTTCTTAAGTGGCAGCACTTCCTCAAAACTTCCTCGGTCAGTAACGTCATAGACCAGCACAAAGCCTTCCCCCCATCGCATGTGTCCTTCCCTCTGAATGGTGTCTTCCTGTTGGCAAGGAAAATACGGCAGTCGGGAGACCTGGCAGTAATTGCCCTGTGTAGATGCTGCAAATGCTAACGGTGATCCCTTAATGACTATTCCTTATGTTCAGTGTCATTAAAATTTCTTGGTAGTCTGCCTGAACAAGCTGACCTTCTCAATCAGTTTAGAGTAGAAGCATTACTTAGGGAACGAAACATTTTCTAACTGCATAGAACCTAACTTTCGGCTTCTGATTTTTTTCTTGCCACATCGTTAAGTGTGTAATCCCAAGAACTATAAAGAAATTATACTCTTAGTTGAGCATATTGCCTCTGAGACTTTTCATCACAAATAAAGAATTGGCCGGTAGGTAACAGACAAGTAGACCTTATCCCATCCTTTGAGATCAGGATTAGAGGCACGGCATAGTGAACTGGTTTTGATTTTTTTAAAAATTTTTTTCTCTCTTCAGATTAGAGACAATTAGCCCCCAGGACAGAAAAACAGTGAAAACTTGTATAGAGAGACAAACTCAAAGCCTGGGGATTTGGGCTTCTTTTTCTATCTCAACACCCTCCAAATATTATGCAGTCCCAATAATGACAGAACCTCATTTGCAGTGATTCTCAAAGTGGGTGATCCCTGCTTCCTAAGAAGGCAGCATGTGTGATTTGAAAATGCATTGCCTTTATAGGCTCAAATGATTTCTGCAGGCAAGTATTTCCCTGCTGCCTCTCTTTAGAATCAGTGCTGGAAGGAGAGAGCATATATAGGGAGCAGGTAGTGATGAGAAGGAAAACTGTATAATTAGCTGCAAGTATACTTCTTGGATTAAATACTTTAATTCAAGTCTTCTTGGGATCCCAAGTAACTGAAAAGCACCATGAAATCCTTCAGCTGCCTAACCCTCATTCTTAGTGGTCATGCCTAATCTTGGGAACCAAACCTACCTATGAACTTGTTTATAATTTCAGAACGACGGGCTACAAAACAAATTTATGTTAGTTTCATTTTTAAATAAGTTACTATTGTTCAGTGATGTGACTCAAATTTTCAATCGGATGTGGTGAGGTCTGAAAAGAATATTACAGAAGGGATTCTTAAAATGAAGTATTCCAAAAAAAGATTCTAAGGTCATACAAGTTTAGAATATAATATATAGTAAATTTCTTAAAGATTCACCTTATACATAAGCATATTAAGGCTCTGAGAACTTCTCCAGTAATGATATCTGTTTAACTTTATCACAGCATTCCAATGGGAGTTTTGGGAGATCTCTCCAACTCCACAAAATATCGGTGGGCAATTCTATTCTAGATGATATTATGTGAATGTTATGATATTTCCAAAACCCCTTTGGAATACTGGGTAATTTACATAAGGATGCATATGCAAATAAGTTAATACTGTTGCAAATAAGTTAATATTGTATTTAAAATAACTAGGTAATTAAATTTAAAAAGGCTTTAGGCATCATTAGTTAATTATAGGAAAGTATCTTAATTTTGTTCATATTATGCACATCTCATTTTTTATTTGATCCAGAAAATATTTTAGCTTATTCCTCATTCACCTGGCCAGCAGTATCCAGTATCTCCATGGTGACAACTTCATCATCAATGGTTGCTTGGTGTCGGTAGGTTGATTCTGATGAAAGGTGAAAAAGAAGGTGAAAAGGTAAATAAGTGCATGATTTAATTTGATGCTTAGACTTACCAATTATTGACAGGAGTATGTCTGTTTTTATAGCATAAGGGAATGTGCATCCCAGGAAGTCTTTGCCTCTTATTTTATTCTCCCATGAGGCCAGCTTCCTGATGCTCTCTTCCTTCTAGAATGAGGCCTCTACATCCTAAAATGAGAACGTGATTCCCACAAGTGCATTCTACCTTCATACTCCTAAAACTCCAGTTTCTGGAATCATGTTAATTCCTGTTCCAGACAAGATGGCATATAGACAGAAGCTGTTCATTTCTATCTAGACCTCAACCCTAGGAATGTAATAAACATTAGAGGGAAGTGGATGGCTATCCATGTAAAAAAATGACTGTGTAAAGCTATGAGGGACCCTTGGGGCAGTAGAAGGTGGTTGGACCCCAGTGACTGGGGGTTGGTGAGGAACAGTTACCCAACATGGAGGAGGGCTGGGCAGCATGGAGGGGAGAGGGAACAAAGCAGAGTTCATGTTGCCTCTTCAAGGTAGAAAAATGGCAGCAGTTCAATACCAGCCGGAGGCTGGTAGGATGATATCAGAGTAGTCCCCAAGCTCTGCTGGAGTCAGGAGAAGTTAGCAGGGCCAAGGGCATCAGGTGGCTGAGTGTGCCCCTGAACGTGAAATGGAAACCAGAAGTTAAAATGGTGCTGCTTTATATGAAAACTAGAACAACTGTCATAAAGCACTCAATAACTGATTAAGTTGATGAAGTTCAGGTTGAAGAACTCTCCCTGAAAGCACTAGTAAATGATAAGAAGGCAAATGTGAAAGTAAAATATAAGAGATATGGATAATAGAAATAGACATGTTATTTTCTACTATAAAATCAGCCTCAAAGAGAGAATAAAATCCATAGAAGAATGGAAAATATTTGAGGTTGTAGTGACTGAGAATTTCCCAGGATGAGAGGCATTGAACAACTTCATATCAAAAGGACTGACAGTATAGAATAGATAAACAACAAGGTCCTACTGTATAGCGCAGGGAACTATATTCAATATCCTGTGATAAACCATAATGGAAGAGAATATGAAAAAGCATGTATATATGTATAACTGAATCACTTCACTGGACAGCAGAAATTAACACAATATTGCAAACCAACTATACTTCAATAAAATAAGTTTTAACAAAGAACTAACAGGACACACAAGGAAAAAAGTCCCATGTCTCAACCTGTTACAACAAAATGTAAGGCTATCAATGACAAAGAGGAAAAATTTAAAGGATCTAAAGGAAAAAAGCCCATCACCTACAAAAGCATGTGATTCAGATTGACCCTGGGCTTCTCATCAGCAAAACTGAATTCAGGATCCTAATGGAACCAAGCAAAGCAATGAAACTACAACAAAAGCAATCCAGAATTACAGTTCTAGATAACAACAATATATCAGGTTGGAGGCAGGGGAAGAGACCAGAGGCAGGTTTGAGTGAGCTAATGTACTTGTCTTACTCCAAATGATGACATGACAAAAAGGAAGAACTGAAAAAAGTGAGCAAATTATTCAACTCAACTGTTAGAAGAGGAAAACAGAATAAATCCAAGAAGATATGAGGAAAGAAGTAAAAGAGAAAACATTAGATAAGGTTGACAAAACCAAAGCATGGTGCTTGAAAAATTTTTAAAAAAAGGGTGGAGGAAAGGTAAAAATCTGGCAATGTTGACTAATAAATTAAGAGAGAAGGTGCGATCAAACAAAATTTAGCATAAAAAGGGGAAATAATTACACATTCTGGCGAAATAGTAATAAAAATAAAATAATATTATGAACTGTATACCAAACAAATTTCAAACACTTGATAAATTTTGTGAGAGAAAAAATACACAGATTGTTGCAATGAGAAATAGAACACAAGTAGATCAATAGTGGGTAAAGAAATTTAAATGCTGATTGTAGATTTCTCTTTGTCATAATGAAATAACTGCACTCAATTGGCTTTATAGGAGATTGCTATTAAACATTAAAGAAGCTGTTCTAGAAAAACAAAAAAAAAGAATAGCTACCCATTACACAAACTCCAACAAGAAGTATTGCAAAAGTAATATGAAGAGAAAAGAGAAAAAATTGTAGCCTAATTTTATCCTTAAACATAGATTCAAAAATTCTAAATAAAGTATTACCCAGTTGAATCCAACAGTGTAATAAGAAAAGTACATCATAAACTAGTAGAGTTTATTTCAGTAACGCAAAGTGTTTATAACTATTAGTGCAATCAACACATTAAAGGACTAAAGAAAAAAAGCCACATGATTTTACCTCTATAGGTAGATCTACAGCATGATAAAATGTATATAAACTTAAAGTATATGCATATATAGAAAAATACTTTTTTCAAAAAATATGTAATAGCTAGCACATACTGCTTGTCATTTGAACATGAATGGTTCTAAACGCTTTACTTATGTTAACTCATTTACTCCTTACAAATAGTTCATGCAGTATGTATTACTATCAGATCCATTTTATGTGAAGAAACTGAGGCACAACAACATTTAATAAGTTGCTGAAGGTGACACAGGTGTTAAGTGGTAGGTACAGTTGAGACTGGAACCCAGAAGATTGGCTTTAGGAATTTAGGCTTTGAACCGCTGTGCTAAGTAGCAGCCATATTAGATTATGTACCTATGGGAAAGAGGAGGGCAATGAATGGCAGAAGAGGGGATGCAGGAAAAATAAAGTGAAATAATATAAAGGCTTCACGTACACATGACACGGTGTCAGGAAAACAGCAGCATGATTAACGGAAGTATTAACTCAATTAACTCAGTTATTTGCACTTCAGGTACCCAATCACTAACCAAGCAACTAACTAAAACTTAGAAGTTTCTTTCTCATCAGGGTAGCCAGTAAACCAGTGTTTTTATTTCATTTCTTCTCTATCTGTCTCATGTTTCTGACTTTCATTTCTTCAGCTCATCAACTATTTTGCAGTTCTTTTCTGACCACAGTTTTAAGTAATTTTGTTGTAAATCAAGTCTCCTACTCAAAATAGAAGCCACAGAAAGGAAACTGAACTAAGCAGCGCTATAGCCAAGCTAGCCTTCGACCTGCCATCAGTCGTGTGTAATGACCATTGCCATAGGCATGGCCCATTGCGAACGTATTTGCTGAAAAATAAAATTTTAAAATGAAGTTTTGTTTTGTTTTAGACTCCACATATAAATGATAACCTGGCCATGGACATTTAGGGTGCTTCTATATTTTGGCTATTGTAAATAAATGTACAGTTCAGGGAATATAACCAATAGTTTATAATAACTTTATATAGTGTGTAATCTATAAAAAATTGAATCACGATGTCGTACACCTGAAACTAATATACTATTGTGAATCACTATTCCTCCATTTTAAAAAATGAAAATGGGATTATGTTCAATAGATTTTAACAAGTGTATTTTACGTTCCTGTCATTTTCCAATAATACGTAATCCCTATGTGGTATGTACAATGATTCTCAATTCTAGATCACTCCATCCCCTACTCCTCTATGTTAAATGGGAGATTATTGTTTTGTCTAATTGAATGCTCTAAAATACCATTTACCGTAGCTACTCATCTAGGAGTTTTCTCTCAGTTATTTCCTTTTCATCTTCAGTGCTCCAGCCTGAAGAGGAGAGGCCAGAGGGCAGCACACGGCTAGGATCCATGCCCTTTTTGTTTCTCTCTCCACTGCTCTGCAGTGCCCTTTGTGCTGCCTTCCCTTTGAAAGGACTGGCATCAGCCCTGGAGCCTGGAAAACAAGAGTTCCGGGCTCTAGCCCATCTCTTTGCACCAAAAGTTGTCTGACAGGGACATTTTTCTCAGTTGCCCCCATGATAAATAGGATATGTATTTCAACCACAGAAGGTCACAGTAGGGGGGGAATAAAATATAATGAAGTATGAAGTTGTGCGATTCTTTGGCTGTTTGTTAACCGAAACGGAAACGTTGAAAGGCAGGAAATGAGGGAATGTTAGCCACAGACAGAGCAGCGGGTGGTAGCAGTGATTTCATCTAAGCTGAACACTGGTTTCATATCGTTTGAAGCATTTTTTTCTTTAAGCCCCTTCTCTCTCTCATTAGGAACCCATGTCTACATGTAAAACAGTGGAAACATTGCTTACAGAGGCAAAACCTTGTACATCGTGTGCTAGAATTATCCGAAGATAATTCTAAAAAATGTACTAAGTACTTTGGAGTGAAATTCTACTATTCATTCTAAAACATGAGAATAAATGTGTATGTGTTTGGAGGGTGGAAACACTTTTCTTTTTTTCATACTAACAGAGAATGATAATTTTTAGTCTTTTTTCTTGAATGTTACGGAGAATGATTGTTTAAGAGATACTTTGAAGTGAACCAAATATTGTATACTGTAAGGTCAATATTAGTTTCAAGATGGAATTAGGCATATTAAATATATATATATATTAAACATATATCTGAAGTTCACTGTATATGAGAGATACATGATTTATAACCTATATTCATTACCATTTTATAAACAGAAGTATATTTTGTATACTAAAAGAAGCTGATGCTCAAGGGGATGTTTTGTGTGATTAATCCTTTCACTAATTTAGCTCTTCTGCAAATTTCAGCATATTAATATGGACACTTGGCTAGTACAGTAACAATGACAGTAATGTTTATTTATGCTATAGTGGGAATTGTACTAACGGGAGTTCTATTGCTGGTCTAACCACAAACTAGCCACGTAATCTTGGATAAATTTACTTCTTTGGACTTGCTTCCTTATTTGCCAAATGACGATCTCAAAGTTCCTTGCTGTGCCAATATTAAATAGTTCTGTGAGTTGTCTGAGCACCTCTGCTTTAGTATCCAGTTGAGAGCATTTGTTCTAGGTGTGTCTCTCTCTTAGAATGAACCTTTCCAAGCAGAGGGAATTGTAATGCAGGCAGGAAGAACCAATCTCAAAATCAAAGTGGCAGTGTGTCCAATATGTCTCCCACTTCCTACCCTCACTCTTGTCTGAGCCTTTACTAACCAAGTAGAGACACCATAATCCATTCAAACACAGAGTAGGGTGCCTCCTAGGTAGTAGTAGTCTCTCTCTCTCTCTCCAACTGTCCCCAACAAGCATAAGTACACATACACACACAACTGTACACGATCTAAGCCTTTGTCTGTGTTCTCTGCCATGATCAGCATTTTCTGAAGGTAATATGACTCTCAGAGGTAGAGATTCAGTTCTTTTTTTGGAATCTAATCAGAACACAGAAGCTGTCCTGCACCCAGAACACTGCTGCCACCTCCATCAATCAGGGGTTTTTCCTGGTTAGGTGGTCCAAGTCCCAAATCCTATAGGCTCCAACGGTGGTTTTCGAATGCAATTCACAGACCAGCTCTGGCCTCTGACAAAGATTTCACTGGTCCGTGGGGAAATGAGAAAAATTTAAGGAAAACTAAAATTGTCCAATGTAAGGGATTGAATTTTTTCTTAGATTATATCCTTCAAAACACTTGGAGGCTAATAATATTTCCTTCTTTTATGAAATGTAAGTGCCACCAGAATGTTTAATTTTCCCTCAGCCTCTGAGCCTCCATCCCTAACTGGAATTCCTGTGATAGTTCCTCTCCTTAAAAAAAAAAATCTAAATTTTGGGAATCACTTGCTATTTTCTTTATAGAATTATCTGAAGCAAGAATTATCTGTAGCAAGCATTTTCTTTATAGAATTATCTCAGAGCAATAGATATTCCCGTGTTGTTAACATGTTGAATGGTGTTCATCGTCTTCAGCATCTCATGGAACAATAATTCTGTTACAGGTTAAAAAAGGCCCCATGTTTTGGAGGAAGGCTGTGCATTCAGAATTCAAAACTGTCCTTTGCAAATATGCCATTTTACTTTCTAGGTAGCTTTCCCTTTGGATGGTGGTTTTGAAACTCTATAATAATAGTATGAAGTTACATACAGGAAATGCTTGGTTCATCTTGAATCAGATGGATTGGAAACTCCTGTAGGCTAGAACATTAGTGACTTCTAGTACATGAGTGTACACACACACACACAGACACACACATCCAGTTTCCAGGGTGACTGAATGAAAGCCTCACCTGGGAGCGAGTCATCTATCTGATACTCCTGAAGTCAGATGAGCGCTCTTGTTGCCTAGCAACTGCAATCCTTTTGGAGCAGCACGGTACAAGGTCACTCAATAAAATTTCATTCTTTGCGCTACGCGGGCCTCTCACTGTTGTGGCCTCACCCGTTGAGGAGCACAGGCTCCGGAAGCGCAGGCTCAGCGGCCATGGCTCACGGGCCCAGCCGCTCTGCGGCATGTGGGATCCTCCCGGACCGGGGCGCAAACCCGTGTCCCCTGCATCGGCAGGAGGACTCTCAACCACTGTGCCACCAGGGAAGCCCAAAATTTCATTATTCTTAGTGAAGGAAGCCCGAGTTACAGATAACTGATGCGGGAGATTTCTATTAATAGCTGTCGTTTTTCAGAAGGAATAAAACCAAAGGGAAAATGGTTCACCCAAGACTAATTAAAAAGTAACATTAGTTACTAGAACATATTCAGAGACAGCTCAAAAATTTTATGAGATCATTTTTTAGAAGCTTCATCTTTCATTGAGATGTACTGGTACAGCTAAATAAAATTAGTATTTTTCTATTAAACTCCCATAAATTATCAAGATTCTCAGGGACTATAATCTTTATAAAACTTTAGATAAGTAATAAAAATATAAGAGGAGAGTAAGCATTTACTTAGATGGGGCAAACAATAGATAATGAATGATTTTTTCAAACCAAGTGCATTTTTAGATCCACATATATCATCTTAAGATTAGATTGTGGCTATATTAAAACATGTCAAAAATTATTGATGTTGAAAACCATTTTATTTAAAAGCAAAAAATGAATGTAGAGACATGCTGTTCTCTTAGATTAAAAGATTAAATATCTTAAAGCTGTGAATCTTCTCAAAGTAATTTATAGTTTTAATGCAATTCCAATAAAAATTATGTCATGTTATGATAGAGTTTTAAAAATTGACCTGGAAGAATAAACTAGAGATAGTAGCCAAGATAATTCTGTAAAAAAAGTAAAGAAGGAAGGCTTTCTCTACTGGGTTTCACCATGTTCTCAGGAACATACAATTATCAAAAGAGTGTGGTACTGGCATTGGATGTGAAAAGCAAATCTAGAACATGCCTCCCATGTATGAAAAAAAGGCAGCATTGGAAGCAGTGGGGAAAGGTGGGGATGGTTCAGTAAATAATAGGAAGACAGTTGGCCAACTATTTGGAAAAGATGTTGGGTCTTCACCTTTTACCTCTCAGTAAAATTAATTCTATAGATGAAAAAGTTAAAGATTAGATAAAATATAAGCTCACTCTCTATCCCCTTCCCTGTTCAGTTTCCCTTTGTAATGCTTATCACTATTTGACATGTATATATTTGTTTTTTGACTCTTCTCTCTTCATTAGACTGTAAGTTCAACCAAAGCCCATGTTTTCTCCCTCTGCCTATTGATTTATCCTCAGCACCTAGAATCATCATAGGAGGCATTTAATACATACTTGTCAGATGAATGAGTGAAAGCAATGAAAGGAGGCACAAGGGGAAAGAAAGCCCCCTTTTAAACTAAATGTGTGTAACCTTGTAGTGATAAACACAAAAACAAAAAACAAACCAGGAATCACCTTGCCCCACTTCATCATTCTGAGTAAGGCCAGCTCTGTCTGGGACACTGTGCCCAGTAATGAAATGCTGTATGCCTCTCTCTCTTCATATGGATTTCAAAGACGTTGACCTTTACAAAACCAACTGAGGTCCCAAAGCATAACAAACAAAAACTCAAAGGCTTAATTCAGAGTCAAATCGTAGCTTATTTGGAACCCATGGATTTTCAGTGTTATTTTGAAGATGAGAACTAAATAGATTACGAATAAGTACTCTGCTTTGGACTATGAAAAATACATGTGACGAATACCTCATCCATTAACACTACTGCTACTTTCAAGATCCAGAGATATCAATTTTTGCTGCTTTTTTATCTTTTAAATAGGCTTAAATCAGATTCATTGGAGAGAAGAGGGGGAGAAACATAGATTATTTATACATTTTCCCAAAATGAGCATTCACAAGTTTTATATTACTGTTACCCTCTCCTCCCCATGCCATTCTCTCCCACACCCAATTATCCACGACCGCTGCATCCTCTCTCTCCCACTAGAATGACGCTACGTTTACTGATGGAAGAGCATCAAGTTGTACCCATTTCCTCCTTGTCTCTGGTTTGACCTGATTTCATTCTATGCATTAAAATTCCACAGGGTTCTAAGCACAGATGGCATGCAACGCACATCCATCTTCTTACAGGGCTTCTTTGCATGATTTGATAAAGCACTTCCCAAATAGCTGCAAGATGCTTAAAAACGTTGCAACAGAAAATGTCATTCTCTCTTTTGGGTCAAAACTTTGATCAGAGAGAAGGATGAAACAAAATTTGACCTACCGAGGGTGGGATCATATTCCCAGATGAACCGTTTGGTCAGAAATCTCACTACAAGAGCTGTGGAGAAAAAGAACAACATTTCAATCAAATTTGTTAATTTTCTTATAGTTCTTACCCTCATCAGGAAAGAGAAATAGCCCATACAACTGTATGTGTTTTATGTTTCCTGGGCATATAAACCCAATATAAACCCGATATATCGATTTATGTTTATTCAGATATTTTTTAAATTTCATATTGTGGCCTAAAAATTGGTGTAATGTTTTAATGGTTTGTTGTGCATTAATGAACATCTTAGATTTGTTCCTTTAGTTACAGAGTTAAAAACATCACAATGTGAAAATGCGCACATATACAGTTTTTAGCAAAACAATGAATGTAGCTGTAAAGCATTACAATATGGATGTCTAAAGTTTGAATACTGATAATGATTGGTAAAGACCAGTTAAAATGTGATGATTTTTACTGTAATGAAAAGATATTTGTATTATAAAAAATATTCAAAATTACAGATTTTATTAGTGAATCACTAAAGCTTCTCAAAAGTAGGGCCAATGAAGTACTTACTGTCAGGATCTGGAACTATGCTATTCACTTCACTTGCATGATCTCCTCGACCAGCGCTTCACCCCTGAGAGGCAGGTACTAGGATTGACCCCATTTTTCAGATAAGGAAACTGAGGCTCTGAGAGGTTAACTCATTTAACTAAGCTCACCTAGCTAGTTAGTGGCTGAGTCAGGATGTGAATTCAAGAGGCTGTTTCCGAAGCCTGTACTTTCTCCATTGTCTAAACAGAATTTAAGGCCAAGGCCATCTGGCTAATATTTAACTAGAAGGTGAGTCAGAAAAAGAGCGGTGCTTGAGAGAGGTGGATTCTATTGTCCTTAAAAAACCGATGGGAGGGGCTTCCCTGGTGGCGCAGTGGTTGAGAGTCCGCCTGCCGATGCAGGGGACACGGGTTCGTGCCCCGGTCCGGGAAGATCCCACATGCCGCGGAGCGGCTGGGCCCGTGAGCCATGGCCGCTAAGCCTGTGCGTCCGGAGCCTGTGCTCCGCAACGGGAGAGGCCACAACATTGAGAGGCCCGCATACCGCAAAAAAAAAAAAAAAAACCGATGGGACACATGCTGAACATTTTCTTATTCTTGTATTATAGTTGAAAACAATGGTTTTTAATCTTAAAAAAAACTTTTTTTGGAGGAGAGTATCACAGACAGTTTAAAAATAGAATGTAAGCTTTGGACCCTTTCCCTGGAAAAATGTATATACACACAGTCTAGTATATAATTTCAGCAGGCTCACCAGCCCTTTGAATACCCTTGATGGTCTTTCTGGGATCCCACTGACCCTAACTAAAGAATCAATGTCTACTGTATTTTATCATTTAAAAATGTCTATTATGGTAGTTTTACTGAAATGCCCTTTATGTAGTAGTCTATAAAGATAATCCTTGGAGAAACAAGACTATTTAGTTGAAAGTCACTGTCAGTCTCTCCTTTGTCCGTTGCCTCTGTTAAGATCAACAGGGTATATACCCTCCTACCGCAGTGGTTTATATGAGAGATCCCAGTGCAAATTGCAATGAAAACCTCATAAAACAGACTACAAGTAAACGTGCCTTGGCTGGAGACTGAAAGCAGCAATGTTCTTTCTAATTACAGAGTGTGAGGCCGAATTTGAGCCAAAATATTTGCAGTGCCTAAAGTAGCAAGGCCACTGACCTTATAATACTTCCCACAGTGAGTGTACGTGTGGTTTGATCTTCAACTTGCAGAGTCTGTCACTGTCCGCTCTCTTGAGACTGTCTTTTTTTTTTCTCATGTAAGAAACTGTAAGGCCTAGACAGATATTCTTCTGTTTTTCAATTGTCAGTGTTAGTCAACATAACTGCTTACAGTATTCAAAGAGTTTCACATTTTGTCAGAACATGGAGTTTTAACTCAAAATGTTGTGACCTAGAAAAATTCATTTATCTGGCATTTCAAGCCATGAGCTATTAAAATTAACAAAATTTTTTACATAACTGAAGTTTGAAGTACCCCAGTTCCCAGACCATTTAAATTTAATCATTTCTCAAAGAAATCTTTATAAAATGTTTTAGACAGGCCATTGCCTTTCAAAACCAAGTATACCGAGTAGAACTAAATCACTCTTAAACGTCTGGATCTTAGTTAAGAATCTTGATTAGTGCCCTGTGTAGTTATGTGGCGATACTTTTAGAAGCTGTAGAGTCATTGAGGCAAAACAATTCTAAAGCGATAGGGCTTTTGCGTATTTTTAATTTTTGGTTATAGAAATATAATTTTTCATATACACGCATATATAATATTTTCCTCCCTGAAATACCATGGCTTTCTCTCTTTTTTTTTTTTTTTTTTTTTTTTGCGGTACGCGGGCCTCTCACTGTTGTGGCCTCTCCCGTTGCGGAGCACAGGCTCCGGACGCGCAGGCTCAGAGACCATGGCTCACGGGCCCAGCTGCTCCGCGGCATATGGGATCTTCCCGGACCGGGGCACGAACCCGTGTCCCCTGCATCAGCAGGCGGACTCTCAACCACTGCGCCACCGGGAAAGCCCCATGGCTTTATCTTTTTGCCACGGTTTCCGAGACTACCTTTAATAACCTATCTATAAATGTACTTTGTTACCTTTATCATTCCAAAGATGGATAAGCCATATTAACAAGCTTGTTAGAATTTTGCCTAATATTGGAGTAAATCATTTCTGGGGTTTGGTTTTAAACAATTTGTTCCAAGAATATAAAAAGTATTCTGGTGCACCTTTGAGTTATCATTTTGTTGTTGATAACGTCATTCCTGCTGACTCCTGGGTTTTGGGCTTAGTTTCAGATTGTCACCTTGCAATGGGCAGTGCTGCTCGACTTAATCAATGAAATCAATCTACACATTTTTAAAGCGATCTACATCTTTATGTCATGGTTATTTTAACAAAAGAATCATACGTTAGAAAAAAATTCAATCTACTTCAAATGCAGTAAAAATCATCAAAAGCCATTTTGAAAAATGGACATGTCATATATTCATTTTTTGAAAACATGTTTTCATCTCTCACAGATTATTCATGGAAAAGACAAATGCATTTTATATATTATTAAGTTTTCAATAATATCATAATGTAAAATTATTAGTCAAAAGAATGCAAATACTTTTACATCTTTGGAAATGATATCTGCTAAAGGCGTTATTGCTATTTAAATTGTCTGAGGTGCGTAAGTGATATTCACAATTTATTGATGCAAACAAAACTTCACCAGTATTATTTCATCCCTAGCTTTATTATAATTTTATTATGAAATATAATTTTCATATGGGATATATCTTACCAAGTCTCACCTCCTCCACCACGACTACTCTCATCACATGGTTTTACCTCTTAACGATAATACAATTGCTTTCTCAGTGGTGTCCCTATTTTAACTGCACCCCCCAGTACTCCCTTAAACTACTCTCCACACAGCAGCCAATGATTCTGTTAAAACTTGAACGAACTCTCACATCTTTTCCCCAAACGCTCGCTGACCTCATCTCATTGAATAAGTATTTTTCGAGTGACTTCTCTGTGCCAGGTTCTGTTTTAGGTGTTTGCAATAATCCAGTAAACAATTGAGACAAAGATCTCTGAACTTACCAAGCTTATATTCTTCTAGGAGGAGACAGATTAAAAATAAAAATAATAAATAAATTACAATAGTCTGTTAGAGGTGTTAAGTGCTATCAGATAAAATAGGAAGAGCAAGGTAAGGGGGATTCAGCATTGGGAGATGAGGGTGTGAGAGTTATTATTTAAGATTGGGTGACCAGGCTAATTCTTGATGTGACCAGGGTAATTCTTGGTGAGAAGGTGATAGAAGAAAGAGATGAGGGAAGATATGTGGGGGGAACAGTGCTTCAGGAAGAGGGAACAGCCAGTGCAAAGGCCCTACAGCAGGAATGTGTGCTTGATATGCTCAAGGAATATTAAGCAAGCCAGTATGGCTAACACAGAATGAGCAATAATAAGTATAGTAGTTGATTAGGTTATTTCCTGTCTGTCATGATTATCAATATAAGCTAGTTTCCAACAAAACGGAAAATTCACTAAGTAGAACTTAATCGAAAGAAATATTATTAAAAGCGACATCAAGATAATAAATAAATGGGATAAAATTCTGTTTATAAGCAAGAGTTAGATGGTAAAGTTTCTATATTAAAATAGCCATACTATTTCTAAAGGTTAACAAGACTGGGATAGTTTTTCAAAATAATTGCTGATGTCATTATCACGATGAGGCAGACATCTGAAGTACCAGCTTTAATGACTAGAATGATATTTTTAAATGAAAATTGATTGGATGTAATCTGTGCAATAAACCAACTTTTAGAAAGAAATGAACTTTTCAAGGTAAATGAAAACTAACACACATGATATTCGTATACTTTAAAAAAATTTAAGAGATAAATTCAAGAGAGATTCAGACAGAACTTTCAAAGGTTACTTTTTAGACTCATATTCTTTAAAAAAATCCTGTTATATATGTCATTATTTTTCACTTATACAATCATGAAATAACTCGATTAACAATCTGTATAATACAACTGTGTTGTAAGATACTTAAGCATATGAGACCCCCTAAATATTTGTGATCATTGTCTTTTCTCTAGGTCTCTTAAAGATGTATCCCTATTATTAAAAATCTAGTCTTTTTGCCTGAAAGGAACTTTTATCTCTTTACTGATGCATATTGAATGTGTTCTCAGTTAGAGCAGTTTCCAATTACCTGTCCTTTCCAAACTCTGGCTTTCTCATCTATAATATATGGATAGCAATATCACCTTGTGGCTCATAGTTGATTCTTTTGCTTCTCCTGGATCCTCATATACCTCTGCAACATGAATTTCAATCATTCCCATAGCACTCCTTACATCACCCACCAGACTGATTGTACTCCTTACTAACATCACACATATTCATCTCTTAATGCCTCTAATCACATTGTTACTGCTGCCTTGAAAGTCCTTATCTAACTAATAAAATCCTAATCATCCTTCAAAATCTAGTCCAAATATAACCTCCTTTATGAAACCTTTCCTTTCTTTCTGTATCAGTTAGCAATTGCCATGTAACAAATACAACCCCAAACTCAGTAGCATACAACAATAAGCATTTATTATGGGAAAATTATCATGTGCTTACAGAATCGTGGTCAATTGATTATCTTGGGAAAAAAATCCAGCTGAAAAGTGTTTAAAATAGTTAGGTCCGAATTTTTAGGATAGGAAAAGAATTTCTGCTTCAATTGAGAGTACTTCAAGGAACATTAACTTTCACCTGCCCATTTTGACTAACTTTTGAACTTGCCTTTGATCCTGGTAACACACCCAGTGAAAACCCTTAATTTCATATTATGCTAAGACGGTGCTCATTATGTCCTACATTCATATCATAATGAAAAGTTATTGTGAATATGTATTAAGTGATGTATACGGTTTTTATTCGGTAACCTGCAGGACTTTCATACAAAATATATTTATTTTAAAATTGTAAGACCAGGTAACTTTTAAATACTTTTAAATGACCTTCCACAAGAGTCTATTAAATTGAGAGCAATTATTTCACGAAGAGTTTTAATTATGCTGTGAAAAACAAACAAAAACTTTTGTTATAGGAAAAGAAAGCAGATATGGATAATACTAGCATAATCAGAGTCCATTCTGGGTTGTAAGTATATTTACTGCCTGTTATCTGAATTATTTTTCCTATTTTTTTACAACCAAACTTCTCAATGTTTAATACACATGTTAAAGCTTAAAAACCATGAAAAAACATTATAGTAAACTTACACAGTATCCCAAATGTGAAACTTCTCAAAATTATGATGCATAGAAGATAGAAGATAGAATGTCTCTCTTTTCCTCTTCTTCCCGTTTCTACTTCATTACACTACTTACAGTGTAACTACTTGGCCAGCAAAAAATGTGAAACGATGGTATACATTACCAAGCTTAAACGGGCGGCAAGAGTCAACACTAAATTGCTTTCAGTTTGAATTTTATGAGTGATAGGGAAAATGTCACAATAAGTAAAATATGTGAAAAATCATAAAAAAGAGAAAGAGGAAAGAGTTTAATACCACTTGGGAATGGTTTCCTCACTTCACTAAGCACAACCTCATTTTAAACAATATCATAAAAATTATAATGGGAAAACAGTAAGAAAAAAATCGTGCAGTTTTGTCGGTATTGTTATCCACCTTTCTTTATTGAGTGTGTGCTATCAGGTCAGGTGCTGTGCTATATCTTTACATGTATATGTTTACTCTTCATTGCCCCATAGCATGGAATATATGCATGTGATTATGTATATGGATACACATATTATAGGTGTGTGTGTACCTCAAGGAAGAAATTGAGGCTCAGATTATTTACATTTCTTCCTGAAATATGTGCCCACTCTTGTCTGACACCAGTGTGTCACCCTCTCTCATTTAGTGGAAGCCCCTCTTTGTACAGATGAGGAATTTGCCACTAGAAAGCTGACAAGTCTTATTGGTATACTCCTCTATTGTTACTAGACTCTTAATTTGAAAAATTTCAGGGAGAAAGTTGTATGTACTTTAGAAACAGGGTCTATTTTGAAGAAAATATATTGTTTAGTCACCCAACACTGCTTTTGTGACCAAAAAAGGGATCAAAACCCTGGTGAAAATAAAGGCTTGAAATGTCTCTAGAAAAAAGTGAGTTTCTAGACGCTTCTGAACACTCCTGGGCTTCTTTTCTTGCCTTCGTGTGGGGCACTGACCCTACTCCTTTCATTCTGTAATGCGTGGTGTACTAACACACAGGGAGAAAATGTAATCATCCTGATGGTATCATTTGGCTTCATCGGAACGTGGTTTGCTGTATGTTTTTTCAAGGTTGCTTTCAAGGTTAATAATTATTATTTTAAATACAATGCAGAGATCCTTCCTCATTTTGAGTGTCCCATAAATAATTTCAGGCTGATTTCTTTTTTAACTTTGCACCCAGGAAAGTCCAAAGAAGCTAAAAACTAGTCAGCATATTAAGTAGGTAACCCAGAATGGAACTAAATCAATGAAAGGGAAAAAGAAAGATGTATTTAGAAAGCAATAGACTCATAGATAGTGTTACTATTCACCAGAGCATTTCTACTTGTGGTAACCAGTGAAGGATCACCTCCTCTTTCAAGTCTTCCCTGGCCTTCCCAAGCCGTTAATCACTCCCTATGTGATGTGAAATTGTCACTTGTTTCTTCTCTATTATAAAACGTGCACAGCTGCCTTGTAAATTATTCACTTATACTACCTTATGTGTTACAAATTGTGAGTGACCTGAGATCAGAGATTAAGCCTTGTTCACCTTTATCTCCCATGGCTGGCATACTGCCTGATACATGATATGTGCTCAATAAATACTTGAAGAAACCAATGAGGAAACAATTAAAATCTGGATAAATTATTTGGCCCCCGTATTACTACTGTACTCAGGTTGGTACTCTAGTGTGCTTGTATCATCTGAAAACATCTTCTTTACAGCAGAACTTCCAGTGAATATATGGCACCACTTCTCAGGTTCAATGCCTACTTCAGATGTCTGTTGAAAACCTGATTCGTCAACCTACAGGACCCTCCAGGCCCCTTCTCTCGGGCCAGAGGAAACCACAGCCCCAGACCTCATACTACTATCAGCCCTAAGTTTAACTTCAAACCTTCAGTGTTCATAAGCGTCAGGGAAATAAAAATGAGCTTACTTACAGAAATAGAGCGAATTCTACCTTAGACCTGTGGAGATAGTTTATCGCTGAATACATTAATTTTGTAGAACTGAGTACCTATTTAATAACTATATGAGCTGTTGGATTAAAGTGTATACACTCTTAGAAAATACCATTAAGTAGATTTTAGTTATGATTTAAATAAAGACACTAATGGAACTTCTGGAATGCTAACTCTCAAAAGGGTAGTTTGTATTGAATATTGACTACAAGCGTATTTATTTCTCATAAACACTCTCAAAAGTGGGAATTAATGTTCCTATTTTACACATAAGAAACCTGAACTGAAAAGTAAATAAACTTGTCTATTTTGCAGAGCAGTCAAGTGACAGAACTGATTGAACCCAGGTTTGTTTACTTTAAAATGCATGCTTTTTCTAATGTCCAATATTTACCACTGTATTTTAATATTTCTATGGATATGATTTAATTCTGAATGGTTGGAATTGTTTTCCCTATGAGCTTACATCTGACAAAGAGGCATGCTTTGAAGAGTGCATTTTTTGTTCATGACTAGTTTTCTTCATCCTCAGTGGAGGGAATATCCATGACCAGAAACCATGGCAACACAGAAAGAGAACACGAATTTCAAGATGCAAGAAGGAAATTTTATATAAATAAGATTTTTGTTTTCCCCTTGAAAAGGTCTTTAAAAGATGGAGCAAAAAAAAAAAAACAAGTGTGCAATGATACAGACATAAAGTAGTATATGATAAGCAACTGTTTTCTTACTAGTTTCCTCAGTCATTAACAAGTTCCTTCTTTCAACAACACAGAATAGAATGTCAGGAAACATTTTAGGCAGTGAAGAAGACAGCACAGAAAATAAGACACGGTTCCTATTTTCGAGGAGCTGAGAATTTGCACTTTTGCATGTTCCAGGAAAAATCAAAAGACATGTGGGTAATTTAGAATGTTGTCTAAGTCCTGTCATGATGCCTGGGTAAAAGAAGGAAGGCCAGAGTGAGGTGAGTCTAACCGACTTAAGTGCCTCAAAGCGAGAAAACCTTCTTGTGTTTTCCAGAAGAGAAAGTGTAATAGACAAAATCAGAGTAATATGTATAAAGTGTCAATCCTATGATTGCTTCTGTTCCATCTTTCAGATGCATGGGGTTTGGCTAAAATATAAGAGGAAGTTCAGTTTTACCTTTTTCCTTCCCTCACCCTGACCTCAATCATCCTCCTGTCAGATCAAGCCTCCAGATAAAATTTCCCTATTCCCCACCCCCTGGATCTGACACTTCTGGTCTTTTGTACTTTATTCCTGGGTCTCTCTTCAACCACCAAGCCCCAAGTTCATGTTCTTCCTTTTAGCAGGCTTCTCTTTCTCTGACTACACTAGCCTCCCCCAAGAAACTTGGGCCATTGTGCCTCAAATCAAGGACTGAAGTATGGAAATCTCAGCACAAAGACTTGATCTAGAAGGACCTGTGGGAGACAGCACAGCTCTTTGAAGTTTGGGCTTAACAGCTGCAAGTATGGCTGAAACCAAGCATGTGGCACTTCGGAATCTCAGGACCCCTAGTCAAAGCAGACTAAAAGCCCTTTCTTCACTGAAAGGTTATGGAAATAGGCTGCCCTGGAAATGAGATGACAAAAAAAGCACCCGGAAATTGTGTGACTTGAAATGTCAGATCTTTTTTTTTTTTAATTTTTAATTTTTAAACATTTTATTGAAGTGTAGTTGATTTACAATGGGCTAATTGTTGCCGCACAACGAGGTGATCCAATTATACATATATATGCTTTTTCATCCTCTGAAATGTCAGATCTTATGGAGAGGGGCTCAGAGCAAAGATGTGTGCACAGAAAGCAGATTTCAGATTTACTGATATCTAAATTTACTATTTTCAAATGCTTCTTGTATGGCTCTCTCATTAAGTCTTTCTCTCCTCCCCACATATATGAGATTTACACACATTTATTTAATCATTAAATATTTATTTATCACTGTGCTAGACATGAAAGAAAGCAAGACAGAGGATTCCCTAAGCAAGATCTTTGCAATGACTTCATATTAGACTTAAATTGTGAGCTAGGTCTTGGATGAGTTGAAATTGCTAACTTAGGGAGAGTACTGTAAGCAGAGAGCATCACATTCAGAGGCCTCCCATGAGTCATGGGAGACCCTGGTTCATTTAGGAATCACAAGCGGTTCAGCGTAGGTTGAGTGGTGTGTGGATGGAGCTATGTAGGGGGTAGGCTGTGAGGTTCTTCACAGCCCAGACTTTGAAGGAGCTTGTATGTCACATTGACGAGCTTGGATTTTACAGTGAAATCTATGGGCACACACAGGTTCTGAGTAGGGAGATGGCTCAATTTGAGCTGGTTACCTATGGAAATTGTTCACTGATTAGTTGTACAAAGTGTGAGAGAGGGATTGGTCTATATGGAATAAAAGTCTGAGTTATTCTCTGAGGCAGAATATAATGGAGAAATTAGTTAAGTGCAAGTGAGGCTGGATTTGAACACGTTGAACATGAGACATTAATGAAAACATCCAGGTAGAGAAGTCTCATCTCTCCATCCATCCACCCATCCACCCATCCATCCATCCATCTTCTATGCTTCTATTTATCTACCCATCTATCATACATTCAACATTTATTTATTAAATGCCTGTCATGTCCCAGTCACTGCTAAGCACTGTCCCATAGGCAGCTGACATCATAGCATGAAGCTGGAGAGAGTTGATAATTGCTAGAATGATACTTTCTAGTGATTGGCAAATGCAATGGGCATGGTTAAGATGCTCAATGTAGATAAAGAAAAGAGGACTTAGCACAGAAGTGCTATCTATCTTCAGTGTCATCTCATGGTGACTTCTCTTGATTCTTATATTCTCCACCTTCTCAACTCCTAAAATTTCTAGCTGAACTAAAAAATTTAACAGATCTAGTCAGGGGACAAAAATTTGTTCATATAGCCATAGTTTCTGAAGCGGCCCCATCCCCCATCCCCTACTCCCTGCTCTATTTCCTGTAATGGTCAAAATAAATTGACATAAAAAACATTTAAGCCCCATAAAAACATGGAGATTGAGCAATTTAATGGGAATTTTAAATTAATGCAGTATAAAAGTGGTTGCTTTATAATGCCAGAAGTTCAAATGAGATGTAAATTAGTTCCAGATGGGGGTCTAAGGATTGCTTTTAAATTATTGTTTATTTAAGCCTGAACATTTTGACTTGTCCTGCATCCTGACAAAAATATCACTCTGAGAAAGAGTTACAGAATTAAAGTCAGTTCTCTGTGCAGGAAATTTTTAAAGATAAATGGTGTAATCTCCAAGAATTATTAGGGAGATGCTTTTGTATCTGAAAACCTAGCCTTGGAGTCTAGCTTCAGTGCATTTCAAGTCTTGAAAATTGACTTACTTTGGTATGGAATGGCAAGGTAAGGATTTGGTACTGACAACAGTGCTTTAGGATGACAAATGAGAATGGGAAAAAAAGCAGGACCATGACTTATAATTCTTAACGTGTTTGATAGGGAGTAGAGATTTGAGAATGCTTGTAGAGTATGTAAAATCAAGAAAAAACTTTATATTAAATTAAAAATTAGCTTGTATGATTGAATAACAATAAATTTTCCAGAATTTCAATTGAAAGTAGAAACAAGAGAAATTAACTTTGAAATATGGTAATCAGCTGATTTGGCTCTGTCTCTTCATTTGTTTTTGAAGGTTAATAAGTCAAAAGCTATGGATTCTGTGCCCAGGAATTCGAACCAGTTTTATATAAGTTGGAAATTATTATTCATTTTAATCATTATTCATTTTAATTATAATTCAATTTAATTATAAGTGATCCTTAAGAAATAAATTACCAGATTTCCTAAGCCAGAGTTTTAAATTTAATAATTTATAATTATTTTCATTAAAATAATATTTTATACCAAGCCATTATATTTAAGAAGAATTACCTGTCTTGTATTAAGTATTTTTCTAAATTTTTCAAGAGATTTGGATATAAAATTCTAATTTTTAATTTTTACTCTTTTTTGGAAGAGGAACGTGTATGGTGTTAATGTCTGAATTTCTTTTCCTATGCTTATATTACAAGAACACACAAGAAACTGGCAACTGGAAACATATGGAATTTGTTGGAGCATAAAACTGATTCAGAATGACTAAATATCCCAGACAAGTAGTGGAATATCTCATATGATCCCCACTGAATGCCTTCTTTTACAAAGAACCAAGGATCTTATAAGTTATTCCTCTCACACATGACCTCTGCTCCAGACTCATTTTGGTTCCTGCCTATATGGGCACAAATGGATTTAAGAGGCTGTGTCTATGACTCTGGTCTTGAAGACTTACCTCTAGCAACTGCGTGTCTCCATTTGTAGCCCCATCACTACTCCTATTGCTATCTTCATAACCTCATAAGATAAAAACAAAACATGGAGCCTTAAAAAAGTCAGAGTTTGTATGGAGAACTAGAGCTTGGCAAAATAAGACTGTAAGTGAGAGGAATTGTCAGAGATTGGGTTGGAAAAGGGCCCACACTATGAACAACCTATAAGCCAAGCTAAGATATTTCTACTTATGCTTAAGATGATGATAAGCCATTAAGGTATTATAAACACAAAGATGACATGATCATCTTTTTGTTTTATAAAGGCCACTGCTATTTCAGTGCCAAGGTAAGGCTGGAGACAGGGGGACTAGTTAAGGAGCTATTCCAGTACTACAGAAGGAAAAATTCACTCCTACCCACCAGTAAATGTGTCAAGTCATAATTGGAATTATACAGTATATAGTCTTTTCAGTCTGACATCTTTCACTTAGCAATATGCATCTTAATTTCTTCCATGTCATGTCCTGCCTTGAGAACTTATTTCTATTTATTGCTGAATACTCCATTGTATGGGTATACTACAGTGTATCCAGTCACCAACTGAAGAACATCTTGGATGCTTCCGATTTGGGGCAATTATGTTTTGGCCATAAATATTCACATGAAGGTATTTATGTAGACATAAGTTATCAGATAGTTTGGGTAAATATTTAGGAGTACAATTGCTGGATTATAGTGAGACTACATTTAGCTTTATAAGAAACTGCCAAACTGTTTTCCAAAGTGGCTGTACCATTTTGCATTCCCATCAGAAATGAACGACAGTTTCTGTTGCTCTGTATCCTTGTCAGCGTTTAGTATTGTCAATTTTCTTTTGATTTTTTTTTTTTTGCCATCCTATTAAGTGGGCATTGTTATCTCACTGTTGTTTTCTTACAATTCTCTAATGACAGATAAGGTTGGTATTGTATCTAAAAAGTCATTGCTATACCCAAGGTCACCTAGATTTTCTCCTATGATATATTCTAGGAGTTCTATAGTTTTTCATTTTTTATTTAGGTCTATGATCCATTTTGACTTAATTTTTGTGAAGGGTATAAGGTCTGTATATAGATTTCTTTTTTTCATGTGGATATTCAGTTGTTTCAGTACCATTTGTTGAAAGACTATCTTTGCTCCATTGTATTGTCTTTGCTTCTTTGTCAAAGCGAGTTGGCATTATTTATGTGAGTTCATTTCTGGTCTTTATTGTGTTCCATTGATCTATTTGTCTGTACTTCACCAATACCACACTGTCTTGATTACTGTAGCTTATAGTAAATCTTGAAGTCAAGTAGTATCAGCTCAACTTTGTTCTTCTCTTTCAGTATTGTGTTGGCTATTCTGGGTCCTTTCCCTCTCCATATAAACTTTAGGATTAGTTTGTCTATGTTCACAAAATAACTTGCAAGGACTTTGATTGGGATTGTAGTGAATCTTTGGGTCAAGTTGGGGAATGTTGTCATCTTGACAATATTGAGTCTTCCTATATATAAACATGGAATTTTTTAGTTCTTGGATTTTTAAAATCAGAGTTTGGTAGTTTTCCTCATATACATCTTATACATATTTTATTAAATTTCTATAGAATCAATTCATTTTGGGGGTGCTAATAAAAATGATATTATGGGGACTTCCCTGGTGGCGCAGTGGTTGAGAGTCTGCCTGCCGATGCAGGGGACACGGGTTTGTGCCCCGGTCCGGGAAGATCCCACATGCTGCGGAGCGACTGGGCCCGTGAGCCATGGCCACTGAGCCTTTGCGTCCAGAGCCTGTGCTCTGCAACGGGAGAGGCCACAACAGTGAGAGGCCCACATACCGCAAAAAAAAAAAATTATATTATGGGCTTCCCTGGTGGTGCATCAGTTAAGAATCTGCCTGCCAATGCAGGGGACACGGGTTCAAGCCCTAGTCCGGGAAGATCCCACATGCCACGGAGCAACTAAGCCTGTGTGCCACAACTACTGAAGCCCGCACTCCTAGAGCCTGTGCTCCGCAACAAGAGAAGCCACTGCAATGAGAAGCCCGTGCACCACCATGAAGAGTAGCCCCCGCTCACTGCAATTAGAGAAAGCCCATGCGCAGCAACAAAGACCTAACTCAGCCAAAAATAAATAAATTTTAAAAAATGATATTATGTTTTCAGTTTCAAATTCCACTTGTTCATTGCTGGTATAAAGGAAGGCAATTGACTTTTTTAAAAATTTAATTAATTTATTTTTATGCAGCAGGTTCCTGTTATCTATTTTATATATATTAGTGTATACATGTCAATCCCAATTTCCCAATTCATCCCCCCCCCCCATTTTCCACTCCTTTGTGTCCATACGTTTGTTCTCTACATCTGTGTCTCTATTTCTGGGAAGGCAATTGACTTCTGTGTTTTAATCTCATGCTGCAACCTTGCTATAATCACTTATTATATCCAGGAGGTTTCTTTCTTTTTGTCTCTTCTTTTGGATTTCCTACATATATGTGATGGCATTATTTCCTTCTTTCCAATCCGTATACCTTTTATTTTCTTTCCTTGTCTTATTGCATTGGCTAGAATATCCAATACAGTGTTGAAAAGGAGTGGTGAAAAGGTCATCCTTTCCTTGTTTCTGATCTTAGCAAGAAAATTTCTAGCATCACACCATTAATTATAATGTTAGCTGTTGGGGTTTTTTTTTTGTAGATATTCTTTATTAAGTTATTCCTCTCTATTCCTAGGTTGCTGAGAGTTTTCATCATGAATGAGTGCTGAATTTTGTCTAGTGCTTTTTCTGCACCTATTATTGTGATCATGTGATTTTTTTTTCTCTTGCCTATTCATGTGATAGTTCCATTAGCTTATGCCTAGGTAAGCTAATCTTGGCTATAATTTTCTGTATTCACATGTCTCTCCCTAGATTTCAGGATATGGTATATTGCTCAGCAACTTCAATTTTTTTGATTGGACCAAAAAAAGTAATTGATTTTGTTTGTTCAGCTTTTTTGTTGCTGTTGTAAGGATAAGAGTGATGATTTAGAAGCTCTTTACATTTCAGGGTTGAAATTGGAAGGTTGTTTAGATATTTTACAGGATAAGTAAGTTTCAGAGCTTCTTCATCTTACTGTTATTTCTGCCTTTTCAGTATTCTCTCACTGTTCTTTCAGCTCAGCCATATGTGATATATATTCTAGTATTTTTCATGTGTGCAATGCAAAATGGATTTCACTGACCTACATTGGCATCATAGGACTTAGAAACAGAGTTCAATTAACAAGTATTTAATATTTCACCATTAGTTTTATTTAGTTTTTTCTGACTCTTTCAAGTTACTCATATTCACCTAACTTTATACATATACTCATGTATATGATTACATACTCTTAATTATCCTCTACTAATAAATAAAAATGTGTTAAATTTTTTCATATACTCATAAACCTACATGTGTTATCTTTTAGTCTTAATAATCCCAGAGTCATTGTTTTCTTCAAATGAGCAAGTTATACTTCAGATTCACTTTGCTAGTCTTATTTTCTTTTCAACGCAAATGACACAAGGATATTCTCCTGCTAGCAATTTCTCTAACAGTAAATTGTGAGACAAGACCAATATCTAATATCTAGAAATTAATGAACACAGAACAATGTTTCTATGTTGCTCACTAGGGTATTTTATAAGAAGATTTCACTTTATAATTACCTTTGTTCTGAAATAAATTAATTTTAAAAGCTCACCAAATGATTGTCATGTTCATTTATTTATTATATACATGATCCTAATATGTGTGTATGGCTGGTCATGCTCATGTGGTGTAATTTGAGTGTCAACTATGGATTATTTGGTGGTGAATTATCAACTAGTTCTCTTTTTCTATTTTAATTTTTCTAGTATCTTCTCTGGATAATAATAATAATATTTGGGGTCTAAAGGAGGAGAGAAGAGAGGGAGTGTGGGGAGAGAAGAAATTAAAAAATGTAATACCAGTCCCTCTTGCTAGATAAAATTAAACTACTAAAAAATTCACTGGCGTGTAAGGACATTGATTGGAGGCAGAGACACATCAGAAAAGAAGTGATACGATCTGAGTGCTCTGCAGATAATAGACTATCGGGAGTAGGGCAAGGGAAGAAGTAGGGAGAACAATTTGGAGCTTATTGTGATATCTGATATCATGACAGCTTGGACCAGGGAGGAGCCATGGAGGTGGTGGGAAATAATCAGATTTGCTTTTGGACTGGCTACAGAGTATGAGAAGGAAAGAAGGTTGGAGGATGACTCCAAGGTTTATGACCTAAGAAACTAGGAAGATGAAGTGCCCTTTCCTTACATGGGGGAAAACTATGAGGAGGGAAGATTTTAGATGAAAGATCAGGAGTCAGTTTTGAACAAGATAAGTTTGTGATATCTTTAGGACATGCAATGGAGATGTGAAGAGGTAGAGGATATCGGAATCTGGAGTTGAGGGCAGAGATACAGGCTAGAGATGTAAATTTGCAAATATGTCAGTATAAAGATGGTATTTAAAGACACGAGACTGGATGAAGTCACCTGAAGACCGTATAGATATAGGAGCACCCTGAACTCTGGGGCACCTCTAACCTTTAGTAGTTGGGTTGATGAGGTAAAAGCAGTGAAGGTGACTGGGAAGGTGAAGTAGGAGGAAATTGTAAAGGGTTTAGAATCATGGAAGCTATGCAAAGAAAGTCTTTCATGAAGAAGAGATTGATCAACTGTTTCAATGTTGCAAGTAAGTAAGAGGAGGACTGAGAATTGCATTTGGCTGTGTGAAATCACAGTATGGATGGCAGCTTGATTGGAGTGGGCTCAAGAGAATACAGAGGAGAGGAAATGGAGAAGTAAATGTAGGCTTTTAAGCTATTATGAAAGCGTTCTGAATCACATAAAAATCACAGAGATGGACCCATTTCAAACATTTATCAGTCATCATTTTGTTTGACGATACCATTTTTAATCACAGAAATTTAAGATGTTCATTTACTATTTAGTAGTTTAAGTGTGGAATGCCACAGAAAGAAGAGTAGAACAAAATGAAAGAAAGTTGTAAAATGAAAGAGGGGGACAATGTTGTGAAGCATTTACTCAAGTGGGGTCTTTTTAGAAGATTTCTTGGATTTTTTCCCCTTTAAATTAGACCTTGACCTTCACTTCCGCAAGGGAAGGTAAGACAGAGCACAAGTATAAAGTATACTACCAAGAGAAACCAGACAGTTATTCCTGGATTTTAGCATATTCCAGTGACCAAGATTTTGGCATTAACAATTAGATTCTAGACAGAACCCCTTGTCTATCCCTTTGCCCTCCAAACACCTCCATCCTTAGATCCCTGAGATAAGCACTCTTTCTAGTCTAGGAAGAGAGAGGTCAGAGAGAAAAGTAAGTGAAAGAAGTGCTGATGTGGAGCTATATCCCTTTCCTCTTCGGCTGAGCCAGAGATGTTGCAGAAGGGGCACAGGAATTCCTGGTTAGCTTTAGGAGGTTTAGAACAAAGGGACGCCTCTCCTCCGCAACCTGTCTTGGTCCTGAGAGCCCTCTCCAGACCCTTCGTGACTAAGGAGGAACGGTAGCAGTAGCTCATGGGATGAGTGGGCAGATGCATCTCAAACAGGGTCGCAGAGCCACTGTCCAAGTAGGACCCAGAGCACATACAAAAGCTTGCTCCGTGGCTCGGAAAGTGCCACGGGTGTGTCTTCAAGAGCCAGTGGACCTGAGCACATCCTATAGTCTGATGAGGGGATTTCAACAGCAGATGTGCTCAAGATCATCAGCACAGAGGGATGGCCCTGCCTGAATACCAAAGCCAGCAGACACCGTCAGGGACAAACTGTGAAGAACTTCCAATGCTTGATGGAAGCCCCTGTAACTTCCACTTCACACAAGGGAATACATAGGCAGCAGCAAAACCCCACAGTGGACCATAAGTCCACTACACAAAATCTGAAGTTTCAGAATAAACTCATAAAAATGGACGATTTTAAGTTCATTCAGAACACAGAATATGATTAGAGATTGAAATTAGGTAGTTTTAGAAAAATGTATACCAACCACCCGAGCCCACAATTACACAGAAAGTGTGTTTACAAGCTCTTTGGGAGAAATTGTGGTATAGGGAAATACAATACACTCTACTTGAAATGGTAAGAATTAGGTTTGGGTCCCACCTCTGTAACTTTCCAAAGAATTTCAAGCCAGGTAATTATGTTCTCTGATCTCTAGTGCTCTTATTTGTAAAAGGAGAACAAGTAAATATATCCTACAAGACTACTGTGATTATAAAATGCCACATTACATATAAGTGTTTTAAAAAGTATAAATGTTCCAAAATAAAGGGTAAAGAAAGTGACACCAGATTCTGCAACGTACCAGGCTCCTTGTACTGGTAAATATTATATGTATTTTGTGTTGTATTTAACATATTATATGTAGCAATTATATGTAGCTATTATATTATGTTAGTTTATATTACACTATATTTCTGGCTTGTCTGGGAGAGCCTTATTTTACTGCTATTGCCTTGGCATAATTTTTTAAAATGCAGCTTTTACACTCAAAAGTATTTTTGGTTTGGATGATAACTAACATGGTCACCCTGTATATACTTTCCAGATCCTTGCAAGGTAAAGTAGGTATTTTTATTTTCTTTTCATAGGTGAGGTGCCTAAGGTTTAAATGGCTTGAGCAGCGTATCTACGCTCTCACAGTTGGTTATGCTGCTGTATGGAAAGTCAAATCTAAGCCCACCAGCTTGAAAGGTCAGTCTGTTTTTCTATCTACTGTGCCCTCATGTAAGGTACAATGTTACTCTTTTGATTTACCTAAGAACTATGTGTATGTAAACAGAGGCAATTTCTCTGAGGCACAGAGGAATGGACCCACTTAGACTGAAGCAGCAAGTCAAAAGCAGAGTGAAGGCTAATCCTTGAATTCCTGAGCAGGCAGCTTCCCAAATCCTGTTTACCTTTAGGGATTTGGCCTTTGCATTGGATTGGCAAACCGTTCAAAAACACGCAGATTAGCTTTAAGCAAATCAACTTAGAAATATTACATTAACAACCCCTCTCTTCAGTTTTCTTTTCTTTTTTGTTTTAGTCAAACATTCTTAAAAGAAAATCTCTATCTCCCTCAAATCTGCCTTTTCCTTGGTATTCTAAAGCTTTTAATTGTGTCCAGTTTGTAAATCTAATTTAGTGAAACCTCAAAAAAAAAAAGGTTATGTTTACTTCAGTTAAGCCTGGAGTAAGGTTCATGCCAGATCTCATTTTAACAAAATGAATTCACTATCCCCTAGTAAACATTGGTTGAAAGTTATAATTATAGTGGTGACCAGAAAGACTCTGGCTCTGGTTTACAGAATTATTTGACCTTAAGTTAATATTATAAATCAAAAAGATGAAAATCTGGGCCTGAAAATGAACATAATTCATATTGTAAACTTTGCTCAAAGAAAAAAGCCTTTTGCAACATTCTTTAACTAAACTGTGTCTTTACAAGCCAAATGAGATGAATATTTGGAGGAATGGTCTTTAGTTAATTCAAACTGAAATAATCTGAATAAAGATGGAGGAAAAGTGGAATCACTTTATAACTGTAATTGTGCAGATATATTTATTTTTCAGAATGGTGAGTGCATAAATTAGCATCCTCTTATACAGACACAAGACGGGGGAAACTGAAACTTTGAAAAATAAAAACATGTAAATGTAGAACCTGTATCTGAAATTATGCCCACTGACCCAGAATACCTCTATCAAAATGTGATGAACTATTTAGCAACATTCAACAGAAAACAAAGCATTGCTCCAGAATAATTAACTGAAGAAAAGATCTGAATACATTAGATGGTAGACTGTGAGAAATCCATGTATTAAAATGCTGAACAAGAGAAACCACTGAATTGTTTTTTACTTGGAAAAATGTGTGTTCATAAAATTGGGGCTGAGCCTTCTACCTTTTCTATACAAATGTGTCTCTGGAACCAGACAGCATGTCTTGGGGTTTTGATGGATAATAGTTGTCTGTGTACATGAAACATGTCAAACATATATGTAAAGTACATCAGATTCCCTCAGAATAACGTGGAGGTGCGTCGGGATCTGAGATCTCCTCTCGAAGAGAGAGTGGTTAGGTAGATCCAAGAAAACACTGCCAAAGTTTTGTGAGTGCAGTATCTTCTTAGATAATTGAACTGAGAGGAAAAATCCAGAGGGAGCAGTTTCCAGAAGACAAGGCTACAGGTGCGTTCAAAACAAATTGCAAGTGAATTGTAGGTAATAAAGTCAAAGAACACAGAAGGCTAGGCAGACTGGCCATCATGGGGACTTCAGGGGTTTCCAAAAGGACCACCGGAAATGCTAACTGGAATAAAACAAGAAGAGGTGAATAAAGAATGTAGAGACCCAAACCAAAAATGACCTAAAAAAACCCAGAACACAAAACCAGCAAATGAGGGGGAATGCCAGTGATGTCAGCACAAGAAGCTTCATAAAGAATAATCTTAGCGTATTAACAATTTAAAGAAAAAGCTTTATGTGAGGTGACTTGATAAATCAGCCATTGATGCCAGGGGCAGAGGCACTGAGGGGACATGAAGTGAGTTAAAGAAGGTCACTTTTATTAAAACTACCGATTCCATAGGTATTTAGAGATTTTTTAAAACTCATATATTCCTGCTCCAATATTAATGTGTCTATTTAGCTCTGAAATTTTGCTCTCTATAGTGAACATCAATGCTCTGGACAATGGTTCCATGAAACTCATTAGTGGTCTTTTAACTGTTATTATTGTCCCTAAAAGTAACTGAGAAGAACAAGGCACTGTTTGTTTATTTGCTCTATATTAAATTCTAGAAAATTTTCTCCTATTTTTTTATTAATTCATCTCAGGCTTTCCTTATGTAAGCTGAATTCTGTCACTTAGTTCTTAGCATTTCATTAGAATATTAAAATGTATCATTATTATTTAAAGCAAAAAAATATGTACCCACATCTATTATAGAAAAAGGAAACACCATGTTAGGCACTGTTAGTGGGGGAGGGGAATGAAATATAGACACACAAAACAGAACTTACACCCAGGGCTTTGCAGTTCTGTTGGGGAGGTGGATGCTCACTAGTGCCAATAATACAGGGCAGAATGTGACCTGTGTTACACATTGGCGGGGCAGAGTTCTCTGTAGAAGAGTATGGGAGATTTAACGCTAATGCAAGAAATTCCAGTTTTAGTAATTTATCCCCAAAGATGTTTTCGACAAATACAGAAAGGTATGCGTACCTAGGTGATTCCTATGTCAGTATTTAGCCTATCTGTACTGAACATTAGCCATTTTTACAGAATTTGGAGTTAATAGGAAATAAAATATTTAAAAGACAGTGTGTATACATACTTATGTATATGTGTATAAATGATACCTAGGGCCAGCCTACAGACCCTTACTATCCCCTTCTGTGCCTGTGGCAGACATGACTAACTGATCATGGCATACTTTGCTAGTGCTCTCACCATGGCCTATGAGCCTTCCTTCTTGACATATTGATCCTGAGAGTTGCTACCAATTGACTGAGGTGGTGCAAGATGAGTGCATTTTATCATCCAGGATATAGGCACATCCTTGTGCCATGCTCCTCGGATCTGTTGTCGTCCTAGGAAGCAATGAAGGGAAGGCAGTGCAGGTGGAGATCTGAGGTTTCTCACTTTTGCTTCTGCCACAGCAGCTCCTCTGGTTAACATTTTGCACTTCAAAGTAAGATTTCTTTGGGGCAATGGACTTGTTACTAAGAATTTGAAAAATATTAAAACTTTCCAATGTGGTCCCTTTCTGTCTTCCTACAATCTTCCTAATTAATAAAGACAAGATCTCTGATATTAAACAGCTGGTTCTGTGTGGAAAACACAGTTTATGGATGACCGTATAACATGCTTCCAAGCACACCAGCAAGCGAACTATCTATTCCATCCACGAGATACTTTGCTGTAAATACCACAACTGTGCTTACTCTTTTTATTCTTTTAATTTCTTGATATTTCATTCACATGATGGTATTTAACTATGTCAAAAATGAGTTAGTTTTATTGTGTAAGTAAATTTAAACTTGTGTACTTTCATGCTGCAGAGCAACTAAGCCCGTGCGCCACAACTACTGAGCCGGTGCTCTAGAGCCCACGAGCCACAACTACTGAGCTCATGTGCTGCAAATACTGAGGCCTGCGCGCCTAGAGCCCATGCTCAGCAAGAAAGAGAAGCCAGCGCAATGAGAAACCCGCACACCTCAACTAAGCGTAGCCCCTGCTCACCGCAACTAGAGAAAGCCCGCACAGCAACAAAGACTCAACGCAGCCAAAAATAAATAAATAAAAATAAATTTATTAAAAAAGAAAAACTCGTGTGCTTTGCAGGAACAGCTAATTATTAACTGATCTTATTTTTTAAATCCAAAAATTATTTAGATCAAACTATCTTTTGTTCTAATGGTTTTAAAGATAAAAAGTAGCCTCTAATTCTCTTATATAGGTTAAAAGTTAACTCTCTAAAGAGTGTAAATTGCTACAATTATTTTGGAAAAGTATACGGCAATAAATACTAAAGCTAAAAATATGCTTACTCTATGACCCAACAATTCCACTCCTAGGTATTAATCCAATGGAAAGGATTAATCCTTTCCAATCCAAAAGTCATGTACAAGCATTATTTTGGTAGCAATATTATCATATTAGTCCCAAACTGGAAATCTTCCAAATGTCCAAGAGTGGAATGGGTACATTGTGATGTGTCAATGGCTATAACGCTATATAGTAACGTGGATAAATCTTGCAAACGTAAAACTAAGTGAATGAAGTCAGACATAAAATGGGTTGTCCTGTATACTTCCATGGATGTAATGTTTAAAAACAGGCCAACCAACCTATATGTTGGAAATGAAGTTAGCAGTGACTGTTGGAGGCATTAGAGACTGGATGCAGGCACGAGGGCACTTTCCAAGGTCTGGCAAAGTTACGGTGCTGACTTCCCAGGTGATTTCACTGGTGAAAATTGGCACAGCTTTAAACTTATGATTTGTGCATTTTTCTATATATAGCTTATACTTCAATAAAAATTAAAGAAACAAAGTAATAGTTAACCCACCACATCCAACCACATCGAAAATAAGATGGCAAGCTCAGGCTTTATAGATAGTCAGATCTGGGCTAGGATTTAGGTCTGGGGGTAGCATGCCATGTGATTTGGACAAGTCACTGAGGTTCTCTGTTTCACGTTCGTTGTCTGAAACAGGGCAAGAATATCTAACTCATAGGATTGTTATGGTTACATAACAATCACATAACAATTCAAGACTTTCCAAGCATGGGCTCCAGGCGTGCGGGCTTCAGTAGTTGTGGCTCGCGGGCTCTAGAGCGCAGGCTCAGTAGGACTGAGCCTATAACAATCATAGGATTGTTATGGCTACATAACAATTACAAAGTGCTTCCCAGGTACAGAGCATTCAATGGCATAATGAATAAAGAAGAATGTAGTATAATGTCTAATATATCATCACAATATAGTAATAATAACATCTAATAATTACAGAGTGCTTCCCAGGTACCCAGATCTGTTCTAGGGACTTAATTTTCTCCTAAAAACCCTGCGGGGCAGGGCCTTTACTTGACAAAGGAGGAAACTGTAGAACAGACTTCAGACTCATCCAAGATCACACAGCTATTAGGGGAAAAAGCCAGAATTAAAATTCAATCGGGCTACATACTTAAGCACTGTGTTATCTTGTGTAATAAGAACCTAATAAATGGTAGTTATTACTATTACAAGAACAAATCCTGGCAGAGATATGGGAGGCTATAGGGAAAAATTGACTTTGGGCTAAATTGCTGTACTCCATGAGGCAAGTGGTGACTCTCGGGTTAGGCTTTGAAATTCTGTGCTAACTAAATAAATAGCTTCTATTATTGCTATGCAATTAGCAGACCTAATTTGAGACAGAAAATGAAAGTAAACAAATGCCGTATTCTCATTGCACTTTATGAATTGAGAAAACAGCCGCGAAGAAGGTTAATGACATGCTCATCCTCAGTCCATTAATGCCTGTTCCCTGAGGTTATACACTCCCGGGAAGCAGGATACCTTGTCAGGCTGCATCTAAAATCCGTCTTGGCTTTGGTGGAATTCCAGATAATTTTTTTGCCTCTGTCTTTTCAACATTTCCTATAATGAACACACTTTATTTCACTGTGGAAGACTCACTTTAAAAATAAAATGAAGTACAAACAAAGACCAATCTCTGTAAGGCAATAAGAACCACATGTCTTGTAAATGGAAAACATGCCGATTTCTCCTTTGTGTCTTGGAAGCAACTTGCCAGACACACAGTCCACAGCTTTGAACTGTTTACATAAACACACTCAATCCAAGGGTTTGCACGCAACACTGGCATCTGATAGACTTGGAAGGGTAACAACTGGTATTCACTTCAGTTGAATTCACCTTAGGTGTCTCTTCCAAACCACGCACCAGCAATATTTGTAGTAGACTGTAACATCCCAAGTCACTGAAAGAAAAGCCTGTTCATGCTGAGGTGGGGGAGTGCTAAGAGGTAGCTAAAGGTAAAATAGAGTGTCCAGGAATTGAGTGACGCAAGAGGATCGTTAATCCACCAGGGGGCACTACCAGTAAAGACAACAATTTCTCAGGAAAAGTGTCCATCCCTCCCACCCTCCAACTGTGTTTTTTATTTTAAATAAAGATGTATGAAGTTTACTTATTTATTTATTTTGGCCACACGGAGTGGCTTGCAGGATCTTAGTTCCCCAACCTGGGATTGAACCCATGCCCTCAGGGCCCTCAGCAGTGAAAGGGAGGAGTCCTAACCACTGGATGCCAGGGAACTCCCTCACCCCCCAATTCTAAGCAGAGAAAGCTGATGGGATTAGGTCAACCTGATTCCATTTTATTCTGCTTGCTCTTTCTGCATAAATCAGGTGAGGTCTTTCCTCCCTGTGAAGGGATCATGGACTATGGGTTACCTTTACTCTTATGACTCAAATTGCTGTCATCATTTGACTGTAAACACGTCATTTTACAATAAATGTCGAGTGTTTCCCATGGGCTAAGTCCTGAGCTTGTCACCAAGACGATAATAAATTAACTACAAGACCACCCTCTTGCCTGCAGGTTGGAGAGAAATAGCTTCTGAGATAACCAAGAGGCACATGAAATAACCCAGGAACTAAAAATATTAGAAGGTTGGTGTTATTTTGTTTTGCATTGCTAATTACTGTTGTTGAGTGATGGGAAAATTGGCCACGGTCATTTTGGAAAGCCATCTGAGGAAAGCAGAGAAGGATGTACTACTAGAATAGGCAGAAAGGAAAGCAGAAACCAGCATTAGCAAAGTCACAGAAGTAGAAATTTCATTACTAATGGAAACTAATGCCTTTCGTTTAATATTTCTGGCTGTCCACATTGATTTAGAAAACTTCTAAATGCACCAATTCACCTACTTCAGAGACCAAGTGATATATCTGTCCCACCTACTGTAATAAGTGGGCTTTTCATGTTTTCTGAAGCTGTTATCTATAGTGTTTTATTTTCCCTAACAGAGTAGACTCTGAAGCAAGCCATCTCTGGGAGAGAAACAAAGTAGGGGTTTGCTCCAAGAACAAAGAACACATGACATCACCCCATTTGTGTCACTGAAATTCAAGTCATGTAGCAGTGCCCTAGGGGTGAAGTTTTGCTTTGTTTTGCGGTACGCAGGCCTCTCACTGCTGTGGCCTCTCCCTCTGCGGAGCACAGGCTCTGGACGCGCAGGCTCAGCGGCCGTGGTTCACAGGCCCAGCCGCTCCGCGGCATGTGGGATCTTCCTGGACCGGGACACAAACCTGTGCTCCCTGCACCGGCAGGCGGACTCTCAACCACTGCGCCACCAGGGAAGCCCCCTAGGGTTGAAGTTTAACACTGACAACCTGAATTGAGAAAACCAACCCAGCTGGAACACCTCCCTGTGGTTTCCCATGTACTAGGAATAGAAATTTGCAATGAATAAATATAGTTTTTAGAATTTAATTTTCCCATAATATTGGAAATTTAATAGAACTTTTTTTGATTGGAACCAGATTTATACACATATTCTTAGATACTGAAGCCTAATACAATTTTATTACTATTTGGAGGAGAAGAAAGGATTCTTTTGTCATAGTAACTCTTCAGAAATAACACTGCTTTTCACTTATATTAAATTCTCTACTGTTTATGTTATGCTACTTAGGAAAATGCTATTTTCTTGTTAAATTAATATGTGTGGACAAGCATTTACTCACCACACATCAACATGACCTCCTTATAAGTCATCACTCCTAATATTTATGGTCGAAGAATGAGGTAGTTTGGGTGAGTCACAGATTTATACTTAGCCCAGAGATTAAGAAAAAAATTAACACCACAATTTCCCTTAAGTAACGGAAAAAATTTGACTTGTTACACATTTATTTTCTGGGTCAGTGTTTTTCCAGCAAGTCCACAGAGCCCTAGGTTTAGCCCAGGTTTCTTTATGTTTTCTTGAAAGGAAGAAAGGGGGGAGTTGTGATGGATGCTTAATTTTAAATTTGATTACAATCGTATGCTACTTTAAGAGAACATAGCTAACCATATCTAACCATCTAATGTGACGGTTACTATTCTGAAAAATATGAAGCAGTGGTACAGACTTTGTATATTACAAATGAATGAAACTGAATTAAGTTTCCCAAGTAGCAGGGCCCCAGACACGTACTTTACTTACAAAAGAGATCCTTTACCCACTCTTTAAACATTTGCTTATCCAGTATGAAAGAGGAAGAGTCTAGTGTTTATAAAATGAAGGGAGAGCGATGAAATTCAGAAAAATGCCAACAAGGTCTATGAGAAAACAATAGGGAACCATAGTCCCTGGAAGACGTAGGAATAATTGAATAGCATTGATAATTTACAGAAAAAGAACATTCATGGTGCATTACTTTTGGCATCCTATCATCTAAATAAGATGTCTAGAATAAATAAATTCACTGAAGGCAAATTATAGGATTCCCATAAATTTTACTAATAGTTACAAATTATCGTCTCTGGTGATTTTTCAAGATAGATATTGTTATGGGTTGAATTGATATTGATATTGAAGTCCTAACCCCCAGTGCCCTTGAATATGACCTTATTTGGAAATAGGGTCTTTGCAGATGATCAAGTTAAGATGACATCATTAGGGTGGGCCCTCATCCAATATGACTACATTCTTATAAAAAGGAGAAATCTGGACACAGAGATAGAAAAATACAGAGGGAAGACAGTATGAAGACACAGGGAGAACACCGTCTGCAAGCCAAGGAATGTCTGAAGCTACCAGAAGCTAGGAGAGAGGCAGGAATAGATTCTCCCCTGCAGCCCTCAGAAGGAAACAGCTGTGCTGCTGACACCCTGATTTGACTTGCCTCCAGAACTGTAAGATAACACAGTTCTGTTGTTTGAGCCACCTAGTTTGTGGTAGTTTGTTATGGCAGCCCCTGGAAACAAATCCAGATATATATTCCTGAGCCCTGTCTTTTGGCTTGTCATTTACCACTGAGTCTCCCTAGCCATCAACAGAGCACAGAAGTTGTGTCCAGATTGCCCTTAGATTCAACCACCTGATCCGGTTCTGGAACATGTCACACCGCCATTCAGCTAAGGCAAGTTCCTTTTAGAACTGTCCAGAGCAAAGCAATTAGGAGGGCGATTCTGTTGTAAAAGCTCACATATTGCATTATGAAGCCAAACAAATTCTATTTTTATTATTATTCCCCATGAAGGAAGCAGTGGCCCCCAATAATTAGAAAAGAATCAGGGGTTGACTGTATTTCATTTTCTTCAAGGAAAATTTGGCCAAATAGCTAGAGTAGTCTGATTTGTGAAAATTTTGCAGAATGTAAAAAACACTGGAACTGGACTTCCCTGGTGGCGCAGTGGTTAAGAATCCACCTGCTAATGCAGGGGACACGGGTTCGAGCTCTGGTCCGGGAAGGTCCCACATGCCACAGAGCAACTAAGCCCGTGCACCACAACTACTGAGCCTGTGCTCTAGAGCCCGCGAGCTACAACTACTGAAGCCCACGCGCCTAGAGCCTGTGCTCCACAACAAGAGAAGCCACCGCAGTGAGAAGCCCGGGCACCACAACAAAGAGTATCCCCTACTCTCCACAACTAGAGAAAGCCCGTGCAAAGCAACGAAGACCCAACACAGCCAAAAATAAATACATAAATAAATAAACTTATAAAAAACAAAACAGAACACTGAAGCTACCATAGACATCCACTGATGGCCAGAAGTCTTCTGGTGCTTCCATAATGTGGCAGTTCATTGGTCCCCTGCCCAGCAGGGTAATAATGTAGATTAAAACTTGCCTCAGTCACACTCAGAAATCACGTTTATGAACATTACCTCTGATATTGTTTGGGTCAGATGAAGACTTAAAAACTTACATGCAAACAGAATTTTTACATCACAGTTTTTAAGATATATTAAACTTCAGAATGGGTCTGCCCTAATATTTGATGAAGGAGCCTTGGAGAAGCTAATTTAAATGTGATGATAGTATCACACATTTTCCATTTTTGAAATATAAGTTACACATGCTTAGGCATTTAGACACTGATGTCACACTGTCTTGATCCTCGCTCTATAGAGACTTGGGAAAGAAACTGAATAGTATATGTATAAAATGATCGGTTATGATGAGAAACTCAGCTAAGACCTATTCAGACTGCATAAATAAATAAATAATAAAATAAAATAAAGAGACCAAATAAGGAAACCTAAATGAAGAAAATATAAAGCGAAAAAAAAAAAGAAAAAACAAACAAACAAAAAACAAAAAGGAACGGAAGCAGGCATTGTATTTAGAATATATAAACACCACTAAGTTTTTTCCTCCTTCATTTTCAGGAAGGGTCTATGATGTATTGAAACTATCAGAAAAATATGCACACACCTGGGGCCACTTCTGTAGGTGTGACCAGAATCTGCCTGTTGGAAAATAAAGGATGAAAAAACATGAAATTAGAGAAAATGACACATAAAAGGACAACTTAAGTTTCCAGCAAAGTAAATACATGGCTAAGTTAATCAACCCTCCAGCAAAGTCCTCCTGGGATGCGTTTTCACAGGAAAATGAGGGTGGAGAGGATCACAAGAGTCTTGGCTCTGATCTACCCCCGTGGCCTACTGACACGGGCCCAGCTCCCCAGAGCACTGGGGTCGCACTGGAGCAGCTGCCGGAGGAGCTGCTTTCATTGAAATTGAGTAGGAAGGAGTACAGGCAGTGGGGCTGGGCAGAATAATAACTGCCCAATCTTCTGGGACCTGGAAGGGGTGAGGGCTAAAGGGAGGAGAAGGTTCCTGAAGCACTGGGTAGGACACGCTTGGTAGGACCTAACAATCATCTTGTTCTAGCATTTAGAGCTTTTCTCCATTCCTGGGGTCACTGCAATTTTCCGGGGGACTCTGAAAGCAGCCAGTTGTTAAGCCACGGTATTCCCCACTCAGGCTATGAAGGGGTTCATGCTACAGAGCAGAATTCCTAGCCATTTTCATGCCATGGACCATTTTGGCATAGCCTGTATATCGATTCTCAGAATAATATTTTATAATATATAACGTAAAAAGTGTAATTACAAATAAAACCTAGGTTGAAATACTACTATTAAAATGTTTTAAAATATTGATGTACTGTTTTAAAAATATTTAAAAACACAAATTTTTGATATAGCAATTACATGATTCTTTGTTAACATTTTAAATAAGATCTAGTCACGAGTTTAATTAATAATTATCTACGAATTATCATAATTTCAAGTAAATTATGAGTATAGATGACATTTTGAAATTTCAGCAGCAACTGATATATATGACTGAAAATATCTGTGGTATCTATGGGTGACAGTTACCGGTATTGCTAACAACACTGAGCTTTGTATCAACATTTGTAATGGAAGGCAAGGCTAAAGTTCGCTTAAATGAAATTTAAAGGTTAGTGAAAATGAAGATGAAATGTATTCCCATACAAGTTGACAGACCCTCTGAAGACTGTTTGGTGGGTCTGGGCCTCAAGGTTAGAAACATTGCTGTAGAGGTTTACCCATCCTGATACAGAAGTTTAACACAAATGCCACATCAGTCTTCGAGCAGTTGTATTATGATTACCTACTTCAAAAACGTGTTAACTTAATCTCTATCTTTCTGGTGATTAAGAAGTCACTTCAAAATCTTGCAGTATGGGGCTTCCCTGGTGGCGCAGTGGTTGAGAGTCCGCCTGCCGATGCAGGGGACACGGGTTCGTGCCCCGGTCCGGGAAGATCCCACATGCTGCAGAGCGGCTGGGCCCGTGAGCCATGGCCCCTGAGCCTGCACGTCGGGAGCCTGTGCTCTGCAACGGGAGAGGCCACAACAGTGAGAGGCCCCCCAAAAATCTTGCAGTATAACCGAGAGGTAACAGTGTGAGGATCAAATACTATTGGCTTGTAGGTTGGAGGAATGTTAGTGAAATCACTGGGTTCCGAAAACAGATAATAGTTTTGATATTTTCTGTCTAAACCAAGATATGCAACAAATTCTGCAGGAGTGGATGACATTATCACTGCACCATGTGTCCTCGTGGCGGGGGGGAGAACAAGTAGAGCAGGGTATTCATTACAGTTAATAAAACAGGATAATTAAAGCCTAATGAGACTCTGAAGTCAGGCAACATTTCATTCAAATCTCAACCCCACCGCTCATATTTGGCAAATGATTTTAACTCTCTAAACTTCAGTTATCTGAGCTGCCAAATGGAGATAAAAGTAGTGCCCATCTCAGAAATATTAAGGGATTACATGAGAAAATGCACGGTAATGTATTAAACCAGTGCCTGCCGTAAAGTATCCCTCGCCTGTCGTGAAATGAGAAAAGAAGGACCAGCTACAGATTAATAAACATCTCTCACCCTGTCTTCCCTTTCAGCTTCTTTTCTTGGACCTGCTCTAGGGTCTTCCCTTTAGCGGATGGGCTGTTTTTCATTCTGACCTCTGGATCTCTTCGGTTCAAGAAGGCAGGAAAAAGAAAAGAGGCCACTTAGATTGCATTTGAGAAAGATGCACAGGACATAGCAGAATAGCTTAAAAATCTTTGCAGTCAGCAGATAAGAGTGTAGGTCTGGTATCAGCTCTAAAATATTTTGTAATTTGGGGAAATAGTTTACAATCCAGCCACCCCCAGTTTTGCTCTGCCAAAATGTCAGCAGGGACATGCAAGAAGCTTGAGAACTAGCAAGTAATTTTTCATACGAATTCCCACTAGCCGGGGTTGACTTGAAGGATATAATTTATGGCCATTCTTGGGAAACAACCATATTCCTGTTTCATGAAAATATGGTACTAAAACTGATCAACTGCTTCCTGTCCCTGAAGTGGTAGCTCTAAACTTACCAGGAGTGTCCCATTTTTACTCTTTTTGGCTTCCACCTTATACTTAAGGATGCAAAAAGTAAAAACAAAACCACAAAAAAGAACTCTAACTCCAAAACACACAAAGATAACTGATGACTAGGAAATGAGAACTTAGGCTGCTTATTTCTGGAAGCTGGGCTTTTCTTTCTTATCACAGTGAAATTCAAATGATGGCGTCTGCTGATGGGGAAATTTTGCTTTCCAATTTTTTGGATCACTTTTTTGGAATATATTTTCAAACCTAGAAAAAAACCTACAAAAACAGAATAAATAACCCTCATATACTCTTTATTTAGACTCACTCACTGTTTACAATTTGTTCCATTGGTTCTATCATTCTCTCTTTCTCTTTATATGATATATAATATATATAATTTGCATTTTTCTTTACCATTAGAGAGTAAATTGTGCATACTTACCTCTAAGTATTTCAATATATATACTTAATAAGGATATTTTGTAATGTAACAAAATAATTACCAATATCAGAAAATTTAACAGTGACACAATAATGTTATCTAATCCACAGTCCTTATTCAAATTTCTTCAATTGTCCCCATAATGCACTTTATATTTACTTTTTTTTTTCCTGGTCCAGTATCTAATCCAGGAGCAAACATTAAAATTAGTTATTATACATCTCTACTCGCTCTTAAATTGGAAGATTTCTTTAGTCTTTAAAAAAATATATTTCAAACCTTTGACATTTTCAACGAGTACAAGGCATCTTGAAGAGTATACAGTTTTTGAATACGGACAAACTAAAATGTCCCTCAACTGGATTTGTCTAGTATTTCCTTGTGACTAGAGTCAGCTTATGCATTTGGGGGCAGAAATGCAACAGAAGTGACAGTGTGTCCTTCTCTGTATTTTACAGAAAGGAGAATAATGATTAATGATTGATTTAACTATGTATATGTATTTTTTAAAGTACGTATTTGGCTTTTCAGGATTTGTGGTTTCTTCATGTCAGTTATTGATTTCAGGCACTTTATATTTATGGATGCAAGAATAAATCAGGCCAAAGCCAAAACAAACAACAAAAAATTCTAACCAAGTTTATCTTCCTGAGAACGGAAAAAGAGAGACTTGGTGGCTTAGAGACTTAGCCGAGGCCTTAGACAACGAAGGAAAATTGTGATAGTCCATTGTTCACATAAGAAGGAAGAGAGCAGTAGAGATTACCTTAAATGTTGGAAAACGAACAGAGAGAAAAATGCTCATAACTATTTTTCTTTGTATAAATCTGCAAATATGTTTCATTAGAATGGCGGATATACTCTCTGTAGTTGAGCAGGTTTTTTGGGGTGTTCTATATATATAGTAGCACATTTGTGTCATTTTTGTTTTAAATCCTTTCCTTGATACCGTACTGAAAGAAATAGTGTTAGATTGTGCGGATTTCACTAATTCTCCGTCTGCAGCACTGTGATCCTTGTTGGGGAGCACAGTAGCCCTGTTGGTCCCAGGCCACTTCATGAGCTAGAATGCAGCACATGAGGGCTGAAGAGATGCAAGAGATGTGCGGATACCACTGAAATATGGCTCTTTAAAGCCCACATATTTGGAAAAGTTTGTAAAGCCTCCATCCATAAAGAAAACATAAAAGAACCATACAGTAGAAGGTATGCAGGATTTGGAGTGTGACCTCAGAAATGTCTTTTAACCTTTAAACCACAGTTTCATCATCCCTAAAACAGGTATGATAATAATACTTACCTTACCTATCCCACAGGTTATTATAGTAAAAAAAAAATCTGTACAGTAAAATACTTGGCACGGACAAAGAGTCATATTAATTATGATCACACTTGATTCAAGGACATTTGAGGACATTATATTGAGTGTTGGAAATTAAGAATCCCTTTGCCCCCATCACATGGATGGTAGCATAGTGGAGATGAAAATTTAAGAACTGATTGGAAAAATACATCTTGAGATGCTCAGTAAGCATTAAAGCCTAAAGGAATAATGCTTCTTGCAAGTAGAAGCATCACTGAATGTTCCAGTCTATCTGGTATAAAGTATGCCACCGCATCACACAGCAAAACCTTCATATATGGGCAATTGTAAGGAAAACCTCATAGTCAATGAAAGTATATTCTTTGGAGCCCCTCTATCTCCCCTTGAAGCACTCTCTTATCTCAGGGGTAAGCTGGTTACTGAAACCCCCTTGTCCAGTGCACAGACCTGCTCTCCATACTCTGGACCTTCTTTCTGCCTTCTTCCCATTTATATCTTGCCTCTTCAGGAACTAGCCAGATTCCCTTCACTCAATGTGACTGGCTGATGTACTCAATTAATTCTCCTAGAAATACATGCGTTTTAGAAGAGATTTTAGGGATTCATTCATTCATTCAATAGATATTTATCAAGCACCTATTCGGTGTTAGGAGTTTGGACTCTGACCATGCAAGAAGAAACATACAATCTCTGCACTCGTGTAGTTACAGTTCGGTGATGGAGAGGAATAAACAATCAATAATGTCAATAACAATCATAATAGTAACAGCACACCGTACTGTTGAGCACTTACCAATTGCCAGGCACTGTTCTAAGTGTTTTACATTAAAAATCCTCCCCCCAAACACGGACGTATATGCAGTTATTATTCCCATTTCAGAATCTTAAAAATTGAGTCTTGTGAAGCTTAAGTAACTTTCACATGGTTATTACCTGGCAGAGGCAGAATTTAAAACCAGTCTGGCTCCAGTAGCTCTTCTCCTTGGTAAAGAGAGTAGAGGGCATCATAGAAGCAGACTCTAACCCATGCTAGAGGTAGAAATGAAAAGCTTTCCTGAGGAAGTGTTGAATAAACTGAGATTTGAAAGATGAGATACTATCTTAATCAAAATGAATCTCATGAAGCTTTAGGGGTCCTCACACAGGACAATGGCAGGGGAATGGGAAGAGGAAGGTTTGAGGGCAAAGTAATCCAAATCTCATAGTTGAAACGTTTAACTACTCTGGTTATCCACAAAATGGACCAAGGCCCATACATAACCCTGACAAGGCATTGCCACCAGGATAAAACATGGGTGGGTCAATCGGAATAAAGGAAAAATCAGGGGATCAAGTCTTCCAGTATACCAAAGCTAAGATATTCCAAGCTAAGAAGAGTGGGACAGCTTGGGTTTATGAATACTAACTACACAAACCGAACATGCAGAATCAAAAGCCCATTGGTCTTTTCTCTCACACTTAGCACTGCTTCTAGGGCAAAAGGATAATATTAAGCATGCATCACACATTAAAGGAAAAAAGGGGTAATATGGATGGGAGTATTGAAGTGGGAAAAGCCAGCAGAGAAAAGTTTTTTCTTTCTTTGCTCATGACAATCTCTTTTGTTCTCAAGGAGGGAAAATAAAGCATGAACAGTGAAAAAAAAAAAAAAAAAAACCAAATTTACTATACAGTTATAACTTTATATTTATGGGCTCTTGGAGATTATCTAGTCCAATTACCTTATTTCACTAATGTGAAAATGAACCCAGAAATGAAAGTCTTGCTTCTGGTCACACAGCTAATTACTGGCACCATGTATAATGGAACCCAGGACTCCTTATAAGGTAGTACCAGACCTTGGAGTCCTATAATATACATATGTATTATGAAAAATTTAAATTCTACCATTAGCAGTAGCTCCACAGAATAATATTCATGGTAAGCCTAAATTTTTGCTAAGAATTTTGACAAACTTTGCTGAAACAATACAAGTTATTGTTTTCTCTTGAGCCCCTGGCTGTGTTAATGAGGATCCCTAGCTTCATGGTGACATGGCATTTCTGTCCTTTGTTGAAATATGACAGATGTAGGTGGAGATGAGTGCTTTCTTTTTGCTGTGAGCCAACAATGCCAGAAGTGCTGTAGAAACTCAAGCAGACATTACCCTTGCCAGGTGGCCTGATATTCAGATAGCAGAAAGGAATAACATAGTTGGAAAAGTGGATGACCCAGGCTGTAGGGCAGAAAGGATGGGAATTTACATTTATAATTTTATTTTGTGACTCATTGAGCCATTTTTCCTAGGTTGTATTTCAAACAATGCCAGCTAATTTTAAGATGAATATATAGATTTGAGATGAAAAGGACACAATGACCCCAAAGAACTAAAATTCAACATGGATGTGAACAATAAGGCTAGAAAGGGGAAATGTTTCCAGTAGAGGATAGGACATAAATCTGAAACAGGGGAAAGAGAGTAATTTAATAATCATATGGTCTCTGATGCAATTCCACATCTGCTCAGTGGAAGTGTACCCTGGGGTCCTGCCAGGAATACAGAAACCACCATAGATCTTTCAAACTGAAGGCACTTAATAGAGGGAAATTGTTATCCAAAACAGTGGAAGAACTGAGAAGCCGGTCAGGAGACGGGGAGGCAACAGCAGAAAGCTATAACCACAACTAGAGGTGATGGGACAGCAGGAGGAAGTGGAGGGCCTAGCGTTTGAAGACTTCCAGAAGGGGCTGGAGTCAGCGGAGACTGCCTTGTGGGAGATGGGCTCATGGAGGGAGGGGCTTTTTTGAGGTAATGAGAGCTCAAGAGGAAATGTTGATACTACAGGAAACACAGCAAGGAGCAGAGAGAGAAAGAGGGAGACATATGGTGGTTTTCCCTCCTTCCAGCCCTTCAAACTTCTGTCATTGCCTCGTACTGGCCAAACATACCAGGGAGGCAAAGGACATGGGAGCCTAGGAAATGTGGTTTCATTCGAAACAGAGAAGAGCAGAAAAAGGGCAGAAATGAATCTGAAATTGCTCAGTTTGTTGACCAGAACACATAGCAGAGTTAATGAAGTCTGACTCTAGCAGATCCCGTTCCATTGATCTCTGAGCCAGTCCTAAGTGAAGCAAGTTTTCCATTAGGACCTCTGTTGCCATGGGGTCTGGATTTGTCCATCCTCCTCTTTAGTGCTTTTGAAGTAAGCTCCAAACTCATTGTCTATTTGCCAAACTTTAGAGTTTCCCTAAACAACCAAAGTGTTTGGTCGATTATAAAGTCAACCTCCAGCTCACCACAAAAGTCTACTCTGATCCTGAAGCATTTTTCTGAGACTCTGAAAGCCTGTTAATAAGCAGCTCTTTCGAACTCCCTCTTCTAAGGGATGTGAGTAAGGCCTGGACCCTTAAATTTGGATGCAGATACTGATTCAAAATGAACAGATCATCTGGTGTCTAGGTGCAGCCGCCTATGGGATGTTCTTGATCCCACCAGTGTGTCCCCAGGCTCTGTGTCCCCACCCACCAGGTTGAGTCTCTTTGATATGGTCAATAACAGAATTTCCCAAGCAGCACCATGCCTTCATCCAAAGTCTACCAGCCTTGGGGGCAATACAGCCTCGATTCAGTTCTCTGCACTTGGATCACCCCTGGTCCACTAAGCAGTCAGATTGAATTTTCCTTCTCTATCTGTCCTTCAGTAATTTGCCATCCACGAGAGAGATTAATTAGCACAAAATAGTCAAAGGTGTATGAGAATAAGATAGAAATAAAACTAAATTTCCTTGGGAAACTTGACTTCTTGTCCCTGGAGAGAATCGAAAAGGGTGTGATTGAAGTTTTCCATTGAAGTGCTCTCTTCATAAAGCCAGGGTGCCACTTTGAAAATTTAAATATACGAGCAGATAGCAAATAATCTTCTTGGCACTGAGGATCAAGGTCCCAATCTGCTCCACCAGAGCAGACTCTGAGCTAAGTAAAGAGGGGGAATGAAGTGTCCCGAAACCCCCAGTGGATTTGAGGACACAATCAGCTCCTCAACCACTTTTCTTCTCCCTTTGGCACTTGAGAGCTGAAGATGAGATGAAGGCTCCTTGCTTCCCTGCTGAGCCCTGGTGGCATTAGTCATGGCAGGGCAGCAGCCACTCGAAGACTGCAAATTACAGCCCTGTGCCTCTGCATGCAAGCTGTCCCAGTACCACTCAAGAGACTAGATTGGAAGCCCGTATACCAACCCCTTCTTCTAGCCAACAATCTTTAACTTCTGCCAAGACCTTTTTTCACTAAAATAAAGTTGCTCGGCCTCCAAAAATAACATCTGTTGCTCAGAGTAACATTTTCAGACAACATAATAAACTGTACTTCCAGAAAATATACACTCTGTATCTCCCTAAGTGTCCTCGCAGAATGGATGATGTGGGATTCTGGGCTCCCTCCTTCCATGCACCGCCTGCCCTTAGGCAAATGGTTTTGCTGTCATGGGTGGTGCTAAGAGTTACCATGTGGAAGGTGCCTTCATGTGCAGAATGCCGTGACCAGAGAGGCTTTAAATAACAGCCCCACCCAGATTTGCTATGCAAGCTTTCACAAGCAGAATATTTTCCTTCTAAACTGGGGTCATGGTGCCCTGAAGTTAGTACCGGGGAGACCCAAGAAGGTTAAAAAATAACAATAACCATAACACCCCCAACTTGGTACATTTTTAGATTCCCTGAAAATTAACTTTGCTTTCAGGGATCAGCTAACGCCCTCTCTCCGACATCCCAGGATCACTCCGCAGTTTGCTAATCTTAGAACCATATCCTCTCCATCTCTCCCTGTCAATCTTCAGAGATAGAAGGAGGTGCTTCGATCATGGTCTGCTCCATGACTATGATAAGCTCCCCTGACCGTCTCCTAGGTGTAGGTCACTAATTACAGGAGAACTGGGAGAGGATATGGTGCTGTACCGTCGTGAACAGCACTGGAGATAATTCAGAACACTCATTTCTGTATATACAGGGTGGAGAAGGACTTAGATCCGTGAAAACCCATCATTTGTAATTTGGGCAATAATGCCAAAGACATTTGTATTGTTATTAACCTCTTCTGCCTTGGAAGAACCCTAACCCACCCCCAAGACAATGCCTGTCTCTTCTGGAGCAGCTGTTTTCAAAGTTCAGAATCACCTGGAGGGCTTGTAGCATAGAGATTCAGGGACCCCAACTTCAAAGTTTCTGATTTGGTAGGTCTAGGGTGGGGCCCGAGAACTTGCATGTGCAAGATGATACTGACGCAGGTGTTCTGAGGACCACACGCTGAGATTCACATTCTGGAGGAGCCAGCATATATGCTGGCTACAAAACCCTTTAAATGTGCCTCAGAAACAAGCAGCCTCTCGAGTTGATTCTGATGGCAGCTGGAATAAAAAAAGGTGCTTTTAAAAAGGTGGATAATGGATATAAACTTTTAAGATAGATGATATTGTTATATAAGTTACATCCAAATAATATTAGTTTTTTCATGTAGACTTCACTTTTTAATATTTTTATAAAGACACAAAATCACCTGGTACCTTTTGTGTGTTGGTTTAATCTTTTTACACCCCTCGGGCTATAAAAGTGAATAATGTTTTAATTGGTTCTTCACCCAAATCAAGGACAAAGCCTTTCAGACTGGCAACACAAATTTACAATTTGTCCTTTGAAAGTTGAATAAGAATTAGAAATTATGCCCCGAGAGAAGGTAAGGTCAATTTTCGACCTCATTTTCCCCCTTCATTATACTTGCAAGTTTGGTTTATGATTGCTTCTCATCTAGTTAACCAGTTAAGCTCTTAGCGCTTTTTCTTGTCCCACATACACTTCACCTAAACAAAATGTGTACAATTCCCTGATCTCCTAAAAAGGCTACATTTCCTAAGATTTACGTGTTGTTTTCATGTTCAATATTAATGACGCGGATGTGTCCCCTCTAGCTTCAATCATCCACCACAAACCAGAATGTCCAGCCTCTGCCTCACTCAGTCGGCTTGCCTACTTAGCAAGCAAGCAACCCAGCAGTGAACGTGTCCTGTTCTGAGTCTAAAGACTCAGCCTCCATCCAGCTTTAATGCTCATCGGTTCCAGAACCTCGACGGAGCCCTTGACTCACCAGACTTTTTCCATTGTAAAATGGAGCCAATAATCAGTGCCTGGACTACTTCATTGGGTTGTTTTGATGATCAAAATAAGAATGAGATAACATGAGTGAGTGCACTTTGGAAACTTGCCTTAAAAAACAGCGAGGTTTCCATCTTCTTGGTGTTATGTTATGGGTGCCCTGTATTCGCAGTGATGGATTGTTAGTTTGCCCTGGTCCCTGTTCACAGGCTGCATTCCTGCTCCAAGTGAGTGGTTTCTCAAATGTATTCTTGGAGACTGATGTGAGAGGATGACAGCTCCACACCCACTCAACCACCACGGCAGTGCTAACACTTCACTGCTGCGGTATGGGTAATAAAGTCACTTCCAAATACGTGATCCCTCTTAACCCTTAAACCCTGTACAGTTAATATTAGTTCCCCCAATTTACAGATGAGTAAACAAAGGTGCAGATTCTTATTGTCTTCTCAAGTACAAAGTAAGGGACAGAACCCAGCCCTATCAAAAATCCATGGTCTTACCATCACTAAGCTGCTTTTCTTCTGGGAAACCAAATTTAAATAACTAAATGAACAGGTAGGTAGATAGGTAGGTAGATAGACAGGTGATAGGCAGATAGATGATACATAGATAGATAGATAGATAGTGGATGGACAGACAGACAAGTAGACAGATGGCCAACCAAAGGGTGTGTTCTGTTGATACACTAAAGTTTCCTCCTTTGTTTGAGAAGAAAATTATTTTAATGACTTTTGGAAAGAAACGGTTTGATTTAGTTTACAAATCAAAGGGATACCAAGGCAGGGAAATAAAGCAAGAGAATGGGAGTTACCTCTGGTTTGCCAGTGAAATGAACCGTAAGCCCAGACTGTAATCTATAAGGCTTGAAGTGATGAGGTTTAAATGGCTTCAGCTCATGACAGGTTCAATAAGCGCCAACCTATAGAGACAGATCTATAGCGTTCCTTCTAGCTATAAAGGGCTCCCCCTTAAATGTGTACAGAATTTTATTTTTATGAGTTTCTAGTCAGTCATTCATGTGACAGCAATTCCTGGCCTGCACTAAACTTCCTCTTTTAATGATTAATCTACACTTCTTATGGAGAACAGGAGGTGGGAACATTAACAGAAGCCAGACACCACATAAGCAATGGAACAAGGAGGGCACACACCAACACATCATCCACTTAAAAGTATGTGTGTGTGTGTGTGTGTGCGCACATGTGTGTGTGTGTGTGTGCATCAGAGATCTTAGCACAGGAATTCTGAGGGGACAAGATATTAAGACCCAGCTTGCAAAGTGTTTTGTATTTTTAATTGCTGTAAACCCCATCGAATATAAAGTGAGACATACATATACAGAAACGGCAATCATAACTGAATTCAACTACTCTAATGATAATAAGACTTAGGACCATTTTAACATAAAAATACAACTTTATTTAAATAAAATTAATGTTCTAAATCATTTAAAAATAAATATTAAAAGAGTGAACCCTAATGTAAACGTGGGTGACAATGATATATCATTGTATGTTCACTGACTGTTACAAATGAACCACTCTGGTGTAGGATGTTGAAGCTGGGGAAAGCAGAGAGGGGGTGGGGTTTAGGAGTTTATATGGGAACTCCCCGTACTTTCCATTCAATTTAGCTGTGAACATAAAACTGTTCTAAAACATAGTCTATTTTTAAAAAGAAATATTCATAACTTTTTCAGGTCACACTTTCTGGAGTTGTAGCCTTTAGGATCACTGCTATTAAGGGCATTTCACGAACATGCAGGGGCCAGTGATTCCAATCTCTGAGTGAAATATGTTGATCTGAAGGCTAGACTCTAGTTGAACTTTTGGTCACAGACCTTTGTTCTGAATGAATGTGTTTTGTAGAGCATACGATGGGCAGACACATTTTAAGGAAGCCTGCAGAACTCTGCAGTGTTAAGGCACTCTGGGTCAAAATGACATTTCCAGCTCTCACTGAAGGTACCAAAACTTGCCCATATGCCCTGCCTACTAACTACTTTAGCTCCCCAAAGAGAAAATGACCCTAAACAATCACTTTTTAAAAATCGAAATCACTTCCCTCACAACCAGGGGAAGTAGAACCCTATCTGACTGACTGGGAGCCTAAAGCTCTGCAGACAACTTAAGGGAGATTTAGAAAATCTCAGCTATGTGCATAGGTTATTATTCTCTGTGATTTACCAACACAGAGGCTTTAATTGATGTATTTATTGGTTTTATCACTGAATAACATGAATGAAGATTTGCAGGTCTCTGGCTTATGAGGATCACTGCAGTGTGATGCCACTGTCTTGCTTTGGGATGTGTGTATCCCTCTGTTTGGGGAGCTGTAATCAGAGCTGGTGATTGGAGCTGAAGTTTGGCCTCCTTGCTGCATTTGTATGAATTGATTAATACTGTTATTTTTTACTCTGTCTTGTGGTCTTCTGATTTCTCGCCACATATCAAGACCTTGAGATCATAGTAGTTATGATACATGATAGACATTGAACAAGTGTTTTCATTGAAAGACTAATGAAATAAATGATGAATAAATGCCAGGTGAGTTCAGAGACCAGATAATTTGAATGATTTACAGGGTTTATGTAAGAACAGCAGATAAGGCTGGCCTCTGGATTGGAGTTAGATTGTGGGAAATCCTGCATGGCCAGCAGAGAAGCCTAAGGGGGATCGATAAAGCATTCTCAGTGGGGCAGGAACACAATGAAAACAGGAAAGCACGCTTTAGTAAGAATGTGGTTAGGAGCTACGATGAGTCAAAGTAAATATATAATAGACACACCTACAAAGCAATTGTTCTCTCTTTTAACTTTATATTGTTACTAAATTATTTTGAAATGCATTTTAGGTTAACCTGAAAAGGTCTTGAAATGTCAATAAAATTATTGTAGATTATTCTGCTTCCTTGAGCTCATACAAATGAGTATTTTGTAAGTGATGTATTGCCACAGGAAATAATATTAACACATTTGAAGAGTGCAACCTACCTAAAATAATGGGAGTATTGGTTAAACATCCTAACGATAAAAATTATGTTAGTAATTAATAAAATAATGATTTGTAGCACTCTAATTCTCATGAAGTATTTTAACATGTATAAGACCTAACACTTTTTGTTTACATTTTAAAGCTATATAGTAGCATTTTAAAATTAATTTTTATCGGAGTATAGTTGATTTACAATGTTGTGTTAGTTTCTGCTGTACAGCAAAGTGAATCAGTTATACATATACATATATCCACTCTTTTTTAGATTCTGTTCCCATATAGGTTATTACAGAGTACTGAGTAGAGTTCCCTGTGCTATACAGTAGATTCTTATTAGTTATCTATTATATATATATAGCCAGGACATGGAAGCAACTTAAATGTCCATCGACAGAGGAATGGATAAAGAAGATGTGGTACATATATACAGTGGAATATTACTCAACCATAAAAAAGAACAAAATAATGTCATTGGCAGTGACATGGATGGACCTAGAGATTGTCATAATAGCTTTTTAAAAATAGCTTTATTAGAAGATTATAATTATCACAACACAAAATTCACCAGTCTAAAGTGTACAATTCAATGTATTTTAGTGTATTCACAGAGTTGTACAACCATCAACACAGTCTAATTTTAGAATATTTTAATCACCGGAAAAGAAAACCCATGCCCATTAGCAGTCACTCTCCACCCCACCTCACCTGCCCCCAGCCCTATGCAACCATTAATCATTCTGTATCTACAGATTTGCCTACTGTAAAAATTTCATATAAATGATATCATACAATATGTGATCATTTGTGCCTGGCTTCTTTCACTTAATGTAATGTTTTCAAGGCTCATTCATGTTATAACATGTATTAGTACCCATTCCTTTTTATTGCTGAAACTATTCCATTATGTAGATATACCATTTTGTTTATTCACTCATCAGTTTAAGGATATTTGGGTTGTTTTCATTTTGGGGTTACTATGAATAATACTGCTGTAAACATCCATGTACACGATTCTACGTAGACATATGTTTTCTTTCTATTGGGTGGATATATAGCTAGAAGAATTGCTTCATATAGTAACTCTATGTTTAACATTTTGAGGAACTGCTATTTTTTTCCCAAAGGGCTACACCATTTTACATACCTATCAGCATTGTTTGAGAGTCCCATTTTTTTTTACATCCTTGCCAATATTTATCACTATCTGTGTTTTTCTTTATAGCCATGCTAGTGGGTGCAAAGTGACATCTTATTATGGCTTTGATTTGCATTTCCTTAATGACTAATGATGTTGAACATCTCTTCATGTGCTTATTGCTTATTGTATGTCTTCCAGGGAGAAATGTCTATTCAAACCCTCTGTCCACTTTTAAACTGGGTTATTCATCTTTTTTATCATTTAGTGTAAAGTTTCTTTATAAAATTCTAGATATAAGTCCCTTATCAGATAATTTATTTGAATGTACTTTCTCATGCTCTGAGTTGTTTTTTTCACTTTCTTGATAATATCCTTTGATGCATGAAAAGCTTTTAATTTTGGCGATGTCAAATGTACCTATTTTTCCTTTTGTAGCTTGTGTTTACATGTCATATCTAACAAACTACTCCTTAACCCCAAGTCACAAATACTCCTAGTTTTTCTTTTTTCTTCTAAAAATTTATGTTTTTAGCTCTTATATTTAGAGTTATGATCCATTTTGAGTTAGAAATTTTATATGGTGTGGTACATGTCCAAATTCATTCTTCTACATGTGGATGTTCAGTTGTCTCAAAACCATTTGCTGGAAAGACTATCCTTTCTCCATTAAATTGTTCTTGATACTTCCGTCAAAAATCAGTTGGTCATAAATATGAGTTTATTTCTGGGCTGTCAATTCTGTTCCATTGATCTATATTTCTATCCTTATGCCAGTAGCACAATTTCTTGATTATTGTAGCTTTGTAGTTAGGGAATGTGCATCTCCAATTTTGTTCTTCTTTATCAAGATCGTTTAGCTATTATGGATCCATTGAAGTTCTGTGTGAATTTTAGGATCAACTTATGAATTTCAGAAAAAATGTCAGATGAAATTTCAATAGGGACTGCAGTGAGTCTGAAGAACAGTTTGGGGGGTACTGCCATATTGCCATCTTAGCAATAGAAATTCTCCCAATATATAAACAGGGGTTATCTTTCCACTTCAGTATTCTTTAATTTCTTTCAGCAATATTTTGTAGTTTTCAGGGTACAAGTATGGCACTTATTTTGTGAAAGTTATACCTAGGCGTTTTATTCGTTTTATGCTATTTTAAATAGAATTGTTTTCTTTATTTCATTTTTGAATTGTTAATTGTCAGTGTATAGAAATATAACATTTTTGTAACTTGATTTTGTATTTTGAGATCTCAATATACTCATTTAATATTTCTAGTAGATTTTTGTGTGTGTGTGAATTCCTTAGGATTTTCTGTATACAGAATCATGCCATATGCAAACAGATATTGTTTTATTTCTTCCTTTCTAACCTGGATCCTTTTACTAAAACATACCTGTAAGTTGCCTTTTATATTTATCTATGCAGTTACCTCTACTGATGCTCTTTGTTTCTTCACATGGTATCAAGTACTCCCTTGTGTCTTTTCAATTCTTCCTGAAGGGTTTCCTTTAGTATGTTTTGTAAGGCAAATATATTAGAGACAAATTCTCCCTCAGCTTCTTCTTTTGGGAGAAGTGTCTTAATCTCTATGAAGCATAGTTTTGCTGGATATTGACTTCTCTGTTGACAGCCTTTTTCTTTCAGCACTTTGGTTGTCTTTCCACTGCCTTTTGGCCTCCATAGCTTTGCAGTAAAAGTTAATTGTTATTCTTATTGAGGATTCATTATATACAATGGATAATTTTTCTCTTGCTTCTTTCAGAATTCTCTCTTTGTCTTTGCCTTTTGAAATGTTGACTGTGATATGTATAGTGTGGATCTCCTTGAGTTTATCCTGCTTGGAGTTTGTATCCTACCTGGATGTGGAGACTAATTTTTTTTAAATCAAATTTGTGGGGTTTGGGGGCCATTATTTCTTTAAATATTTCTGCTTCTGTCTCTCTTCTACTCTGGGATTCCCATTATATATATGTTAGTATTCTTAATTGTGTCCCACAGGTCCCTGAGACTCTATTTATATTTCTTCTTTCTTTTTCCTTCCTGTTCCTTACACTGGATAATCTCAACTGACCTATATTCAAGTTCACGGATTGTTTCTTCTGCCAGCTAAAATCTGCTGTTGAGTCCTGCTAGTGAATTTTTCTCATTTTAGTTCTTGTAACTTTAAAACCAGAATTTCTATTTGGCTCTTTGTTTGTAATTTCTCTTTCTTTATTGATGTTCTCTATTTGGTGAGATATCATTTTCATACTTTCCTTTAATTCTGTTGACATATTTCCTTTAGTTATTTGAACATATCTGTAAAAGCTGGTTTAAAGTCTTTGTCTATTAAACCCATGATCTGGGATCACTCAGGGACAGTTTCTATTGACTGCGTGTGTCTGGATGGTACTTTCTTATTCCTTTGTGTGTCTCATAATTTTTTGTTGAAAACTAGACTTCTAAAATAATATGGAAACTCTGAAGTTAGATCACTCCTTCCCAAAAAAGTATTTTTGTTGTCATTGTTGTTATTATTTTTGTGTCGTTGCTGTTGTTGCTGTTTGTTTGTTTTATAACTTTCCCAGACCAATCTTGCAAAGTTTGTATTCTCTGTAGCATATAACAGCTGAAGTATCTGTTCAGTTAACTTATTAATCAGCTAGTGATTGGTCCGAGACTTCTTTAAAAGTCTTGAAAAAATAAGTCTTCCAACCTTTTTTGTCAGACTTTCCCTGTGTGTTGGGACATGACTTCAATGCCCAGGCAGTCAGTTTATATCTCTGCCTTAGACTTCATTTTCTACTTGCACAGAGCTTCAAGATCGGCTAGAGATGAGAGATTTAGGCCCTTTCACATCTTTTCTGGGCATGCATATAACTTTGTACATGAATACAACCTTCTAGATCCCCAGGAACATGTTAGAAGCGTTTCAAAACCCCCTATGGATGTCACATTTCCCTTATCTTCCTTTTAAGTCTCTAGTTGCTTGTCTGTAATGTTAAACAATCACTACTGATTTTTTTTGACAAATGCCCTGGGGATAGGGTTTTTCCTCCAGCAGCTGTTCTGAGTCAGATCAAATAACAACACCCTGAATGGGCTTTTCCCCAGGCTGTGAGATAAATCAAATGATGACAATGCTCCATAGGTAGAACTTTTTGAGGAGCTCCAAACCCAACCTGACGGCCCCTCCATTGACTCCAAGGCTGCCATTTTTCACAGTTATGTGGTTGTGAGGCTGGTTTTCAAGGTTACTGTGCAGAGTTGGGAAGAGAGTAACAATAGCAGATCAAGTTAAAATGCCACAAACCCTATAGTTCTTAATGAGGTTCAGCAGTTTTTCCCAAATAAACTATTACCAGATTGTTACAAGACTTCAGTTAATTTCCTGTGGTCTAAAAAGTTGATTTTGATGGTTTTGCCATTGTTTTCTTTGCTTTTATGGGAGGGCGAATTTACAGAGCTCCTCATTCAGCCATTCCAGAAGTCTCCTACCATTATTTATTCTTAAAGAGAAATGTAATTCGATTGAAACTTTTCATATATTATAAGTGATTCTTGATCTTTGTTTTCATCTAATTTATTTAGGTGATTACACATTTTAGTTCAAAGTTCATGAATTTATGACATGTGGCAGAAATCTAAATTTTCCTACTTTTTTCCAGTCCCTTCTTTATATCACATAGTTCCTCATATTATAAATAATATTAAATCTCCTAAGTGATCCTCCTTTCTTTCCCCTTATTTTGACTGTGTTTCTTATCACTGGTACCCAGAACAGAACACAATATGCCTATGCTATCAGACATTTGCAGAACATAGGAGGGCTTTTCCATCTCCCCATAATAGGTATTATGCTTCTATTGCTCTTATTTTTCAGTGTACACACTTGCTTGAGTATGCGAACATGCACAGATCCATATCAGCTTAAAATAGGACACCGAACAATGAAAATTGTAAGATAGATGCTGAAAAAATTAGTTTTTCTTTGTTGGAGGTCAGGTACTTAGGGATACTGCAATTTGAAAATGGTCAGAAGGCTAGTCAGTTTGACATCTTTCAAACTGCCTACCATGATACATAAATACTTTAGGAAATAATGGAAAGAAAAAAAGTCCACTCATCTTTCATGATTATAAGGATATAATTTAAAATACCAGCACACACAAAATTTTACTTGGTACTTTCTTTTGTATTCTTTAAAGATATTTTAATTAAAAAAAAAACTACATTAATCTAGTTTCTTCTTCTGGGTAATGCATTGCCTTAGAGAACTTTTCTAATAATTGATCTTTCAATAAAAGAATACACTCCCATTAACTAACTACCCCTCACACCCCTTAAGTACCAATAATACAAACAAAAAGGGTAAACACATTTATTTGTAAACACATTTATTTGAGGGTGGCTACACCTTTCTGATATCTTATTAAAATGTTATCATAATGTGTGAAAATGATTGATTTTATTGAAAACATCATCGCTTGGTTTTTCTACATCTAAATGATATACAGGTGTTCATAATCCTTTTGATTGCTTTCAAATAAATTTAAGAATATATTTTGAAAGATAATTTCTAATTTCTTAAAAATTTTAAAACTCATATAGAAAAATTCTCCCTCTGATTTAGCTGACTTGTTTATGAATTTCTTCTGAAATTCATACCACTGCTTAATAGAGCACCTCACATTGTATGTCTTTCTGATAAGTCCAATGGCTCCATGTTTGATCATGAAAGGCAGCAAAAATAATCACAGTATTTTAAAATTAAAGACACCTAAGCTGTCAGCTTCAAGGAACATTTATCAGTCTCCTAGCCTATAAACACATTGGCTACAGCTGAAAATCTAGAGTAGAGACCAAATATATACATATACATATATATATATACAATATATATATTGAAAGACAGAACCTATAAAGGACATGAGGAATAAAGAAGCAAGAGACAAAATGAGACTAAAATTGTGATCTCTCTTGATTCCATCTCTTTCTTTGCTACTTGTATCATCTATTATTTTTGCTGTTTAAAAGCATGATAACTTTACTGTTTTGCTGTATTAACCAGAAACCCAGAGCACATAGAACAAAGGGAGCTGGAAGCATATATTTAGACATTTACATGCTATCATCCCCAGATCTGCCCTTTTCAGCTTTTTTTCCCCAAATAGTTTGAAACCCTTCCCTGGATGACTAAGGGAACAGATTTCACATTTTTACTGCTATATTGGAGCAGGAAAGGGAAAGCTAAATGGTATAATGGAGGGATACACTGTAATTCTCTCATTTTGACTATGTGTTAAGAACTTGATTCTATAATGAAATAAGTTCAAGAGTAGCTTTAAGCTCTCTAGAAACTCACTAACTACACTCTTCTTATTCATTTCAACCATTCTTCTGACTGAAACATTGTATTTTCCCACTCCACTTAAAATGACACCATTGGGTCTTCTGCAATATTTACTGTTATGTATTTTGGGAGACTGTAGTAAAAATATGAAGACTGGGAGCTTGGCAGTAATGAATAGACTTGATATATGTTCTGCAAACTTAAAGTATGAGAAATGATCAACACAATATCAAGGAAGGTACACAAGACAGTATCCATCTATTTCTTTTCTTTTCTTTTTTCATTAATTTTATAAACTGTTGTTTTATTTGGGGAGAGAATATGCTTTGGATTCATGAAGGCCTGGACTTGAGTTCCAAGTTCATCTCTTACTGTGTGATCTTACGCAAGTTACATATTATATTTGAGCCTCAATTTTCTCATCTGTAAAATATGGATAATGAAACCTGATGTGAGGACCAAATCATAAACATAAATTAAATGACTGCATTGAAACGAAAGTTTGACCCCTACAAACCTCCAAGACATTCATCTAGGACACGTGCATAGCAACATTCTCCAAGTTCCTCAACTTATGTGGAGATGTGGTAAAGGGACCAACCTATTAGAGATGTGAAAAAACTGTGCTTTCCTGAAGAAAAGTTATTTATTGGTAAATAACTGTTTTCTTTTCTGGAGTTACAGTTGTATTAAAAATCAGGTCAACTCTTTTATCTCAGAAGAGGTGAATGCCTACAGTAAAAGTTTCTTAATTAATTACTAAAAGTTTGTGTTGAAATTATAACTCTGCTTTCTCTAGTTAGTGTGTTGCTTAAAACACAATTCTTTCCCCATGCCCCTGTTAAATGAAGATTTTGGACATCAGAAATGTGAAAGGAAAAGACAGAAGGGAAGGGGATTCCCTGGCAGCCCAGCGGTTAGGACTCTGGGCTTTCACTGCTGGGGTCCAGATTTAATCCCTGGTCAGGGAAATGAGATCCTGCAAGCCACGTGGTGCAGCCAAAAAAAAAATTTTTTTTTTAAATTTAAAAAATTCAAGATGGAGAGAAAGAAAGAAGAGAAGGGAAGGCAGAGAGCAAGAGAGAATGTGTGATTATGTTGGGGGAGGTGGTGAGGAAGAGAGGGCGGTAGGAATGAGTGTGTATGTGTGTTGGCCGGGGGCTGCTGTGGGTGGCTACTACTTAGCTATCCTGGGACCAAGGTAAACCCCTCCATTGTCCTAGTTAAATTTGTATTATATTAATTAAATACAACTGCTTCTAAAGACAGCAGCAATTTTTCTCCTTACCTGATCGGCCATAACATCTTGCAATCTCAAAGGCAGTCTAGAAGGAAAGGATCTCCAAAACCAATGTAGTTCAGAAGGGCTGAAAGCTAGGGCTTGGCACTGCTTTTACCTAACTAAATTGAACTGTAGAACTACATTAAGGACTCTGCCATCAATCACTGTTCAAGTCCGGGATGAGAGCTCTGTACCTGCTCAAATGCAATCTGCTGCCCCACCGTGCTACAGTTAAATGTAGAGATTTTCTGAATTTCCATCAAAAAAATTCTGAAGTGTCTGGCTTATTCCGCTGAATGCATTATCTTCCATATTTAGGTTGCATCGCTCTCCAAAAAACTGTTAGGAAACATTTGCTTGCTGCCACGTAACATCCAAAAATATCAAGGTATTAAGAGAAGTGTGAGAAAATGCCTACGGGTTTTCTTATTCCAATTGCCATCTCTGAAAGCCACAACAGTGATTCATGGCTTTTCTCGGAGAAAATTACCAATCAACAGAGAAAGCAAAATGAGGCACTGAGGGATGCGGGGTGGGCAGTTCCAGTTATAGTCACACTTTATCGCAGCTTCTCCACCGCACAGCGGGAGCTTCAAAAGATCGTTTCTGGACTTCGCGTGAAGCGCCTAGGACAGCACTTCACAAGCCTGGACACAGATCTTGAGGGTCAGTGGCCAGGCCAAAGTTGTAATGTAATGCAAAGCAGGTGGGTTGAGTTTAGTAGTTTGGGGAAGAAGAAAGAAGTGACATGAAATTCACCCATGTGAACCTATCTGGGGAGATTTCCAGTGCAAGAAAATTAAAGAAAAAGATAACAGTATTTCTTAGCTAGGGATTTAACGTTTTCTAAACTGCAAAGTCAAAAAATCTCATGGAATACTGTCCTTTCCAACAGAGAGGAATTCCACATGAAACCTTGGAATTTTACTGCAAAGTGCTGATATAGGAAGTGAACAAAGGTCTGAATTATCAAATTATAAATAAAGATGGGTTAGGAGTGATAAATTAGGAGTTTGGGTTTAACATAAACACATTACTATATAGAAAATACATAAACAACAAGCACCTACTGTATAGCACAGGGAGCTCTACTCAATATGTTGTAATAACCTATAAGGGAAAAGAATTGGAAAAAGAGCTACACATACATATACATGTATAACTGAATCACTGTGCTGTTCACCTGGAACTAACACAACACTGTAAATCGAACATACTTCGAGAAAAAGATAAAGATGCAGCCCTATTTTCGGTGTGAAATGAACCCACAAGGCATATCCACCGTGGATCCTGAGAGCCCCTGCCTTGGGCCATTCGGCCCCTCAGGAGCCTTCTTCAAACTACTCCTTCCTGTCCCAGAGTGAGAGGTGGGAGAGCTGGGGCCCTGAGTGGGGAGGCCTGAGCTCCTAGCTGAGACTCTGGCAGGAAGAGGAAACCTGCCTCTCTGCACAGTCCTGACAGCCCAGCTTCCTGTAAGTAGTAGCTCCACAGACTGTGGCCAAGTATGTTCAAATGAAAAGCTCCACGCCCTTAAGGCAAATCCAGTAGATCATCCCCAACACCCTGTAACTGGAGGCACAGGCTCTGAGACTGAAGTCACACTGGCTGAAGGTGATAGGAAGTATGTGGAGCCCTCCTGTCTGCTAGGAACTAGGTGACTGAACCGCCATCTGTTCCTTGCACTACTCATAAATATCCGAGGTGGCTGTCTGCCTCACTCAAGACTCCATGGGGGGGCTTCCCTGGTGGCGCAGTGGTTGAGAGTCCGCCTGCCGATGCAGGGGACACGGGTTCGTGCCCCGGTCCGGGAAGAAAAAAAAAAAAAAAAAAAAAAAAAGACTCCATGGGGACATATCTTCCCCCTCTGATGTGGTGAGGGACGGAAGGGGACGCCCCTAGCTTTCTGGGTGGAAGGTCGCTAGGCAGACCATGGATTATAAGAATATTTCATAAATTCCCAGTCTCAATTCTTCTAATATGTACAAAATGACTAAGAGTGACAATTCTATTGCATCCAGACATTCATTTTTTCCACTTATTCTTTTTCCCTTGGGAAGAAACCAAACACAGATATCAATAGTTTTGAAAATTTGTTTTTGGTTCACCTTCTGCATCTGAGACTCTGGTTTCATTTAGAACCAGCACATACAGAGTAGGCCAAAGAAAGCCTTCAACACTCGCAAGGCAGTGGAGGCCCAGAGCGATTCCCATAATGACTGAGTCATGAGAATTTAAGTCAGGAACCCAACCTCCAGTAAGGGAGTCTTCTTCTTCCTGAAGAATCTTAATGATCTGAACAATATGTGAAATATTAAGCTAGAACCCTTTTATGAAATTTCGCATCCAATTCAAAAGCGGGCATGGGGTTTGTTTCCTTCCTCGTGTCCACAGGTATGCCATTTACCAAGATGGCTAATCGCTGAGCTTTGCAGACTTAAAGACAGAGCAATAAGTAGGGACACAGTGTAAGGTGTTGGGAGCCAGGGCTGCTAGGTTTCGAATCCTGGTTGTGCCACTTACTTAACCTTCTCTCCTCAGTTTCCCCGTCTATAAGCAGGGATACTGTTAACTATTTCATAGAGTTGTTATGGACTTAATTAATATACATAAAATGTTTAGAACAATTCCTGGAACATCAGAAGAGCTCAATAAATGTTAGATTTTATTATTATGTCTGGGTGAACCTACTCTTCATCCCATATAGGAAGAAAGGAAATGATAAAAGCCTGCTGGGGTAGCCCTCTAAGCTTACTTCAATGAGGAGAGAGTAGAGAATGGAAGAAAGAAGGGGAGAAGTGAGGTCACACATACAGCCAGGTGGAAAATGCCCTTGGGAGGTCGTTGCAAAGGTGTGGCCAAATGGCTCTGCTAGTCACACAGTAAATTCTGGAAGAATGTCTTTATGGCCACCAGGAAATTCAATCATTTTCTCTTTTATACTTGGAAGAATTAAATTTCAGTTCATGAGATAATTTTATCTCAGAAGAAGAAAACACCTGGCAGATTAGTCTTGAAAAAGGTCTGCCTTCTTGCTAAAAGAACTATCCATCCACACCAAGTCCCAAGGGTTAACCATAATGAAATCAAAGAATAGCTGTTGGGTAGTAAGAATTTCAGAGGGAAAAAATAATCGAATATTGACTCCAAGATGTAAGATCACATCATAAGGTACACGGCTTATTTCTTCTCCCCTCATCTAAAGCCATTAAACGATATACAATTCCAGGAAAAGTGAGTCAATTGCTAAACTGCAAAACATGTACTTTCTACATATACACGTTGATTCCAGAACAGAACACCAATGTCGAGTGATATAAACGGTTCGTCTCGACTTTCTGACTTAACAATAATGATCTTTCACTTCCTGATGACCTCAAAATATTTTACAGACACTATCTCATTAAGAAAGTAATAAAGGGAGATTCGTGTCCAAACATTATGAAAAAGTGGGATGGAAGCTATGTGGGTTGGAAGACATGAATTGCAATGAATGTAATAATAATAACTTGAAATATGATAATAATATAATAACATGTAATAATATATAATGTAATAATAACTCATATCATCTTTAATGGTTTAAAAAATGCCTTTTCAGTCATGATGTCATTTAAATTTTAACATAAACCTGTGAGACAAGTGGGAGAACATAATAATCTGTGCTCAAGAAAGCACTATAGCATTCAAATTGACTAATCAACTTAGTTGAGAAGTTTAAAAAGTAAATGCTAAATAAAAATAATTTTGTTTACAAATTTAAACGTGTAATGGTATACTCATTCCCCACTTTGTTTACAACTCAAAACTTGGTGTCATCTTCTGGAAATATATGCTGATAAAAAAAGCCTTCCTTTTTAGCAGCCAAAAAATTGTAAGCATCTCTCTCAATCGCTAGTGAAAGAAAGCCAATGAAGGCATGAAATAGGGTATTCGATCCAAACTTATTGTTCAGGTGTACAATTTCTAACCTAGGAAGAATATTTTCCCTGATGTTATGTAAAGTTTTATACCTTACAGCATGTTTATTTTACAATCTGTCATTCTGAGATTTCAAAAAATTATAAAGCTATTAAGATGCTTTCTTTTCTTTAAATAACTGACCTGCACATATCATTTTAGAAAAATTATTTTATTACAGTTTATCCTAAATCCATAAAAAGCACAGTTCTTACACAGGCCCATGAATAGCATAGAAAGAAAAAGCTCACCCTGATTAACCCTAAACTCACACATTTCAGGATTAGCCTGCCATGAACCCAGCTGGGAATAATGCCCAGTTTTATTTCAACTATGTATCTCTTCATCTTCCCTGCAGAGCCTAATAGGGAGCCTGTAAGCAAACACTTAATATCTCTGTCCTCCTATCAGATTTTTGTAGGAAGCCAAGTAACTTTTCCAAAAGTAAAATGTGTGATGTGAATTTATGGAAATCCGCTCTATACCGCTGTCACTCCCCAACTCCCGTGACCAAGACACCCACATCAAACCCAGTGACACTTAGCAGTCAGAATATGGTGCTGAGCACAAATCAGGGAAGGGAAGAAAGGGGCGAATCACAACACCTTTTATCCCATTTCCTCACACACACCAATAGTCTCCAAAGGGATGCAGGGAGAAAATATTCAAACTTCTGTTTCTATTAATTTTAATCTCTTAAAAATGTCTACATTTTATATATTTTTATAAGGCAAATAATATATCAGTACCACAGTGACAGGTGATTAAACCAAACGGGTCCAGTCCAAATAAAAGGGAAAGATGTTCCTTTGTATATAGGACTAGCTTTGCAGGAAAGCAGGTGTTATTTATCCTCGAACGGAAGTTGTTTGCTTTTCTAAACTATCGGCTTGCTTCTTCTTCAAAAAAGAAGTATGACCTGCGACATGTTTTTCTAGAGAAGATACAATAAGCCAGAATGTCTGAAACTTTTTAATCCCTATGCGTGCTACGTGATCATACGGGCCTAATTTATCAGGAATGCACAGAGATCCAGATCATTATTACAAGCTGTAAACCTGGGAAGAGAGTGTGTTTGAACTGATGAATCTAATAGCATCCAATGACAGCAAATCATAATGACAGAGGGTGTGTCGCAAAAGCAGTCAGAGGGGAATTATGAAAAATACCTATTACCAAGTCAGTTTGGGGGTGACCGTACTTCTTACTTCTTAAGTGGGCCAACCCTCAGGAGTTCTTTCAGAATATGAACCGAGGTACTTAAAATGTCTCCCTTAACTGGCATGATCTGAAATACCACAAGGAAGAACGGAGGCAGGCATAAAATGATATTCTGTTTTAGATGTAATTTTATTTTCCTGTAACCTAATATAACACTCGGATGGAAAGTGACAGAAAAGCAGCTCCAGTAATTTGTCAAACACAGACCAAACACTGCACAAGTAGCCTCCATACAATTCCCCCAACGCTTACTTTATCCTTAAGCCGGCAAAGTCTTAGGGAAGGGTGCACGCCCCTGATCATTTTTTTCCTGGTGGCTATGTTTATATAATATTCATTTCCCCGCAAACATTTAGATCTTATGTTGATTGCCACAATTGCTAGACTACACACAAATTGAATCCAAATCATGCAGTGTTTCAACAAGTAGAATATAGAACACAAAATATTTAATTTCTCTGGTCCAGCGGTATGTTCCATATTCCTAAAATAGTGCCCGTTAACAACCTAAACCTCAAATGCGTTCCTTAAAAAGGGATAGTATGAGCTGGGAGAGGATTCTGGGAGCTATAGCTTGATATTCTAAGACCTTCATTATAATCTCCATGGTAAAAACTGTGCCTCTTTCTTCCTTTTCGTAGGGAGGGGGAAAGTCTCGAGTAATTAAATTACCTCGGTTTGTCTGATTATTTTTCCATCTATATAATCTGGCCCTGGAGGATTCAACTGGAGGTTTCCCCTGCACGCTTATTAGAGGAGTTCATACGCACTAGAGAAAAGAAGTTGTATTGTTTCCAGATAGGTTGCTGAAATTCCAGAAATGGAGTTAAATGAAAAAGAATTTAATCTTGGTGACTTGATCTTGGGTTTAAAGGACTCAGACATACTAAAATAATCTCTACCGATCACTCTTTTTAATGGAAACTAAGACTGATTGAACAACATACAGGAACTTTCAAATACACATGTAATATTCTGTTTACAGTTCTATAGAGTAGGTGTTAGTTGTTCCCATCTTACTGGAGATAAAACTGAGTCTCAGAGTTTAAGTAACTAGTCTAAGGTCATGGAGCTGCATGACTGCAAAGCACATTAACCCCAGGGCTCTCTCTTCTACTTCACCTATGCCACCTTTACTGAGTTGGTTCTAATAAATCAACAACTTCAGTAAAATGCCTGTTCAGAATATTGTGGTCAACAAACACAATATAGTCACAGCAATGAGTCCCAACCTGTGCAAACCCCTGCCCCACACATCTTCTTGAATGTAGAAACTGTGACTGGCTTCGAACCAATGGAATATGGCAAAGGTGATGGGACGTCTGTCCCATAATTATGATGTTACATAAGGCTGGGATAAGAGGGACTTCCTTGGTGGTCCAGTGGGTAAGACTCCGCGCTCCCAATGCAGGGGGCGCGATTCAACCTCTGGTCGAGGACTAGATCCTGCATGCATGCCACAACTAAGAGTCCACACGCCACAACTAAAGACCCCGCATGTCGCAAGGAAGACCCCGCATGTCGCAACGAAGTCCCCGCGTGCTGCAACACAAGGTACTACATTAAACACCTGTGAAGTTTAAAGAGTTAAACTGCTTCTTCTATGGTAATGCACTTCTGAAGGAAGCAAAGTCAATCTCCTTAATGATATTCATCTGTGCCAATCTGTAAGGCACAGCGCATCCACCCCCTCAAGGAATGCTGATGAAAGATGAGCTTTTAAATGTTTCTCTCTATGGCATGCAAGAGTTGCAGAAGCCATCAGCAGCATATTGGCATTGCGTGTTTCAACATGAATCCACAGGCTCTGAGGTTTGGTTTGGAAGTCAGAATTCCTTGATTTCCAAGATGGTAAGGTAAATCAGAGTTAAAAGTGGTACTCCTTCTTAATCTCCTCTCTTCTTTCACTTCCTGTCTTCAAATGTTCAATAAACGTGCTCTCACTTGTGGGAGTGATTGTTACCTTGATCCTTGCAGATTCTTCCTTTTACCATATGATGCTGTGAAATTCTACATTGACACTAACGATTAAGTCCAGTGCAGCAGTTTTGGGGAATGCCTACAGGCCTTTATGTGCTGAACGGCCAATGTCCTCATGGGAGAATCTTCTGTTTGCTTCGATAAGGGTGACAGTATTCCGGAACGATCAATTGTCAGAAACAGAGGCCCCCTTCACGCTATTTCCCTCCCTGAATCACCATTTCCTGCCACAATAGTTTTAGAGTTGTCTTACTACTCTGAGAGCATAATATATTAATATGACAGCAAAGATGGGCACACACAAAAAAGTAGTAAAAACAAACATTCATTCCCTGAAGCTACAAATTAGTTGCTCCTGTCTGTTCTGAAGACTTGTAGGTCTGATTAATTCAGTATTTGGAAAACACTGCTCTGTGCTCTCATTCTCAGCTATGATAAGCTAGGAAGGAGTTAGGTAATGAGTGAGAGGTTCAGTGGTGAAATTGGAAAACAGACTTTGAGCCTTCACTGTGGGCAACGAGCTAAGCTGGGTTCTGTGCTGGGCGATGGCCCTCAACATTGGCTTCTCACCGAAGTGAGAAGGGGAACTTTAAAAAATGCTGATGCCTGGGTCTAGGATGTGGCCGAAGATTTTTTTTTTTTTTCCGGTACGCGGGCCTCTCACTGTTGTGGCCTCTCCCGTTGCGGAGTACAGGCTCTGGAAGCCCAGGCTCAGTGGCCACGGCTCACGGGCCCAGCCGCTCCGCAGCACGTGGGATCTTCCTGGACCGGGCCACGAACCCGTGTCCCCTCCATCGGCAGGCCGACTCTCAACCACGGCACCACCAGGGAAGCCCAGCAGAAGATTTTTTTAAAGGCTCCCACATAATTTCAATATGCACTGACAGCTTGAGAGTCAGTGGAAAAGGGGAGCAAAGTGATTATGAAGCTCCCCAGGAAGCTTGCAATTCAATTCAATTTAATGAATTAAAATTTAAACCCTCAATAAACAATCAAAACACTTTTCCTTGGACTTCCCTGGTGGTCCAGTGGTTAAGACTCGTGCTTATGGGCTGCGGGGCGTATGGGTTTGATCCCTGGTTGAGAACTAAGATCCCGCATGCCACGTGGCAAAAAAAAAACCAAAAATAAAAACACAACACTTTTCCTTGAGAGGCTAATGGCATTTGACCCCCTCTTTTCAACTTCCAAGTTTCTTTTCTCTGACTACCAGGTAATCTCCACCTTCGGAGGCCTAGCTCTCCATGTCTTCCTCTCCTTTCTGACTCCTGACAGCATTCCGGGCAACTCCAACCTTTTTTTGCGAAAAATGCATTAAAAGAACTCATTTGTTCCCATCCATTCAAAAAATATTTATTGAACAGCTACTCTGTTCTGGGTATTGTGCTTGGCACCAGGATATAAAACAATATAGAACAAAACCAGTTAGTTCTGGCCTTAGTAACTAGAATCTAGTGGGAAGACAGATGGGCCTTTCAACCATCAGCATACTTTTTACCCTTTTCAAGGTAGGTACAAAGTTCAGGAGGAAAGTTACCAAAGGAGAACTTAAGTCTGATTATGGAAGTTGTAGAATGTTTCACAGGTAGAAACCAAGCTAAGCCAGGAAGGATAAATATTACTTTGCCAAGTAAACAGTCAAAGAAGATAGCTTCTTGTGGTTAGAATGAAAAACATAAACAAAATTATAGAGGCATGAACAAGAATTGTGAATACTGGATCATCTGCTGTGAGTTTGTGAGAGCAGAGGGCACACGGAAGAGAAGCAAGGTGTAGACCGGCGTCATCATGCTAAACAAGGCCTTAATTATTTATTAGGTTCTTGGGAAGTGTCACACATTATGTGTGTGCTCTTCTTTTTTTTTTTTTTTTTGTGGTACACAGGCCTCTCACTGTTGTGGCCTCTCCCGTTGTGGAGCACAGGCTCCGGAGGCATAATTATTCTCATTTATAGATGAGAGAACTGAGGCCCAGAAAGGTCAAGAGCATTGCTGCAGGTTTCAGGCATCAGTGCTAGTTCTCATCCAGGTCTTACTCCAGAGCCTATGCATCACCTGCTCCACGTAAGGAGAAAGTGAGACGGCTAGGCAGGTACCCAATTTATAACTGTGTGATCACTTGGCCTCCAGTGAGAGCTCTTAGTCATTTCTCATCACCAATTTCTCCTTTGGAGTTGTGAAACTAATAACCTCTCCCCTTAACGATCCCCTCTCACAATGGTCTTGGCTGTGACCTAGATATCAAGATTTGTAAAGCTCCCTTACCTAATTCTAACGTGCACCCAAAGGCTGAGAATCAATTGAAAATGGGTAGGGAAGTTCCTTAAGGAACTTGCAGTTCAACTCAGTGACCATCCACCCTGGGAGCCCCTCATTCCCCTAGATCTCCTCAGATGCCACTACCTTCCACTGGGGGAAGACACTTCATTTAGTGTCAGGAAGCCTCTTAAGTGTGTATGAAAGTGATGGCATCACTTTTGAGCAATAATAAGGTATCTTAGGGGAAAATTCTGAGGTTGGACTCTCTGGGGACCATAATGATTTAAAAAGATCTTCCTGTATTATTATCAAAGTGTGGTCTCTGTTACCACAATTAAGAAATCACTAGCATGATGACAACATCGAGAAGTGAAATGGTTGATTTTTTTCCTGTGCAGCTTTGACAGCCATTCATAGCGTCTGGATGTCTGCCGAGCCGTGCACTCAAGCCAAAGATTAACCCCTGTGCGGGAAACATAAAAAAGCAATGCACATTAAATGCTAAAGTTTTAAATCTTCGTCTGAGGAGGAAAAGGTTAGAAGGAAAATAAAAAGTCGTGATATCAATCTGATATATGATTTAGAGAATCTGTCTTGGAGTCAAAGAGATGAGGGAGAAGAGGGTGGAGAGGAGGAGAGTAGGAGGAGGGAGGGAGCGAGGGGGAA
>NW_020176571.1:11283045-11512928 GCF_003031525.2 Neophocaena asiaeorientalis asiaeorientalis
CAGGAGGACGAAGGGTGCGGGGAGAAGGTGAGGAGGAACGGGGGAAGAAAGAAAGAACGCGGGAAACTCCTTGATTCAGAAGGAGAAGAGGAAGAAACAAAAAAGACGAAAGGGCTTCCCTGGTGACGCAGTGGTTGAGAGTCCGCCTGCCGATGCAGGGGGGCGTGGGTTCGTGCCCCTGTCCGGGAAGATCCCACATGCTGCGGAGAGGCTGGGCCCGTGAGCCATGGCCGCTGAGCCTGCGCGTCCAGAGCCTGTGCTCCGCAACGGGAGAGGCCACAACAGTGAGAGGCCTGCGTACCGCAAAAAAAAAAAGACTAAAGATCAGAGGCTACTTTGTTACAGCCATATGGGATAAGTGACAAAGAACAGGCCCTGCGATTAATGAAAATAAGCTGCCGAAGTACAGGACTGTGCAGAAAATAACAAAGCATTTAATTTTACAGTGACAGTTGCAGCTCTGGGGATTTCCCGGAGATTAATGGAGCAGCTGGGAAGAGTCGATGGCCCTGGGGACGGCCAAAATGATGCCTGTCAAGGAATAATACCCAGGAAAAGCCTCTTGTTAGCTTCGCTATGAAGCAGAAAATGGAGGAGGACTTGGGTGCTTGCTTTTGCTTTCTTCTTTTTCTTCCTATTAAAAAACATTAACGCAGGGGACAATTTGGCTTCAATTCAGATTCCTACAGAGATCATTAGACTGCCTATCTCCTCTCTCACTCTTCAAGTCTCTTAACTATAGGTAAAACTTTTCCACTACTCCAGGCTAAACTGGGAGTTATGACCAGGATAACTTTTGAGAAGGTGGGAAAGAAGTAACAATAGACTTTAGGAAAATTGGGATTTCAAGAGGTGGTAGAACCAGCGTTCCAGTCAACAAGTAGGATTAAGGCACCATGATGAATCCTAAGTAAAAAGCACTACTCTTTTGGGAGAGCAAAGCTTACCACGAACCTGAAAGTAAATGTAGTATTTAGCACAACCAAATGCTAAATATGAATATATTAATGCAAAATTTAAGTATGATTTGACTGGCAGCCAGAAAGTTCTTTAGGTCTGGGGTTTTAGCACTATTACTAATTTGCTCGTACTGCAATGACCAGCCGTAACACTGTTAGCTCTTAAGTGTGACAATGTTAGGTACAGATGGGAATTAAGGTTATACACATATACTGCTTTTTCTTGGTCTTTTGGCTATTTCTAGCAGCAAAATGAAATACTCTGAGACCTTGTTTTTTGTTTTGTTTTTTTGTGGTACGTGGGCCTCTCACTGTTGCGGGCTCTCCCGTTGCGGAGCACAGGCTCCGGACGCGCAGGCTCAGCGGCCATGGCTCACGGGCCCAGCCACTCCGCGGCATGTGGGATCTTCCCGGACCGGGGCACGAACCCGCGTCCCCTGCATCGGCAGGCGGACTCTCAACCACTGCGCCACCAGTGAAGCCCCGAGACCTTGTTTGCATCGTACTAGGGGAACTACACTGAAGTAAGATTTTATCATAATTTTATAAGACTGCATATTGTTTTCCTCTGCATTATCAGGAAATAAATACCAAAGATACAGGAACCTAGAAAATTTCTTCCCACCAGAGTAAATAAGGATAAAGAACACCAAGCTGGGTTCTAGAGTTACAGAGCTAGAATGGGTTCTTGGACGAGCAGTAGTATTATTATAAGGATGAGAAATAGATATACAAAGAGCTGGATAACTTACTTGCCCAAGGTCACAAGGCTAATTAGCGGCAAAGTCAAGACCATAAATTCTGCCCCCTCCTTCACCCAATCCAATGTTCACGTACTTCCGCCAGTGTTTTCTTTTTCTCACATGGCCAGAGTTAATGCCTTCTCTGAAGAGATGTCTATCTTTCACACTCCAACAGAATAGGCTTTTGACAAAGGATAAGAAAGCACATTCTGCTCAAATATCCAAGGTTGGGTAACCACTGCTACTTGGAGAAGGTCACAGTGTCTCTACAGATATATTGAGGAAGTTACACAAACACATAGACAAAGGTTTTGAATCTATTAACATTCTTCTTTGATCATCGTGCATGAAGAGATGCTCAGAAAGGAGGCAGTACAAGTACATCAATGAAAAGGGAACGGTCTTTGGGATCAAGACTTGCTCCAGCACTATAGCTCCTACTCTGAACATGTCATTAATTTTTTTCTGAACTGTGGCTTTACCAAGAAATGAAGGTATCCTTTACACATTTAGTGTGGAGATAAAAATGAGATACCGTTTAAACTGTATTTAGCACAGAATGGGTACACATAATGTGTGCTTATACCAATGTCATATTAAAATTGTATTTAGCATGTAACGGGTGATCAATAGTAAGCTGTTATTTGCTTTTCCTTCAAAGGGCTTTTCTAGCCCCAATTACAGTTCTTAGAGAGAAATAAATGTTCTACTTGAGAGAAGGAGGAATCTATTAACCCTTCCATAGCTCTCCGCTCTCCACTGGCAGGAGTTAAGAGAACACCCCAACCCCACATGTTCTTTCAGAGTAAAGAGATCAAGGGATCTCTTGACATCAGTCACCAGAAGAAGCCAGGGTATCCCACACTGTCCCTCTTCCCGATAAGTCAAACAGAACTTTCTTTGTTGATGGAGATGTTCTGTATTTGCACTGTGCTGCCTGGATTACTGAAATAGTCTCCTAACTGGGGTCTCTGTTCCTACCTTTGTTTTCAATCTCTCTCCCCCAGTGCACACCGTATTGTATTCTTAGTGTAGAAATTAGAGTAGTGTTAGTAAAACATAAGCCATATCATGTCATTCCTCTGCTTAAAAAATTCCAATGGTTTTTCATGTCATTCCAGTAAGAGTTAAAGTCTTTACAGTGACCTAAGACCCTATGTGGTTTCACCATCCTCAAGAGTCTCCTTGACCCCTTTCTTCCTCCACCCCTCTCTCTCCAGCTAAACTGGGCTTCCTCTTTGGTGTCCTTTCAGACATAAGATCTTTGCACTCGCTGTTCCCTTTGCCAGGAATGTTCTTTATTCAGATGACCATATGACTCACTCCCTCACTTTCTTCATATCTTTGCTTAAATGCAGTCTTCTTCCTGACATCTGCTCTGATCAGTCTATTTAGAATTGCAATCCTCAACACTCTGTTTCTATTCCCATCTTTATTTTTTTCCCATCACAGCTATCATGCTCTGACATAATGTACATTGCAAATATTCATGTTCTTATTATATCTCTGACCCTTTATAATGCAGATTCCATTGTTCTTAACTATTTTGTTTATTGCCATATTCCCAGAGCCTCAGACAGTGACTAGTATATAAATATTGATTGAGTAAATGATTCTACAGCTAGACTGTTAGGAAGAAAGGGCTTCTGGGAGAGGAATTTTCACAATAAGTGAGGGTTATGAAGTGAAGAGTTTGGTAAATCCCATCCTCAAAAATTTATGAATAAGGCAGAAAGCCACAGTTTCCTATTTATCACCTATTTCATCAAGGATACAGACCAGAGATCTTGACATTAAGAAATCCATATGATTTCTTAGACTCCATACATCTCCACATATGCTCTTTTCATAATCATCTATCCACTTCTTAATATTAATTTTAAATGTTACTATTCTTAGTAATAGAAAGACAGGGAGGAGTTGGGGGTGCATTATATAGAGTCTGGCTTAGGGATTAGATTAGGGGGTTCAAAGAACTGCAAGAATTAAAGCAGCTGTTGACACCTTAAGTAAAGCCTGAAAGACCTTCCATCCACAGGGCCTATGGTAAGGGACATAGGAGAGCACAAAAAGGCAACTTGGGTCTACGATGGGTTCTCAGAGATTAAACAGTGAGAAGACCTTTAGGCTGCTCCAAAACCTGAAAGCAAATGTCACTGGTCATGGGTTATGTACACATCATAACCTAGGGTTGTCCAAAGGTGGTAAGATGTTCCTTAATTTTTAAGTTAACCCAGGTTCTGGTACTAGAGCCAAAGAGAGTTTTTGATATTCGGAACCTCCAGGTTTAATAGCTGAAAAATATAAGGATAGGTAAAAACAAGAACAAGATCCCTGGTTGAAGACCCTGATAATGGACAGAGCTAAAGATAGGAAATACAAAAGAGGGAATAAAGGCATCTGGAGCAAGTGTATTCATTTTCTGTGACTGCATAACAAATTGGCACAAACGTAGTGGCTCAGATACCCTTTAGTATCTCGTAGCTTCTTGTCCCACCCCACTGCTCAGGGGCTCCCCGGGCTGCCACCAAGGGGTCAGCCGGGGACTGTGGTCTCATCAGAGGCTTGACTTGGCAAAGATGCATTTTCAAGCCTCCTCGGGTTGTTGGTACAATTCAATTCCTCATGGTTGGGGACTAAGATTCATTTTTTTTGCTGACTGTTGTGGGGAGGAGGGTGTGTGTTAGGGGGCTCTGAGCACCTAGAAGTTACCCATAGTTCCTTGCCACACAGCTGTCTCACAACAAGGCATCTTACTTATTCAAAGCCAGCAAGGGGAGGGTGTCTCTCTCACTCCAGTCTGCTAAGACAGAGTCTTATGTAATGTAACTTAATCAGAGAAGTGACACCTTTGCCATTTTCTATTGTTTAGAAGCAAGTCACAGTTCTACGTGAATTCAAGGGGAAGGGACATGGCTCATTAGGGGTCATCTTAAGGTGTGTCTGTCACACCTTAAGTCACACAAGCATCATCATGGATCCCCAGATAATCATATTTGAGTCACAGGCCACTGCCATACATGATAGCATCAATCTATGTGTAGCCTAAGAAATGACATATGGAGTCTAGATATGGAATTGCACATTCTCCACAGTAAATCTTCCCTCTCCCTCACCACCCTCATGCAATCAAGCATTGACCTCTGTTGATTATGCCTTCCTGAAACCTCTTAAATCTGTCCACTTTCTCTTTAAAGCCCTCACTGTGGTGTCAAGGCTGTCACCATCCCTTGCTGGGACTGTTGTAGTAGCTTCCTAGTTGGTGTCCCTACCCCTCCACCTCTGCCCCACCTCCCCGTATAATCTGGTCCTCACAAGGAAGCCAGAGTACTTTTTCTAAAATATAAATTTGATAACATCACTCCCTGATTAGAGCTCTTTACTCATTGCCCCTCACATTTTGGTTAAGTTACAAGCTTCTTAACATCATCTGGTTTCTGCTTACCTTTTTTTTTTTTTTTGAATAAATTTATTTTATTTATTTATTTTTGGTCGTGTTGGGTCTTCGTTGCTGTGCGTGGGCTTCCTCTAGTTGCGGCAAGCGGGGGCTACTTTTCGTTGTGGTGTGCAGGCTTCGCACTGCGGCGGCTTCTCTTGTTGTAGAGCACGGGCTCCAGGCGCGCGGGCTTCAGTAGTTGTGGCTCACAGCCTCTAGAGCGCAGGCTCGGTAGTTGTGGTGCTCGGGCTTAGTTGCTCCGTGGCATGTTGGATCTTCCTGGACCAGGGCTCGAACCCAGGTCCCCTGCATCGGCAGGTGGATTCTTACCTTTCTAGCTCCCCTTGAGCTTCAGGATCCAGCCAAGTTCACTATTGCTTTGTTTTTCCAAAGTTCCACGTTTTCTCCTGCTTCTACTGTTGATACACTGTTTCTACTGCCTGTTACTTCTCCCCAACCCTGCACTCCATCTTTACCCAATCAGTTTGGCTTGTTTGTACTCATCTTCAGCTCTGTGATCTCTGACCCCCCAAGCCTAAGTTAAGTGTTGCTTCGGTGTTTTCACATAGAACCATGTACTTTTTATGCTGACACTTACTGATTTGTCAGGAACTGTCTCGCCTGTTAGCTGCTAAATCCCTGAAACGAACACAGTGATTCAACCTAGTGGCTTCTGAATAACTGCTGAATGAACAAATGCCAAGTTTTCTTATAAGCAGCTCTCTTGCCACTGTCCCGGATGCCTTACACTCATTTATTTTCCAGTGTTGAAAAATATAGAGAGATAACTAAATATCACCGATGCAATAACTTTTCATTTTGAGATAAATTTGGACTTACAGGAGAGTTATAAAAATAGAGAGTTCTGTACACCCTTCACCCACATTCATGTAATGATAATATCTCATGTAACCATGGTGCAATTATCAAAACTAAGAAATTAACATTGATACCATACTGTTAACCAAACTACAGATTTTATTTGGATTTCGCCAGTTTTTGCAATAATGTCCTTTTTTTTTTTTCTCTTCCAGGATACAATCTAGAATGTCACATTGCATTCGGTTATCATGTCTCTCTAGTCTCCCTACATTTTGTGACAGTTCTTCAGACTTTCCTTTTCACAGCCTTGACACTTTTAAAGAGTACTGGCCAGCTCTTTGCAAAATGCCCTTCAATTTGGGTTTGTCTGGTGTTAATCCACGGTTAGACTGAGGTTATACATTATTGGAAAGACTGCCACAGATACGATGTACCCTTCTCAGTGAATCATACTATGTAGATATGCCTTGCACTTAGTGATTATTATTTTATTTAGTTGTTTTCTTATTTAATTTCCCCTTTAGTACTCGGTTAAGGTGGTGCCTGCCAGGTTTCTTCATTATAACGTTACTATTTTTTCCTTTGCAATTAGTAAATGTTTATTTTAGGGGAGATCTTTTGAAACTATGCAAGTGTCCCATTTCTGCTTAAAACTTTCACCCACAAAATCCATCCATGGTTGCCTGCATAAATTACTCCTGTGATGTTATAATGTTCTATTCCTCTCATTCATTCTATATTTATTAACTGGAATTGTTTTGTAAAGAAGACTTGTTATTTCTTCGTCTTTATTTAGCTGGTTGTTTGTTTATATCAGTGTGGGCTCAAGGAGAGCCATGTTATCCATTGAATTATAATCGATACTATTATTGGATTTATGTTGTTATTTGCTTTGCTCGAATTATTCCAACTCTGGCCATTGGGAGCCCTTTCAGGTTGGTGGATATATTTCCCTCCTCTCTCGTTTTCCAGCACTTTCTTACTTTCTGGTGCCACAAGGTGTTCCACATTCATCTTTCACTTGCCTACCCCAGCCCTGGAACCCCTTCTCCAAGGAATTCTTGTTCCTTTTAGTGGAGAATTATACCTGCCTCTCTGCCATTGTGACAGTCGTATCTGTGCACTCATTCGTATGCTCCCACACTGAAATCCCCTCTTTTATTTCCCCCAAAGAAAGACACACTTAAAATGACAGCTTTAGAAACTCTGTGGGTCCAGGACATAATAATGGAGACACAGCAATACGGTGTAGCGGAAAGAGCGCTGAACCTAGAGCTGGGAGATGTTTCTGATCATCCGGCATTTTGACTCTGGGTCTGGCTTGGAGAGAAAAGTACTGTAAGTACGGGAAACTATAAATACCATTGCAAGTGAGAGAAATCTGCCTCCGAACGCTTGGCTATTACTTCCCCTGCATTCATTCTCCTGTTCCTGAATTTCAGAGGTAGGCAAACGACTCAGGTTATTATTCTATAAAAAGGCATGAATCGGGGAAAAGAGGCTTGCTTCTTTTTATCCTCAACTTTCCCACCCCTCCTCCAAGATAATTTGAATCTGAGATTTTTGCTTTGCCAACAGGAAGAAAGGTATGTACCTTTACAAGAACAATCAAAACAATGACTCACAAACTCGGTGCAAGGATTTAAGATTATTTCCCTGTTTTGAAAAGCTTCAGAGGATTATGCTAAATTCTATGCTGAAGGGTGAAAAAGAGACAGTGTGCAGCTGGACTCCCACAGCTTGCCTGACACACACTTATAGGATCCAGGCTGGGCTCTAAACAACAAACCCTGACTTCCTTCAATGGCACCTTCCAGGCCTGCCGTGAAGGAAGGAAAGGCAGAAGACATTTCAGCAGGGTTGTAAATGATCCTTTCGCAGTCACTAGAAACAGATCTCTTGAAGCACCCTTTTCCTACCCCCTCTCACATATGGTCTGCTGCCCCTCAGTTCCCCAAATCTATACATTCTCCCCTCAGAACCTATACTTTTGAAAATAGGTTTTATTAGACTGTTTTTAATAAGAGAGAAAAAAAAAAGTTTTCTGATCTCCTGAAAAAAAAATGGGGTTCAAGTGAAATCTGTAGGAGGAATGCTTTACTCTTTTACTAGTATTTCATTAGCTCAGATTCATGCACAGTATGTACAGTCTTGGTGTTGTTTAAAAGCCTGGAGCCCATCTTTCCAAGAATGCTTCACATGACGTTCTCTAGGCAGTTGCCAAGAAGGAAGTTCTACTTTGCTTTATTTTGTTAAAGCAATTCTGTTGACAGCAGGATCTCTTGCTATGTCCATTTTTCACCCTCGGCTTGCTGCAGGATCCTGGGTTGCTGGTCTGACCACTGAGAACTTGATGAAATCCACAGAGAAAATCATACCGGTGATGTTATGATTTCGCCACCAACTTGAAATCCACTACCTCTGCAAGACCAATTTCCGGTTGCCAGATGGCATGGGGTAACGTATGTCAAGGACTCACCCCTTTACATCCATCAGAAAGGGAGAGAGTTTTTGGTTTGGTTTGGTTTTTGAAACATCTACCTATATTATCTTCCAGAATACGCTTTGTGGAAAAGTTTAATGCACGACCCAGAAAGCTAGAGAGCCCCTCAAATTAATGCTTGCCAAGTGACTTGGGTCTAGCCCTTCTGCACATCATTATCATCTGGGCTAATGAACAAATAAGGGATGAAATGGAAAAATTCTAATTAGCCACCAGGAGATGGTGGCAGAATTGAGGAGATTCCCGCACTGCCTTCAGGTGTGTTGCTTTGGATAAGGTCCAGTATGGCTGAGGATGAGCCTAAGGTGTCAGAAAAGGCATGAAGTGCCAACACTACAGGATCACCTCCCCTCCCCTTCCCACCTCAAACATAAGGGGCGATGCCTTCAATGCCAAGGGTGCCTAATTAGGAAACAAAGAGTTGGATCAACAGAGGTCATTGGTAATCTCTGAATAGGTTTTGCCCACTCATTTTTTTTTTTTCTGCTAAGTAGGTGGCTTTCACCCTGCGCTATGAATGACTGTGTATCCTGGTTCTGTAGCCACCCATGGGAAAATCTCCACTTACCTTGTTAATGCACAGCAAGGTTGGCTGTGGGTTATTTATTCATTTTTCTCCTGTTGGTTTAGTTAATTACCCAAATCTATCAGCATTTTTGGGTCTCAAATTGAACTGAGGTCAAAAGAAAATCAGTTCAGGAAGGTGGGAGGAAACAGCGTTGGCCGCCACGTGGCACCAAACTGAGTCACACAGCTACCCAGAAGCAGCATCACTGATGATGAATGCACGGTCCATACGCCATCCTCCTCCCCAGAAGGTTCACAGCTTCAGTTCCACCCTATGTTCCTGTCCCCAGATCATGGCTTAACTTGGACAACGTAAGGCGAAGAGCCACTCAGTCGGATGGTTTGGGGGTTTGTGTATCGTGAGCCACATTACAAGCTACACGGACAAGCACATGGAAGGGACGCAGCCATCCGCCCATGAAGCTCAGTGCGCTGCAGACGTGCCCCATCCAAAGCTGAGTGTGTGAGCCCTGACTACCTGAGGAATACAATCCCATCACTTCCCGCCTCCTTTCAGGACATTTAAAATCCGAGAACGGGGGGCTGTTCCTCCACAAGTTCACATAAGTGAGACCTCTCTAGTTAACGATTTGGTGAACAGGATTCATCTTCAGGCAAATGAGAAAGAAGCCCAGGAGAAGAAGGGACACACCGCGCATCCCAGTGAAATGGGGTAGAGGCAGAGCTTTCGTCTATTTCTGGGGGAAAAAAAGAATATTTCGTTCTGCCCAGGCAGAGCTTTTCTGACTGAAGAGTTGACCCTGGCTCCTTGGATGGAGATAGTTAACATTATCAGCTTGTTACAAGGTTGGCACAAACATGCTAGAAAATGACACCTTGTCTCAATCATTCTTTTCCCCTGAGCAAGTATTTCTCAAACAGATGCAACCCCACACTTGGGCTTCATATTAGCAACACCGCTCAAGTTTTAAACCCTGGTGGAAAGGTCAATCACGTCTCCTCTGCTACCAAGACTGTGGACCTTGCCCCCCAAATATACTAAGAATCAACTCCAGTAAACACATTGAAGGGAAAGCTTTTGATGATCTGTGAGCGTCTGGTTTACACTAAAAACAAAACCCATGCCGCTTCTCTGGGCTGAGAAATGGTTTCCAAAGACCGTTAGAAATGGCGACTCTCCAAGTACTGTCAGTAATTCATTCAGAGAAAGGTATTTTGTACATAACTATACTGCAGAGGAGAGGTTATTCTTCAGCATTCATAGCACAGTTTATATTTTAGAAACACTGTGTAATCTTTAATTGTTGCCTCTGAACCAGAACAGTCCTAGGTGAGAATGAGAGGAGAAATAAGAAAGGTTAGGAATGAGGGAGAAAGGTTCTAATCGTAAAATAACCGAACCTCCTCATGGCTGGCATCTTGAGGGATACCAGGCCTATTGGACCACAGACCAAGGGTGTCAATCTCATGTACAATAACAATCGCTTACATTGGCTGAGCACTTATTCGTTGTCAGGTGCTGTTCTAAGTATGTTCATGGATTCTTCCACTTAATACTTACAGTGACAACTGAAGCAGTCTTTTATTCTCCAAATATCTATTTAGCACCTACCACGTGTCAGACGCTAGTCTGGGGGCTGGGGCTGTTGCTCCGATCAAAACACACGCAAATGCCTGCATTCTGTAACTTACATCCCAGTGCGGCCAGGATTTGAACCTCAGCAGTCTGGCTACTGGGCTGTAAAACCATCCTAGTTATTAGTAGGTGTCACAGAATGCAGCCTCTTTTGGAGACCAGTAAGAATCTCTTAGATCACGAAGAGTTAAATGTGAAACTCCTGGGAGAGAAGCACCTGGGAGAGAAACACCTGGGAGAGAAACACCTGGGAGAGATGTGTTTTCTGTGACTGATGTGGCTGGATTGCTCTTCTCGATGGAAATAGGAGCGGGGCCTGAAACTGAAAAGAGCTGGCGTTTGGATTCAGCAGACCCAGGTTCAAGATCTGGCTCTGCTATATATTCCACGGATGCTTGGGGCAAGTTGTTAAGCCTCTCTGAGTCTCGTCTGGAAGAGAGAAATTATAACAAGACCTACATTCTTTGTGTTGTGGTGAGTTATTCAATGAGATAAGAGAAATAAAATACTTTGCCAAGTGCCCGGCATTGTAGAAAGTAAATTATTCTTCTTATTTGTTTCTTATGGACCCGCAAAGCCGGACAATAAAATGTCAGAAGCCGATTGAAGTCGTCTTGGAGCGTCAGCCCTGCACTGTATAAATGCCTGACTGCACGGACTGAGGCAGAGCAGAGGTCTCTAGCCCATGTGTCTTCAGTGTGTGTGTTCACGGGCACAGGCAGTGCAGAGAGCAAGATGCAGTGCACAGCATCCTGTGTTATCCAGGGGCACCAAAACGGAGCTCCCTGTATCAAGGAGCCTGAGTCTTTCATCCTGTGTCCCCAGCTTTGCTTGCTTTAGGTCTCTGTCCACAATATGACCGGGTCACGCAGGGCCCATAGAAAGCAGAGATGCCTAAAGGTCACAAACCGCTTTGTCTCTTGGTCTGGGTGCTCCACCCCTGGGGCCTCAGCTCTCTTTCCTTTACAACCCCTGGATCTACTTCCTTTGCTCTCTATCTTCCTGTCCTCTCTCTTAGTAAGGATGCTTCTGTTGATCAGCCCATATGGTCTGACCTGTGAGCAGCCTCCTTTGGGTGTCGTTCTCAAAGGCACTCCCCTTCTTTACCAAGAGGGGTGCAGGACTCGAATCCCCTTGGGTCATGCCCACTCAAATGACCGCTCAATGCAATTCTCTAAACTTGGAAATTGACCAGCTATGATTCTTCGGGATATTGATCATCCCCATCCATTTGGTCACCCTCAAGGCTGATTTGGGCTCCATTCCTTAGTTTCCACAGATGATTCTGAACGTCAGGGTAAGGGGGCAAATGTCCGCACAGACTCAGAGACCTCATTCTGTGAAATACATATTGATTCTCAGCAGGCTCTTAGTGTATGAAATCAAAGCTTCTGGGAGCCACACTGCATTTTCATGAATAAGAATCCAAATGGTCACAAGTTTAGTGCCCTGAAAAAAACACAAATTTGCCATCTTACGCTTCCATAGGTTAGAAGTCTGACACAGGTCATTAGTGCCTCTCTGGAGGCTCTTGGGGAGAATCCATTTCCCTTCCTCCTCCACCTTCCAGAGTCTATCCATAATCCTTGGCTAAAGGTTCCCTTCTTCTATCCTCAAAGCCAGCACCATTACATCTCTGTGACCATCCCTTCTTCGCCACACTTCCCCTTGACCTCAGCCTCTGACCTCAGCCTGGAATGGTTCTTCAGTGTCAGGGAATCATGTGATTAAGCTGGACTCACCTGGAGAATCTAGGATAGTCTCCCCATGTCAAGGTTTGTAACTTCAACCACGTCTGTAAAGTCCCTTTTGCCCTGTAAGGTAACATATTCACAGGTTCTGGAGATTAGGACGTGGACATCTTTGTGGTCATTATTCTGTCCATCTCGTTCCTCTCTCTGGCCCCGCAAGGGAATTCCACTTGCAAATATATTCATGCCGTCCTAAGGTCCTCAATATTCTCAATCCATTACAGCATCTACTCAAAGTCCAAAGATCTCCTCAAAATCTCATCAGCTCAAAAGTCCCAAACCTCATTATCTACTTCAGATAAACCAGGCAAGGCTGAGGCTCTAGGTGGCAACAGAAGGTAGCCTTTTTCTAATGTGAATGTTTTGAAATAATTCAACTGTTTTTATTTCTATAGTTTACACATTTTGTCAAAGGTTTCCACTCCTGATGGCATTCTGAGGCGTTTATTGAAAAGACCATGAGTGTTCTTTTTTTTTTCCTGCATGTCCCACTATGTCTACTGTATGCCATTACAATCTTCCCATTCTGATTGCAACTCTCTACTCCCAGGGCAGAGCTAGTTATATGTTTTTCTTCTATTCCTATATTCTAGATTTGCCACATATGGAGGAAAAAGCTAAACATGAGACTAAATAGAGACTAAGTATTAAGCCCATTCGTATCTCAAAATTTTTCATGTGTTTCAAATGTAGAAACCACTGCCATTCATAATTGGTTGAGGTTCTGATCTTCTGGACTAGCATTCTTAGCCAACACACACACACACACACACTCACATACACACACATCAAATAACAGTGGAGATTTTTCAATTATCTAATTTGATCTAATGGCTAGTCCAGTATCTTGAAAACGTGGAGCATGAAGAATTCAGTTTTGTTTCTAACTTTATCGATACATCTTTATAGAAAGAGCATTCCAAGATTAAAATGAACTTGATATTTCTTGGCAAGTTCTTTCTTTTTGTTTGCATGTGTCCCTCAATAAAATGAAACCCTTTCACTGTAATAAAATTACTCTACAGTAAGTTTTAAGCCATTCAAACCAGAACATGTTAGAAATAAAACCTATCGATACTGTGAATGCTATTGGAACTGGGCACAAGGTACACAGGACTAAACAATAGTCTTGGCTGAGCACACAGACAAAGGCATTTGGGAAATTATAATGAATATCCTGAAGGTGACCAAATAAGATAAAAGTGTTCACTCACTAACTATGGCAATGCTACATTGCATAAATAAAAGATAATACAAAAGAAATCTTCTTTCATTATGCCTTAAATAAAACCCATTTACAAAAGCTCATGTTTTCTCGTGATGGTTGGCTTGAGGAATTTCTTACTTTGTCCTGAACAGCATCTCCTTTTGACTGACTCTGAAAAAAATGACCTAAGAAAACAATATGTAGAGCTTCTGCTTTGCCATCAAGGCTGTTTACACCAATTATACACTCAAAATAGCACCACCATAATGTAATTTTGCATAATGAATTACGGAGTCAAAAACAATCATCAATAATGATGACAGAGGTCCTTTGCCTTTATAAGAAGCGTCGTAGTCTTCAATAATATTTATTGACCTAGAAGTCTCCAGCAATAATGAATCATGAATTATTCATAGCAGATAAAAGATTTCCAGTTATCTGATGGGATCCAATCCGCCCTCATAAAATGTTTGAAGCCTTCTGGCATTTTGCCCCATGTAGGAGCCCGATTCTTCCAGCTATTTGGTTCACAAGAACATCTTGCATTTCAGTGGAGAAAGAAAACACCCTCTTATTGTGATAAGTAATGAAGCAACTCTCGGCAATCCAATATTTTTAACACACCCCATCATTTACAATTTTTGACTTGACTATATATTTTCCTTAACGTTGACATCCTAGGACTTTCACGTTTTTAAATAGCTTCTGAGTTTTGTTTTTGGGGCTCTTCCAGGTCAAATTATTAATGTATCCTCCCTTCCCACTGAAGATGTTTAACACGCTTCGCATTTTTTCACATATTCAGTGCTAAGCTCGCCCATCTTTCTGTACAACTTCCGCCTTTCTCCCGTAACACCTCCTTCGCATACAGCTGTGCCTCAAAAGCCCAATAAGTGGTTTCAGCATGAAATCATAGGCAGAATTTGGAATAGAAGTATTATTTTAAAAACTGAGCTGAAGAAAAGTGTAATATAAAGCTAGAAGATCTCTTGGTAGTTTAAGCACCGTTTCCTCTGTTCTGGTTCCTCATTTTCCCTAGTAATGGTTCCAGTGAAGTAAAGTACTTTTCATGGATACTGATTAATCGAAATGAATGTTCCCAAGTAACAAGGAAGAGAAGACAAGAGAGGGAGAAGGGAAGAAGGCAATCGCTGAGCATCTACAACTCTGCATTGGCATTTTGTTGGAAATTTTCCGAGTACTGTGGATAAAAGCACAGACACCAGAGGCAAACTGCCTGGGTTTGAGTCCTAATTCTGCTGGAGTCTCGTCTCTACCTGTAAGGCCCTGGGCAAGTTATTTACACCCTCCTCAAGCTTCTCATCTGTAAAGAAGGGATAATAACAGGGCCAATTCATAGAGGAGTGGTTATGATTATGTGAGTTCATACGTGTCAAGTTTTATAACAGCGGTTGGCTTATAGTCAATGTTATAAACATTAGCTAATTATTGCAATTGCTGGTTATCATCAGATCTCATATGGGCTTGGCGTACAGCAGCCCTAATAGAAGATGGTTATTATCTTCTGCATTTTATTGAAGACGAAACTGGGGTGCACTGAAGTTAAGTAAGCTGACCACACACACAGTTAATATATGGCCTGTCAGGCTCCAAACCTGTGTTCCTGCCACTGAAGGGAAATGAAGACTGAAAAGCTGGCTCTGGGAAGCTTTATAAGGGCTTTTCCTGCAACTGAATCAGCAGGTTGCCCAAGGCTCTTCACCCTCCCTAAGCATCAATTAGTTCCTATCCCTTTCATTTATTACTTGGTTGTCCTTTTTCCCCTCCTAATTCCAATATTAATGACATATGTGAATTGGTATGAAGAAAACATCATAATTTTGAAAGATAAGAAATGAAAGGGAACCATAAAAATCTCACTGAACGTATGGTATTTCAGTCTCCCACCGCCTCCCTCAAAGCTCCCCAAGTATTTCCCACTGATTTCTCTCCCTCTTCTTGACTCTTATAGCATTTATGGCCTGATCTCAACTGCTAGAACACTGTCTTGTGTACAGTTTAAGACACTAACTTGCACAGATCTCAAAAAATAAATTTCTGATAGTAAATAGCTTATTGAATTTCACCTTTTGAAAACCCATGAGGAGCTTCATTTGAATAAATCCCCTCTGGCCAAGGATTGACCAATTTGAGCCTCAACAAGAATAACTACAATAAATTAAAATGCAAATTATGACAACATACAACAACAAAAAACACATAAAGATGAGGGTGCATCACTTTTGGAGAATGCTAAGGAACCAACTTATTATTTTGACAGCTGATAATAGAGAGTAAGAATTAAACAATTTTTCAGTCTTTCCTATATAAACTGAACCTCACAGCTGCAACACAGTTGTTAAGAGGAAGTTTCTCCTTATAAAAATATTCCCGCTAATAAGTAAAGACTGATATGGAACACTTCCATCACCACAGAAATTTCTGTTGGAAAGTGCTGTTCTAGAAAGTCTACTCTAGACAATGAGCTTCAATTGCTACCAGACATTGAGTGACAGAAGTACACAATAACACCTTGCAAAAAACCAAAAAAACAACAACAAGAAAACCTGAATAAAATGAAGCCTCTGGATCTAACCACCAATTTCCTGTATTTACAGGAAATACAGGGGACAGAGGACTGTGTTACACAACACTCTGGGGATCCAGATGGCAGATTCCAGTCTGCAGGACACTGCTTGGAACAAATGATGCACTTTTCTTAACAAAAATAATACCCAAAAAAATTGATGGAGGAGGAAATTTAAATCTCATAAATTCCATGAATTCCATAAATTCCATATGTAAGACATGTATCAAACAAAATTACAGTCCATAGCCTTTGTTAAAAGCCTGTTTCAAACAGACTGTAAAATAAATAATTACTAATTTTAAAACAACTGAAGTCTCTCCTTCTGTATCGCTGTTGTCTTTTCAAAAGGGTCCCGAGCCTGAATTGAGTCAAAAATCAATCATTCTAATATTTACAGCTTAGTTGTAACCATGTCATACAATTGATACACTCACTGTCTATGTCAGTTTCCTGGTTTTGATCATGTATTGCGGTTATGTGAGGTGTTAATCATTGGGGGAAGCTAGGTGAAGGGTACACAAGAGCTCTCTGCTTGTTTTTGCAACTCTGACAATTTTCTAAAAATATTTCAAGATGCAAATTTGTCAAAATCAATCATTGTGCTGGAAACCATCACCAGCTGATTTCTAGTTGCAAGTCATACAGGCCCAACAAAACACTAAGGTCCCTGAGACAAGGATAATCATATAATTCTCTGGACTTCCCCCCAAATATTGGCATTTCACTAGGCATATGGCAGGAGGATGAAGAGGGTGGAATAATTGGGAACATAGGAGGAATTTCATAAATATTTGTAAATTGATAAGTGGGCAACATTAAGAAATCATGGGTTAAATTTTGGGACTCAAGGATTTAAATGTATGGTTACTGTGCTCTAGATTTCACCTCTTTTGGAAACTGCTAGAAAAACAGTTTCCAATTATAAAATATATGAATGGAAAAATAGTCCCAGGCATTGGAACAGATAACCATTACTCACACTACTAAGTGTGGTTGAGTCTTCCTTTAAAACATCTAACTCAACACATGTTGCCAAATGACTAGGAAGCTGGCTCAGTTATTAGGTTCAGTTGTAATTTACAAGATCCTTAATGGAAAAAGAAGTCAAATACTTTTCAGACAGATAAATATTCACAATTTTATTCTTACTTTTTAATTTTTGGCTTCACCACTTAAATTACTGTCCAACAGCATAAAGCAAAAGAGAAGTTTAAAAAACATTTTTAAAAAAACCTGGAAATGCATCACTGAGAAAAAGATGTTATCTTTCTATCCAAAACAGTGGAAACTTATGAACTTTTCTCAATATTGTAGTTCTGTCTACACAATCATTGCGCAAGTTTTATAAATGCCACTGTCAGCAAGCAATTGAAAATTGTTTTCTTCGAAATGTTGGAGAAAGAACAACTATCTTATATTAATTAAAGCTAACCTACACTGGCTTTAATTGACTGATGGAGCATTGTGTTAATAGGCTCAAGTTTATTAGGTTCAATTCCTATGTGGTCTACCTAGCTTCTGTCAGTAGGATATTTGGTACCATGGTCTTCGACCATGTTTAACTCCCAGACTCTTAACACTGTAGTTTAGCCCAACCCACCCGTACTGTTGCCAAATAGCTCAAAGTATCATCTTAAAATCAAAGCTCAGCATGTCACAGTTGTTGAGGTTTACACTTTTTTTTTTTCAAACAAAACTTATCTTACTATGAAGCGAATGAAAAATTCTAGTCTTAAGGAACCACAGGGAAAGCTCACATTTGCTCTGCCCCAATAGAGTAATTTTTGGCCTAGTCTACTCCCGCTAGAATGTTAACTGCATGAGTGCAGAGACCCTGTCTGTTTTATTTACCCTGGTATCCTTGGTACCCATGACAGTGCCTGGCACTCAATGTTTATTACATGTAGCTCACAAAAATCTATATGCTTTTCCAAAGCCGAAAACACCTATTTCAAATGGAAACTGAGTACTTAGCAAACTTAGTGTTTTCCAAAATGTGGTCCTCAGACTAGCAGCATCAGCATCCTCTGGGAATTTGTTAAAAAATACAAATTCTCGGGCTTCCCTGGTGGTGCAGTGGTTGGGAGTCCGCCTGCCGATGCAGGGGACATGGGTTCGTGCCCCGGTCCGGGAAGATCCCACGTGCCGCGGAGCGGCTGGGCCAGTGAGCCATGGCCGCTGAGCCTGCGCGTCCGGAGCCTGTGCTCCGCAACGGGAGAGGCCACAACAGTGAGAGGCCCACGTACCGGAAAAAAAAAAAAAAAAATCTCTGGCCCTACTACAGATCTGCTGAATCAGAACCTCAGGAGTGGTGACCTGAAACATATATTTTAACAAGCCCTCCAGGTGATTCTGAGGCATGCTAAAGTTTGATATCTACCAGTATAATCTAAGGAAGAAAACTCTTTCCAAAATTCAGCTCTGATTTGCATCACATAAACTCAGCTATTTCAGCACAGAAACATACATATCCTGGAATGATTCTCTGGAAAATGACTTTCTGTAAAGGCTAGATATGTGGGCCAATAAAAGTTGATCACTCTTATGCACTTTATATAGCAAGATACCTTGAATCGTAAGACAAGACTGTGTGTAAGGCTTCCCCCCAGACAACCTATTTTGTGGCAAATCTAAACAGAACTTATTTAATGAACGTGGAAGTAACGTGATATGGTGTTAATGTCCCCACACCAAGAGTCAAAGACCTTTGTTTTTCTTTACTAGCTGAAAAGTATCCAAAAAACTCACTGGGATTCCTCATCATTTCAGTGAGCTAAATAATACCAAAGTGGAAAATTCTATGATTCAGTAAGAGCATCCAGGGCCTAAGATGTTCCAAAACCAACATATTTCTAGATGACAGAAAGAAGAGAAGGATGATACACATGCTGTATCCAAAAAGCTCCTGACAAGCCAGAAGTATAAGTTAAATTTAACAAAACCGTATTTTAGAGGATAAAAATTAACTTCTACACCTGAATGAAACATACACATACTCAGGTACAAGTATGGGAAGATTTGACTCAGCAACAGCATATATTTAAAGAAAAAGACTTCATTTGCAGTATACACCCCATGAGCCAACACTGTACCCACTGTCACCCTGAAAGCAACAGTGACCTTAGAATGTCTTAGCAGAAGCAAAGTATCTGGTATCAAAACCACAGCTGTGCTCTGATCTGGTCTGGGCATCCCACATCTGAAATGCCTGCATTCATTTCCAAGCCCTACACTTCGTGGAGTGCACAGCTGGAGTGGAACAGCAAGGATGATGCTGTGACCAGAAACCGTGATCTCTGCAGAGCAAATGAAATCACGGTGAGGAACCAGACAATGGAAAAGAAAACTCAGGCATGGGTGGAGGCATGCTGGTTTATCTTCAAATATGTTAAGGGCTGTCATAAGGAAGAAGAATTTAAAGTGCTCTGTGGAACTTGAAGGGGTTAAAGTCAGTGAGTAGGAACTGGTGAACAGCCTTTGGTTGCAAAGAAGGTAAAGTAACAGACAGGAAGGCTTGTGATAGTTTTATGTGCCAGTTTGTCTGGGCTCTATGGCCCAGTTATTCAATCAAATATTACTGTAGGAGTTGCTGTGAAGGTATTTTGTAGATATGGTTAACATCTACAATCAGTTGACCTTAAGCAAAAGAGATTAGCCTGAATGATGTGGGTGGACCTTAGCTGATTACTGGAAGGCCTTTAGTGCAAAAACTGAGCTTTCCCAGAGCGAAAGACATTCTTCCTCTAGCTTGCAGCATTCACTCCTCCCTGACTTTCCAGACTGTCATCTTTCTCTACAGATTTCACTCTTGCCAGCCCAAATAAATATAGAAAGACGTAATGTGTGTGTGTGTGTGTGTGTGTGTGTGTGTGTGTGTGTTCTACTGGTTCTGTTTCTGTTTCTCTGGAAGACTGTAACTGATACAGTTGCCCAAGGATAGAATGGTCTATTTCTTCTCATGCTGAGTTTCTGTTACCAGAGATATTCAAGTGCAGGAGAGGAAACCACTTTGGCAACAATAAAGAGACCGTTTAGAAGATATGATTCTTGATGGAATTATATAGCACATGTAGACCACATACTCTATCTCAATTTATTCACTTTATTGGGGAGCCAGTCTTCATCTGCTCTGGGAATATAACAATGAGCAGAAATAGTTACTACTCTGCTTTTTTGGAATGTACATGAATCCTGTACTATGTGCTAGCTATTCTAGAACACAAAGTTGGCGCTCAACAGATACTTGTTGAATCAATAATTGAATGAATGAATAAAAACGTAGTTTAAGATTATAGGGAAATATATAGATACATATATTTATATACTTTTTGAGAAATGTTTCTATCAAAAATATGTAAATGTTTTAAAGCTTTAATTTTTTAATAAGGATAAGATTTGATTATCAAAAAATTCTATAACATGCCATATTTCCTTCTCCAGTAAGGCATAAGTCCAAATTATTTTCCTAAACTCTTCTCCTTTTTTGACCCCCTTACATACTGAGCCTAAAAAAAGCACCCTGACTTAATGTCTATTCATTTCACACATTTGAAAGTGCAGATTCCTTCAGCACAGAATCTACAACCTCTGGATAGTCTGTAACGTTATACACTCAGTGGAGGAACCCTCATAGCCAACTACTGACCTGAGCGTGTTCATCCAGCCTCCAGTGATGGACAGCCGGGAAACCGACCATACTGCTTTTCCAAACACGAATGTTAAGGAACGCAGGGGAAGAACTGCACAGATTTCAATAATAAAAGCATGATAGTATGAGAACCATATTTATATCACACGTGTAACTTTTCAAAGTACCTTCACAGCCTATCCGACCTGCATCACTGCTAAAAAAAAAAAAAAAAAAAAAAAGCGAATAAAAGTATCATTTGATGGATGAATAAAAAGAGAGAGTCATGGATGGGATGAAGGTGAAGTTTAAACCCCAATCCTTTCACTCGGTTCGGCTGGGTGCTTTTCTTTTTCATTAGATCATACTGACAGGACATGGAGCATCATAGTCTCTTTTGGTAACGACGGAAAATGTACCCTTTAGTAGAAGATGATTCATCGGTCTTCTTACTCTTGATCCAAAGCTATAACAAATGGAATACTGCATTACAGGGGAACTTTCCTACATATACGGGGTGCTGAGAATCTTGGTTGTATTGATTGGCAACTTACCCCGTACTCCCAGGGGGCTTTGCCACGCACTGATAATTCATTGATTACTGGAAATTTCTTATGAAAATAAAACCCTTTAGATTTTTTTTTTACAAAATTCGTATTACAAAAGTCTAATGATCATTTCGTTTCCTAATAAAAGCTGTTTGAGAGGAACAGGGTGATACAAAATGAAAACACTTAGTAGCAAAGTTGCAAAAGCCTCGCACAGTCATAAACTGGGATTCTAGACTTGGGTGCGGCTCCAATAAGTTGGGTGATCTAGGTAAGAATCTCTCTCATGTGTATGTATAGGAGCTTTACCTATTTGCGTATTCCAAGCTGAAATTACCTATTTCAGGCTGCCTTGTCTTCATAATATAACTACTTTCATTTTTAATGGGATGGAAGAAATTATGGCTGTTTTTCTGAAACGACATCAATTTTTAAAGGCAGCTGGAGCAATAGGGATGCATTTGCACTGGAATTTTGGCTTCAAGGCCAGTACCACCTTGAAAATTTGGCTGATTTCCCCAAACCCATGAGTTGGAGAAATACCAGTAATAAAAAGGGGAATTACAAGGATGATTTACAATTTTCTTCACTCCCTCCCTCAAATTTAGTCTTTGTTGCCAAGAAAACAAGTCATGATCAAAGTGGAACCAATTGGTAACTGATAATTAAACAACAGCAAAATATTTCAATAAATAAATTAGCCATCAGATAAAAATTAAGGACAATTGAATTTTGATAATATATCCCAGCAGAAAAAAGCAGAGACAGAGATATGTCCTTTTGACTTTGAAAAACAGTTCTTGATTTTGTTTTGTTTTCCAGTATTGTTTCTTTCCTAATTATATTTTTCTTGGGAGAAAAGCTTAAGAATTGGCCACTGCCAGCCTACAAAAATGTTTACCCACCAATAAACAATTGATTTTGATTCTTTTAATTTTTCTTTCCTCTTCTTTCTTTCCTTTCTCTTTCTTTTTCTAAGTCTTTATATGCACGATTCCTCATCTTTGCTTAACTTCCTGGGCATGCAAGAAAAGTCTGCGTGACTTAAGCCTAGCACAGAAGTCTGACTTTTTGTACATATCCATAGGTATACACCTGCAGTTTGAAAACACCCTTTTAATCCTCTTGGGGTGGAAGAATCAAATGAAAATAAACTCATTGCGGCTGTTTGTCTCTTTTTGCTTTTCTATCTTTGCAGGTAAAGCAAGGCATAAATGCTTGAAAGCCACAGGTAACCACATCACGGTATTTTATGACAAGAGAACAGCTATTTTTCCAGCATTATCCTAACTTGTCTCAATGCCACCTTCCTCCCTTTGGCCCAGTCCATTAAAAAACAATTATTTCTCTAACCACCATCTACACAGGAACCAATGGACCTGATTTCTGGTAATCTTTAAATTTCAACAACCACTTAGGAAAGGCTTCTTCACACACACACACACACACACACACACACACACACACACACACACGTTTCCAGGAGCTGTGGAACTTCTGTACCCACCTGAAACACAACCTGTCCCTCTTTTTACCTAAACAAATATTTAAAGAAAAATTACCACGAATATTATACTGTATAATCTTAGAACAAGAATAAACGAGAACTTGAAGAGCTGCTTGGCAACGTAAGTAGGTAGAAAGTGAGGTCCAGGACCATTGCCGGTGCTCACATTCATGTGATGCACACAGCTGAGGCTATTTCCTCTGCTCGTGGTCCTGAAACTGGACCCAAAGCCTAGGCATTATTGAAGCCACAGATCAATTTGCTATATCTTCCTGAAGAGTCCATTTTAGTCACCGATTTGGGGATAAAATTGTTTTTATATTCAAACAAACATAGACATATTGTGGATTAAAATTTGCCTATATTTCTATAAGTAATAAAACATGCAAAACAATTACATGATTGTAATGAGATGCTTGCATGACCCAATCCCCTAGATCTTTCTCCTCCTTCTTTTAGAAGTACTTTGAAGACAACGTTTAAGAAGCATCAGACTACACCATGAAGTCTAAATGAAGGGAATGAACTGGTATAGCTACTTGGGTAAAGAAAAAGTTGTAAAACACAAAGCTGAGCTCTATAGCCTAAGGAAATTGACCTACCTAAGATGCTATTGATATTGTCTTTATTTAATATATATGAGATCTCATAAACGTAACTCAGCCATCAAGAAACATATATGTTAAAGCAGTATCTGGTGCTCATTGGAAAAGTCATAATTAAAATCAGAATTGTCCCTGCCTGTCTCACTTGAAAATAAAATGAAAAAGGCTTTTTAAAACTTTTAATAATTGAGAGAGAGGGGGAAAAGCAAACAAGAACAAGGACAAGGAAGAAAAAATAAATCTCTTTGTGCCAAGGGAAACGGTATCCCATGCTTGTTTGTGTTTGGCACCCAATTCATAGCCCAGCAACCTGAGTCTAAGGACTTAAGCCTTCACGGACGAGTGCATCAATTGGTTTTGAATCAGAGAATAGCATTACTCCATTAACTTTGAGACTATCCCTTTCAAGAAATATATTTAGCTATGGCACACGGTATTTTAGTCCTAAAATGAGAACGTCAACTGTGAAACGCAACTGAAAATTTCAGTTGTTTTTCTCTCGACTCCTCCCACTTACTACACATTCGAATAATGTGAATCCAGGAAGCATTTACATAAATATGGTGTGCATTCTAGGTTTTATGGCAGGTCTTTTTGCTTTCATTACTTGGAGCCTGCCACATTACAGGCTGGCACACACGAGTAAGGAAATCTATGCCCTACATGCCGTGTTATTACTGGCTGCCTTACCCTTAGCCAGAGAAGGGAAACGTTTACTCTGCTGGGGCAAGAGAAGAAGCAAAGGGCTGGGAAAACTTGGCTCTCCACTTTGAAGATTCCACACAGCCTTCCCCATGCTGAACCAGCAAGCTAGCCAAGCCAGGAAGCTCACTTGAAGACAGAACTGCAAGAACTGCCAAAACTAGGCAAAAGGAAGAAGAATCCTCCTGATACAAAAGCCCCTGTAAATACTGCAATATACATACACATGTACACATACCCGACATGTTTTGTAATTAACACATTATTAAGTTTCGCCTGTGCTGACCCTTCCAATGTCAACCTGTCAACCAAAGACTTCTGGTTAACGTTAAATTCTGTTTTAAACATGGAAGGCTTATCTGTTACCTGGGCTTAGGAAACCATCCACCACATACCAGAAGCACTTTCAAATCGAACGGTGTTAATTTATTGATGACACCATAATACTTCTGGCTGTTTTTCCAAGATTTCCAAGATATTAGCCAGGAGAAGTATTGTTATGATCAGCAGCGGTCAAGCTGTAATTGACATAAACCAGACTCTGGATTTAAGACAAAGAGAGAGACTGAGAAAGTGTGTGTGTCTGTGTCTGTGTGTGTGCGTGTGTGTGTGTGTGTGTGTGGTTAGGGTGTGCTGAGCAAGCAATACAAAATTTTTTCTTATAAGCTTTCTGACTTTTACTGAAAACCCAAATATACACTTGAATGTAGATATATCTTTTTTTTTTTTTTTTTGCTGTACACGGGCCTCTCACTGTTGTGGCCTCTCCCTTTGCAGAGCACAGGCTCCAGACGCGCAGGCTCAGCGGCCATGGCTCACGGGCCCAGCCGCTCCGCAGCACGTGGGATCTTCCCGGACTGGGGCACGAACCCGTGTCCCCCGCATCGCCAGGCAGACTCTCAACCACTGTGCCACCAGGGAAGCCCGTAGATATATCTTTGATTGTATGGTTTCACTAGACAACTTACAAATGAAGAAGAGCACACCTTGAAAAATTGTAATAATTTAAGCTAATATACTTGAGCACTTACTACGTGCCAGGTACTGTTCTAAGAGACTTGCGTGTAATAACTCAGCCAGTCCTAACAACGACTCTTTGAAATAGGCACGATTACATCCTTCATATAATTGCAGAAAATGAAAATTTAAGTACCTTGTTAAAGTTGCTAAATTCACACAGCTAATAAAGTGTAGAACAGGGAGTCAGACCTAAGAGTGTGACTCCAGGTCTCCTGTTCTTGACTCCATTAGCAAATGGCCAACATGGTCTTATTTACCCCAAATTCCAAATTGGTATTCTGCATGCAGGAAAGCAGATGGGTCAGGTAAGGCTTGAAGCCTCTGAAGCAATTCGCACAGACCCAGGTTCAAATCAGAGACGCTCAAGTTTCTACCACTCCAAGATCACAAGCTGCCGCCCCTTTGCAGGAATGTTTGGTGAGAAATGGATTGTTTGAGCCCACGGGTGGGTCAGGACCATTTGGGGGAGGCATCTGAGTAAGTGAGGAGCCATAGCTACATTCCAGCGGGTATAATTTCTTGCAGACTTAAAAAAACAAAAGTTACTTATGAGACAAATTGAATCTGTACAATAGGAAGGCGAAGGTGGGATACAATGATTAGGCAGAGATCTCCATATTAATTAAGAACTAGTATAAACGTGAATTCACAGTTTGGTTTCAAAGCTGAGAGATAAGATATGAAGTACTCTATGGTTGTTCTCACCGAACTATGGGAAAAGGTCTCAGAACTGTCTCCCATGCATAAGTCAAACTGGTCTACTTTATAAACGGGAGGTGTGGTTACAAGGTCTCAGGAAAACAGTCTCATGTTGAAATAGGAAAACACTTTATAGATGACAGACAAAAAGGCAATTGTTTAAAGGCGTGTGGTCTATCACTGTCATTTTCACCTAAATGAAAATAAACACGCATGGTAGAATGCATATTAGGTGGACAGGAAAACCAGTCCAAAGAAGAGTCATTAATCAAGAGTCATCGGATTTTCGAGTTGGAAAGGACCTAAATGAACAAGTTCAACTTCTGCCCTTTGCATAAATTAAAACCAAGGTCAACAGAATGTGGCCTCTGTGTGCAGGTGTCATCTTCAGCTCTGGGTCTGAGGGCTTTCCCCTAGGGAGAGGGTCTGCCGTGAGAGGACAAGAGGATGGTATGTAGAACCTGAGAGCCCCAATCTTCGAGAGAGGTAGGCCAGTAAAAAGCAGTGCATGAAGATGGCTGCTTAGGGTCAATGGAGAGGTGGCAGGAAAGCCAAGAAGTGTGATGTCATGGGAACCTGGGAGGGAAGGAGCTTTAGGAAAGCGTAAGTGGTTATGTTGAACGGTAACAAGAGTTCTAAGAAGACCAGAACTGAGAAAGATTCATTAGATTGGTTGGTTATTGATCTGTGGTGACCCTCACAAAAGCAGTTTCAGCAGCATGATCACAGTGGAAGATTGCCATGTTTAAGCAATGAGTGGGAAGGCCAAAAGAGTTAAGACAGTGAGGCAGGACCCAAGCTCAATAACCTTGGAGAAAAGAAAAAGATGGAGTAGTGGACAAAGAAATGCTCGAGGGGAAAATGTCAGTAGAGAATGAGAAGAATCCTTGAAGAAATAATTGAAACAACTTGGGGGAAGACAAAGGAAACTGAGGTCTAACTGATGGATCAGCCTTGACAGGAAGAGATACCCAGTTTGCTCTGAGATAATACAGATGAAAAAGGGTGGGTATACGGTACACAGAGTTAAGTGGTTCTCTCCACTGGATTTTTATTTTTATGTTTCACTTTTCAAATGATGCAGAGTTTATTTTGGTAAATGATATAAGGGTAAAAATTCCCCTTCCCTTATTGCCTGTGTTAAATTTTGCATGCATGAATGTTAAATGCTGAGCTCTAAGTCTAGATCCCTCGGTCGTGAAAAATTTAGACCAGCTCTTGTTAGAACACGTCTTCCCACACACGGCGTCGCCTTGGTCCTCCACTCACTGGAACAGTTTCCTCACTCTCCAGAGCCTTCCACCAGCTACGGAAATTGTTTGTTCTCATGCCATCAGGAGTTTGACGACCTTCGATCTCCTGAAGGCTGGCGGTTTCTTAGCCTTGTCAGCTATCTTTTTTTTTTTTTTTGCTTGGTTTCTGCCAGAGGCCAGAGCAAGCAGGAGGAAAGGGTGATGGCAGAAAAGGAAGATTTATTGCTGAAATTATACCAGAGAGCAGGCTTGGAAAGAGAGGTTGGTCACAGAATTCAAAGCTGCTCCTGCGTGTTTGTTTAAGATTATGTGGATGACTTGTACTGGATGATCCGAATGGGTTTCCCTCTACAAACACACACCTACTAGGTGTCTGTTTGAGTCCTTTGCTGAGAGCCTAGAGCTCAATTGGCAAAGTCAATTATGAGTCTTTCCTCCAGTGAGAGATCAAAGCGACGTTGTCTGAAAAACCACTTTGCCCTGATATTTCAGCAACATGTACTTAACATTTAATTATAAAATCTGAGATCCGTTTCTCATATTGGATTAGATACATTTTCACTTCCACCGTTTCACCCTTCATCTTAAAGGTCTGCAAACCTTTACTGAGGTGTGAAATACAAAAGCCTCTGAATTACCAACGTGGGCCACAATTGGATCATTTAAATTCACCCCAGAGGTTCTGGCAATAGCTATCTTACTTGAGGTCACACGCGCCCCAGCTTTCACCAGTCCTCCCCAATTTTAGACGTGTTGGGTGATAATACAATTCTGTTTCTTGTAAAGATATACCCCCTCGGCAAGCGTTTATTCAGCACCCAACACATGCTCGACATTGAGCCAGCTGCATCAAGATTGATGAGATATTACATTGGCCCTTCAAGATCTCATATAGAGAAAAAAAGAGCAAATGTACTTTTTAATTTCTACAATCTGATTTCTTTGGAAGTTGAACATCCTTCCTCAGAATACCAAGACCTGTGTTGTATCCATTGCCTTGTGTATTACCAGCAGAGCTTCTTTACCACAAAGAAGCAAAAGAGGACATAAAACCTGGTTATACAAAATGAAAATTTCAGATAAAGAGAAAAAGGCTTCATCTAAAAGAGCAACACAGGAGAACAGGAGAGAGGCACACACATACACACACACACACACACACACACACACACACACACAAAACAGGGAGAACAGGAGAGAGGCACACACACACACACACACACACACACAAAACCACCACAAAAAACTTACCTGACTTGCCCACGCCTGCTCTCCCAAATATTGCCAGTTTGACCTCTGAACTTTTAGCCATGCCGGCTGCTGGTAGGCAATTCACTGTGGTTCAAACTAAAGAGCTGAGAAGATCTTTTTGGTTCCAGCCCTTGGTTTCACCATATCATTGTAAATCAGCAATCCTTCAACAAAAGAGATTTGGGAATTCATAACTGACTGGAGAAACAAACTCATATTTATTGAAGCATCTCCTACGTGCCAGCACCATTCACTCGATCAGCATCTTCCCCGGTGATCTTCACCACAATCCTGCGAGAGGGTTCTAGCAATACACTGTAAACCATTCAACTAAAAAGCGATAGACCCAGGACTTGCACATAGATCTGTTTGGTTCTAAAAAATGCATTTTTATACAAGATAGCATTTTCAAAAGTACTTCCTCAAAGAATGTTTTTTGTCAGTCATTGATAACAAATACTTGGCTGTGAATACGTGTATTTACCATATGTCTGCAAACATCCAATATACATACACACATGGGGAGAGTCACATTTGGAACTCTTATTTCCCTTTGGGCTGAATAATACACATTCATATTAGTGTATCCCATCGTAATATGATTGAATTTGCATTCCAAGGTTTAAATTTTATCTCGGTTCACACTGGATCACATGGTTGAGTCATGTGACAGATACCCACGTTCCAAAATTGATATATAACATCTAGATAATATTTTTATATTTTTCTGGGCACAATGCCCTGGTACACAAAAGATAAATGACATGTGCTGACTTCTGATTCCTTTTCTATGACAACCTCAAGTAAATTAGTTTATGGTACTGTCCTGACACTGGGGAAATGACATTATATACAATGTAAGCACATTTTATATAGTTGGGTGCTTTAGGAAGGACACCTAGGTCCTTGGTACCATGGAAATGTAAAATTGGAAAAAGCCTTGGAGTCAATGGAAATATCCATCCAGCCTTCCTTTTTGATCAGACAACCATCTAACAAACATCCTGGGTCTAATTTATGACTTCCAGGTATGGGGGGAAGAGAAGCATTATATCAACTTTTTCTTTTCTTTCACTCAGAGCCCTTCAAGTAGCCAAGCAGCTATTAGGAACCTTTGCCCCATTCTAGATGTCTACTTTCTAGGAAAATGAGACCCAATCATCTTCCCTGGTTCTTCATGGGACATCTGTTCTTGTTTATGTTTTTTTGACCCTCACCTTCCCTCCTGACCATGTGCAGCTCTCTTCTCTGGTATTTGCCATTTTAATTACTCTAAGAATGTGGCACCCTCTGCATTCGCCCCTTGAGATACGACCTGACAAATGACCCAGCAAAAGTTTCATACGATTCTTCCTCTTCTTCATCTGGCACTGTAGTTATATTTCAGTACACTCATATTAAGGCTCCCATTTTTCACGTGAATTGCAGGCTCCCCTATTCTGAACTTCTGCTATCGATGTTTTCAACCTAAGTACAAGACTTCACTTTCAAGTCTGTTATCTAAACACATGAACTGTTCCTGCCAGAGTTTTGGCATCTACAAATTTTCAAAAAGAGCTTTTCCAGAGAAAGAAAAAAGTAAAAGTCTTTCTGAAAAAGTGTTTCTACAAAGACGTTAACGTGTAATCGTCTCCTTCATTACGCATCTAAACTATGGACCTGTACCTCACAAATTTTGTATTCGCTGATTTCCACAGTGCCAGAGCTTCCTCCGAAGGACAGAAAGGTCAACAATAACACTGGCTGTTGTTTACTTCATCCGAATAATGAACAAACTCCCTAGTGATCATTAATAGTATAAAACCCAGAAGCTTTTACATCTGTAATTTGTCCAGTCCCACACTTTTGGCTAAAGATAAAAAGAATTTCATTATTTGTCATTTTATATGCATTCATTACGAAAAGGCCTCGGGTAAGCTGGGATGAAGTGAGAGAGTGGCACTGACATACATACACTATCAAATGTAAAATAGATAGCTAGTAGGAAGCAGCTGCATAGCACAGGGAGATCAGCTGGGTGCTTTGTGACCACCTAGAGGGATGGGATAGGGAGGGTGGGAGGGAGGGAGACTCAAGAGGGAGGAGATATGCGGATATATGTATATGTATAGCTGATTCACTTTGTTATAAAGCAGAAACTAACACACCATTATAAAACAATTATACTCCAATAAAGATGTTAAAAAACGAAAAAGATACAATCTAAAAAATTTTGAAAATCAAAAAGAAAAGGCCTGTATGCTTAAGGCTCAGTGGTTCATCACAGAAGCATCACAGAAGCATAATCTATCGAGATGTATTAACTAAATAAATTCCGAATAAGAATGGCAAGCATTTCTTTGAAACATAGAACATGCAAGTGTCTGGAGCTTGTGTAAACAACAATTTGTTATTTCATACAGAACTGTTCATTCCCATGCACATAAAAATCCAAATAAATCAAGAAAGTAGCCATCAAACGTGGTTTAAAAAAAACAAAACAAAACATTTGTTAAGTTAAATTTTTCAGCAACTCCCAAATGGCCTCAGAGGCATAGGAATTTCACAGAAGAAAGAAAAATTGTGTAGGTTAAATTTTCCATACATAACCTAATAAAGATGTAGCTAGTTATTGTAAATCTTAGGTTATGTTTAGAAAAATCCCTTAAAGGAAGACACAAAACTGACATATATCCTTCAACATTTTCTCACATGAAAATGTGAAAAGTTACATTTGATAAAGATAGAAAAGAAAGATAAATGTGTAAACTGTTTTAATAAGGGACCTGTTGCCAAGTCTCTGATGTTCAAAATAATTCATGATCCAAGAGCTTCCGTAACACGGATAGAAGAAAACATTTTTTTTCATGTTGTTCTGCAGAAATATTCCGGCTGGGTCTTGAAGCTGCCATCCACTTTTTACGTGGACAGCGCTTTATTAGGGCAAAAACGTCTCAGTTCTAGTCACTCCTAAAGCTAAAATCACACAGGTATTTAAGAGATTAAAGGTTTTTCCTAAACATAAAGGTACCAAAAGAAAGCTTAGAAAGAAGAAGAGAAAAAAGCAAGACCCCAAATTCTGTGTTACATTAATGCATGCATTGATTCATCCCGCATTTATGCTAAATGGCCACCTTCAAGGAGCTTACAATTCAATAGGCCTATGACATTGAGTTCACTAATAGCCCTATTTTCATATTTATTTAAAAATAATGATTTATCCATAATAAATCAATCCCAAGACTATTACACTTATCAAGGTCCATGCTTTCTATTTCCTTTTGGAAAAAAAAAAAGGCAAGCATCTTTATACGGTAATAGTTTTGTAACTTCTATATTTATGGTCTCATCAAAATAAAGTGCAGGTGTTTAGGGAAGCAAAGAATCTAGTCTGATCGTGGGAATGAGATTCTCTTTGGGCCGCTCCTTCTCTAGCTCTGAAATCAAGTTTTCCTGGTCTCATTGTCAGAAATTCTCCCTTATCACAACGCAGCACGCACAGGAATGAGGATGATTGTACGAGACCCCTGGCTATACCGTTGCTCGGAAAGCAACAGGTATCCTGGAATGATAAACAAACAAGCCCATCGTGGACTGCAGGTCACTTGCTCTCGACCTAGGGAGCAAATGCAGCCTAAGTCAAAAGGGCATTCTCGGTCGGTCTCAGCTCGGACGGAGGGCGCTGTCAAGCTCTGGGCGCCGGCGCTCACATCTCCCTCTCAGTGACCCACAACCCCCGCCTGGGAGGACCCAGTGACCAGGAGGACCGCCCCAGAGGCCGAGCGTTCAGGGGCTCGAAAGGGTCTGCAGGAAGCAATCCCGAAAGAGCCACCTGGGCACGTGCGTGACACTCACCTGTTCATACTCTCCAGGCCCGGGAGAGCCGCGGTCCCCTTGCAAGTTCGGAATCGGTCCTCCGGGACCGCTAACCCTCCCACGCTGCGCAGCCCAGTCTGCAGGGGGCGGGGGGGCGCGTTTCCCAGCTGATGGGCTGCGATCGCGGGTGGGAGAGGCGGCAGCTGCGGCAAGTGCTGGCGGAGCGGCCAGGACCTCCTCGCCGCCACTCGCTCAGACTAGCCGCCGAGGGACTGCGGCAGGACGCGAGCTCAGCCCGGAGAGGCCGCCAGGATGCTGCAGTGCGGCGCTCGGGCGCCCCCTACCGGGGCCAGCGCCCGGCTCTTCCCGCGAGGCCGCCCCAGGGTGGTGAGTACGAACATCCAAATATCCGCCTTCGCGCCGCCGGAGACAGGCTTCCCTTTGCCCCAGCTCAGTTCCCGGCCTCTAGGTTCCCGCAGAAGGACCTCTTTCCTTGGTCAAAACCTTGCGTGTGAAAGCATTACTAGGTGATGTTTTCTATTCCATACTTCAAACCATCCTCACAACGTCCCTGAGAGACACGTTTAATTATCCCCATGATACCCGAGAGGAAACTTAGAATAACTTGTCCAAGGCTAGTAAATGGTTGGAATGAAATCCAGACTGGATTGGAAACTGAGATGCTAGAAGAGACATAAATAGTGAATTCAACTGAAATTCATATCTGTATATTTGAGAAAGTTCCAAAAGCTTCACACTGTCCTTACAAGGTCAGCATTTACAACGTTTGAAGTCATCGTCCATCATCCTCAAAACCTAACAAAGATGGTTAATATCCGTGCTGTGCCTTTCACATCGCTCATCTCATTTGGTGTTTTATAATCTCCCTTGAGGTAAGCACTAGTATTTAAAATTATTAGCCTTTCAGAGACGAGGAGGTGAGTTTCAGAGAGGTGAAATCATTTCCCAAAGACTGAGAAACTTTTGATTAGAGGAACAGGAAACACCTACATTATTTTTTTCCTTTGAAACCTAGGTGTTCTTAGCAAGATATCAGGTGGCCTCCAGAAAGCCACCGCATAGAGCAGACCGGGACCTAGGACTGAGTGAACAGTCTTCAGCGTGTCCTTGATGGAAGAGATGTAGCCAGGGAGGCAGTTTCCGGGGCTGGCTGACCTGGAAAGCCACTGCAGACGCGAGTTGTGGGCCACGCTGACCGGAACAGCTGGGTCTGCGGCAGAGGTAAGAATTGCCTCTCTGTGCAGGAGTAGTCCTGCAAATTCTTGGAGAAAGCTCAAACACTGTTTGCTCTGTGACTTAAAAAACTACAAATAGAACTACCATATGACCCAGCAATCCCAATGTGGTATTTCCACATGTACTGACATAAAAATATTTCCAACACAAAACAGGATATAGTATATAAAATTTGACATGATTTATGTATAAAACCCTATATAATTTCTATGTGGTTACACAAACATGCACACATGGCTTCATAGTAAATATATGAAGGCTGTAAAGCCGACAAATGAACAGTTACCTGTGGAGAGGTATCTAGGGTTGGTGTTCATAGATAAAGGGGACATTAGGTTTATTTATAAAGTTTTAGTTGGCTTTATTGAATTCATCTTATAATGAAGATTGTGTATTATAATTGTTAGAAAACAAAAATTATATTGTTCTTTAAAATAATAATGAAAATACAAAGTTAATATTGATACATGCGTTCTGGAGATGGTTGAAAAAGCCTGTTCAAGGAAAATGGGCCCGACAACAAAACCATCAGTACAAAAAAGGGTACATGGTCGGCGTCTACAGAGTTATATCTGTAGAGTTATATCTCTTACATGAACGCTGCCAAGATGCCTCTATGCTCTTCTCCTGCAGTGGTGAATGATATTTCAGCCAGCTTGCTTACGAAGAGTGATGACAGGAAGGCATGAAAGGGAATAGAAAGACGCTGTCACTCATGTCTGAGACTGGGAACGGGAGCTGTGCTGCTGACAGTCCTGCTGGTCCCAGGCATGTTAGTGCTACCACAGGGCTGATGGCACAAGGGGCTCACTTTTACAAAAGCCTGACTCCAGTACAGCCCCCTTTAGGTGGCCTTATTGAAAGCATCCTTTTCTGTATTTCACACACAGTTTGCCTTTATTCCTTTCTTTCCTTTAGCCAGAAGGTAATATCAGGAGATAGCACTGCTGGAGCAAGCACCAAACTTTACCATTAACTTCTTAATATAACATGGAGCTCAGCATTTCAGAGGCGGGCAAAACATACAAACCAAGAAAAAGCTATTTCTAGGTGTTTACCAAAAACATTGGAAGAAAGCAATTTCTTTTACATTTTAGTAGCTTAAAGATCTGCAATTAAAGTAAACTTTTAACTAATACAGGAGCTGAGAATTCTTTAATTCTGATACAAAGAAGTGACTGTCACATCTGAGAGTGGAACCTAAAAGTAACTTAAAACTGGCAGAAGAACATCAATAGAATCTGGATTATGTAATAAAATAAATTTGGAATCAAGGAGGAAAGAGCTTGTTCTCCTACTGCTCATCTTTTACTAGTTGCCTAAAAGGAATGAACTGGGAAGTAACATCAACTATCGGGCAATATAAGCAGATTGATGTGTAATTATTCCTAATTTCATAACGTAAGACAGTCATTCTTGGAGTATACATTTTTGTTTTCATTGTAAAGACTCAAGTTAAAGAAATGCCTCAGATAGGCCCAAGTTAAGATGCTGCAAATCAGGTAAGCAAATCTTTTATCAAAACTAGGTTGAAAAAAATCTTAAGCATCTGAAAATATTCATGGTGCTGTGCATCGTATAGTCTGATGAATGCACAGCGAAAGAGGGCAAATTTGATATTTAGAGGTTTTCAAGTGTGCTGATTCTGGCTGGTAGAAGAGAAGAGGGATGAATACCCGAGAAGAAGTTCTTACGTTAGAGCATGAATCTATTCTTACAGCATTTTACCAAACGCTATGAAAATGTTTACCTCGTATGAACTGATCTGTCGCCCCAGCCAGAGAGCTTTCTCAAGGACTGGAGTTACGTAGACCAGGCAGGACAAGCCAAGGTGAAATAGGAGGATGTGAAAGTCTAGGGAGTTGTTCAATGAAAGAGGTACAGACAAGCAGGTTTTTTTCAAAGTCAAAATATAGAAGCAAGAGTCCGGGACTGGGAGACAAGCAGAAGCAAAGGCTGTTTGGCACTAAATAAATATATACATCTCTTTGTCAATTGTTTATTTAGGAATTCCATCCTCTTTTCCACTCTCCCCCAGATGTCCAGGTGCCCGCGCTGTCCAAGTCCACCATGCTCTCAGCTACGATGACACTCAAGTCTGTGTTCTCCAGTAAGATACCCACACCATTCATGTCCCTAGTTTAACTCCCAGAAAGTAAGTGTATTTCTCTTATTTCCAACCTTTCCAAGGGACAACTCAGGGCTACTTGAACACATAGAAGCCTGGTTATAGTCACCCCATGGCAGAAAGGCTGGGATACCAAACTTAGGATTGTTGCCCTCTGTGGCATATTTCACTAGGCATACCTTTATAGTGGGGAGACATTATCAGCATAGAATCGACTTATTTAAGAAAATACCCACACATATTAAATAATCATTAAATATATAGACAGGATGAGACTTGTGTATCTGCAGACACAGTGTTTAGAGCGCGCATCCTTCTCCCATGTCGGAGTCAGGGATTCTGGTCCTCCTCAGCCCTGTCCAGAACCTCAGCCTGGCTTGCTACTTCTAGCTGTCACTTAACTATGTTCCTAGATCTTCACCTTTCAAGAAATACTTTTAAAACTTGACTTCCTGCCTTCCCTGGTGGCTCAGTGGTTGAGAGTCCGCCTGCCGATGCAGGGGACACGGGTTCGCGCCCCGGTCCGGAAGGATCGCACATGTCGCAGAGCGGCTGGGCCCGTGAGCCATGGCTGCTGGGCCTGCGCGTCCGGAGCCTGTGCTCCGCAACGGGAGAGGCTGCAACAGTGAGAGGCCCGCATACCGCAAAAAAAAAAAAAAAAAAAAAAAATTTTGACATCCATCATTTACCATTACCTGGAAGCATTCCATAAGGGATGACATTTAGTCTTAGGAGACTAGGGTGTTCCTTTTCCAAAAAGCTTTCACGGTTGTGATGAGGGAGGTTTTCCACGGTCCCTTCCCTGCTATGGTGAGGGAAGCTTTGCAGGGATGTAAAATTCTCTAGCAACCTTGATGGCATATGAAGAATTTGAGACTTGGGTCCTTCCTGGAAGGCATTGTGCATTACTGACCTAAACCTTCACTTTATAGTGAAGTGACTTTTATTTTAGAGCTACCTATTAAGTATCCTCAGGCCTGAAAGTATCCCCAGGCCTGCCCTATATGGAGAAAATCCATCACTTGCTACTTTTAATATGTTATGACAATATACTTGTGTTAGTTTTGGTTCAGGGAATAGTTTTATCTGTGGGGTTAATAGCAAGGATTTGTTAATGGCAGGGACAGAACATGGAACTATTTAATTTTGCGTTTTCATCTCTGAATTAGATAAATCCATAAGGTTTTAGACAGTTGTGTGTTTCTACATTTTGATATAAAACAGCAGGCTCAAAATCTGAAATACAGGTAACAATCAGGCTAAAGTACTTGCCAGTTTCTTTTAACCACAGACGCTATCTTGCTCCACGGACAAAAAAAAAAAAATTAGTATAGGTGAGCTGATACATGGTAAATTATAAGCACTTGAATGAACATACACAACTTAATTGGGAGGCAGATATGCATTATTCTCGTTTTAAAAGTAATAAGAGGAAATAAGTGATTTGCCTCTTATGCCCAGCAAGTTCCAAGATGAGCTCCTATAAAGGTGTCAGCAAGACACATTATTTTTATTATAATGCAATAGACTTCCAAATAATTGTCCTCAGACGGTAACAACTAGATTATCGACCTCACATTGCCAATATGAGTAAACACAATAATCTCCAATACACAGACAGCACTTTTATGATGTTCTAATTTCTTTCACTCTGCCATTAGCTTCATTTTAGAGATAAAGAAAGGGAAACCCAGAATATCTTGTCTACATTTACAAAGTTGGTGATTATTGGGTGCTACTTGGTTAGATTTTCTTAAATATAGAATATGGATTTTATTTTGTAAAATATATATTTGAACCTTTAGTCTTTTACTTCTAGGTTACCTGTATCATTTATTTATTTAATGAACAGTATTGAGGCTCTAACATAACCAAGCACATAACTGTGCTAGATTCTGAGGATACTCCAGGGAATAATTCAGTCACAGTTCATTGCCTATAGAATTTACAGCATGTTGGGGGGAAGAGAATATTAAACAAGTTTTAATTCTTATGAAACACTTTCAAGGTGTTTTTGTCACACTTGCACCCTAGTTAGTCACAGATATAGTGTGTATATTTGCACTTGCATTCTGTGTTCTACGACCTACTAGTAGACCGAGATACATTGAATATTAGTTTGGTGGTAACTTCTCTGAATGAACCAGCTCATCAGCTACACATAAAGAGGGCCGGTGGTGTTCAGGAGACAAGGATTGAAATCAGTGAAATGGGAAGGCTCTGAGCCTGAACTCCAGTGCAGAAACCTGGAAGGATGAACATGAACAAGAATACAAAGGCAGGAAGGGGAGTTGGGGTATGTTGTTAGGAGTAAATTCAGCATTTGCAGAGGCAGAATCCATGAGCTACATTCAGTAGAAGAGAGCAAGGGATGGTTAAGTCACGGCCAGAAGCAAAAGCCATAGTCAATCTCAAAAGGACAGCTGTGACACGGAAGGTAAGCTGGCTGGTGGATGCTGCCTTTAATGCAGTAACTCAAAACTTCCCTTGAGAGACTTCTCTGGGGCTATTCTAGTCCAAGAGAGGAGAGTATTTCCCGATAGAGTCCATCTCCTGAATACAACTAGGACTCAACTAAGAAAGCCTTTTCTAATTCCAATGAAATTAGGAGGGGAAGAGGTGAATCTTGTTTTTCTCAGCAGAAAAATATCACCTTCTAGGTAAAGACTAACTTTTGTTGGATAAATATTTTAATAATGTGATTGGAGAAGAGCTAAGATTCTCAAAAGGTAAGTGGAGCACCAGAGGATTGTTGATAAATTGCCTTTTTTTTTTTTTTGCGGTACGCGGGCCTCTCACTGTCGTGGCCTCTCCAGCTGCGGAGCACAGGCTCCGGACGCGCAGGCTCAGCGGCCATGGCTCACGGGCCCAGCCGCTCCGCGGCATGTGGGATCTTCCCGGACCGGGGCACGAACCCTTGTCCCCTGCATCGGCAGGCGGACTCTCAACCACTGTGCCACCAGGGAAGCCCCCTGAGTAGTTCTTTAAGTGAGATCATTTAAATTTTGGGTGGAATCTGAATTTGTTGGGACAATAGAAAATAATTTAGAGATTTATGGGGAAAACATCAAGAAAGACACCTATTGGCTGGTAGCTAAAGAATCACTCTTGGAGAAAAAAATCTAATGGCGATTACTATTAAGTTGTTTCCTATGAGCTGTGGAAGTGAATTTGCTCTTTTAGTTCCCCAATTAAAATCTTCATTGCTCCCTAATGCTTCTGTGAAGTCCATTTGACTTTGGAGCACATGACTGAGTATTGAGTCCTTATTAAACTTGGTACAGGAAACAAAATATGTTTTTCAGATGGAGAGCTATATATAAATTACAGTATTAATAAGAATAGATGCCACTTAGCAGTACTATGCCCTAATGCTTTACTTCCATTATCTTATTGAATTGAATCTTTACCCCAATTATATGATTTAGTGTACAGTTTTGGTTTTAATTGCCTTGGCCTTGAATTGACACATACTACTATTTCTCATCTTTCATTGGCAAAACTTAGTTACGTGGTTACACTAGATATAAAGGGAGCCCAGAAATACAGTCTCCACCTTGACAGCCTCTTCTCTACTTTGAAACAGAGAGCATACATTCGCAAGACAGCCAGCCAACCTGGCCACATCAGCCAGGTAAGTAGGATCCCTCTCATGTAGATGAGAGAACTGAGTGCCTTCCTCAATGGCACACAAACAAAAGTGGAAGATCCTCCTCCATGCCAGGTATTTCTTAGATGCTGAATGTTCATGTTTTCATTTAAATTTAAGGCAAAGGTTCTTTAAGTGAAATGAGTTAGATGAAATAAAATTAAGTTGGCAGACCCAAATACCAGAATTAAAAGAGAGCAGAACCCACTCAAAGGAATGAAGGAACAGCCTCTTTATGTACTGCTGAGGAATGAACTACAAGATACGTTGATAAATGGGAGAGAAGGAGCAAACCAGTATGATACAATTTGTATATTTTTAAATTGTCTTCATGCACACGCACGTGTCCTCATGCATACCTAGACAAGGCGCTGGTACAGTGGTTTCTTCTGGGGAAAGGAACTGAAGGCTTGGAGAGGAACTTGCCTTTCATTATATACCATTTATACTTTTTGAATATTTTATTGCGCCTATGTAATTACCTATGAAAAATTTTAAATTTAAGTTAAACTACAAAAAGTATCAGAACAGAACATAACCCTTTGAGAATTGCTGCCCTATCTCCAGGATGGAGAGAACTCTTTAGTACTAACCTTCCACCCACACTCTTTTGGCTGGTGTGGGAACCTACATGTATATACCACTCCTGACTCCCTTTGACTTGAAACTGTAGTGATTCCTGGCAACCTTCGGGGCATTGACCCTGGTCCCATGGCCAATAAACAACTCTGACGTGGTTCCACTTCCCCACGTCCTGGCAATTGAACCATCCAAGTTGGCTGAGCACCAACAGAACCCGCATCACATTTACCACTTGTGCCTTGATCAACTCCCCTGAGACTGAACGTCTAGCTAGACTTTCTGGATGAGTGGCCCAGTGCAGCACACATGTAGAAGATCTGCAGAAATGAACCAAGATGTACAATAGGCAAATGAGTGATTTGTGGACAAAGGATAATAAGATTTCAAAAGTGAATTCCTACGATTAAGGATTTTAAAGACAACAAAAAAATCACTTTTTTCTGTTCATGTTTATTGGAGCAAATCGTTAGTGGTTTTTATGCCAACTGTCTAGTCAAGGCAAGCTTTACCTCAGCCAAAGTTGATTTTCCCAAACATGAAAGCAAACAACTTAAAAATAGCCTTGAATGGAAATAATTACTACTTTATATGATTAAGAAAGTATATCTTTTTGCCAGAAGGTCCCTTTTCTACTTGGCAAAGACCTAATTACCACTGCTCACTAAAATAGAATTGATGCATTTGTTGAAATTTCTAGATTCCAAAGTTTAAAGTTGTTTACTAGAGTTTAGAAAATGCTAAAGGTTATCTTTCAGTCCAAAATGACTTCACAGACAATAATATTGTTCCAGTGATGGATAAAATATTGTTCAAGCCCTTTTGTCTTACTTTTGAGCCTTTTTTTTTTTAAGGGAGAGAATGCAACTAAACAAATATGGAAATTAATCCTTAATCCTAACAGTTAAACCTTCATTTAAAATTATATATACAATAACTGTCTCCATTAGAAGTTAAATACTTTGAACCACAAAGTCAAAACAAAATTTATAATTAAAAGCTTCTCAGACCCTAGGCTCTATTAGGATAAGTTATACTACATTCTTTAACTAGAACAAGATGCCCTGCTTAGAAGGCAGATGGAGAAATATTAATTTGACTTTTCATACAAACTCAAATTTTTCATGTTGTTTGGGGTATGGTACCCATTGCATACATTCTTTAATTCATTTGTATATTCATTCATGCCAGACAAACATTTTTAAGATTATTCATTTTAATTGCATTTGGACAGTAAAAACAGTCAGTATACAATATGCTTATTCTACTTCAGCCTAAAAATGGATGTCTCCGCTCAAACGTCAACTTTGTGAACCAAATAAGAGAACCAGCAATAACGTTTAGTAGTTAGATGTATGAGAATGAAAATGAATACTGGCTGCTTTCCTAATAGTTTTTTGTTCGGCTGGTTGGTTTTTGTTTTTTTATTTTCAATTTTGATTTTTTATTTAAATTCTCCTCTTAGTCCCACAGAACTTTAAAACTGAAATGTGCCCCCTGGTGCTTTCCATTTGTTAGATTTTATTACTGGTCGAATGAACTAAAGACAAATGACTTCTATTTAAAAGGTTGTTTCATGAAGTTTTTGGTTCACCAGCACTTTTAATCTTAGTATCAATTACAGTATGTCCCAACATGAACTAATGCACTAATGGATTATGTCTGTCAAAGAACAGGAATGAAGGGAAGCTTCATCTCTGGTGGAGAAGGATATATTGCGGTAAGACTTTGCCTTTTTTCTTCAAAATGCTGTGATACCAAACATCTATCTTTCCCTTCATCTCTGTGCCCTCCCCGCAAACTCCTTTGCAAGTTCCTCCCTACCTTACTTCTGGATACTGAAGCTCCTTGGAGCCCTTAAATGGGTCTCTCTATTTTCTCTCTCTCTTCCTAAATTTTCTTAAGCAGTCCTATAGTGTAAATGCTATCTCCGTCTCTGTGCCGATGATGCCTACATTTGTATAACACTATAATAACTATGACATTTTCCTTGTCTGGAGCAAAGGCTGAGAGCAATGCAATACTGTGCAAGGATCTTAGAGGAGAGGCTAAACCAGGTGGGAAGGTCACGCTGAGGGATTGTGAAACCAGCACCACCGTCGTTAGACTGTCAGCTGCCTTCAGAATCTATGAAGGAAAGCAGGGAATCCATTGGAGGATGCAGCAGCCAATAGTACAAGTTTCTTTGGAGTAAATTGTCAGTGTGTTGTATATTTCTCCCTTGTTCTCCACCAGCCATGAGGGTGGGAGGTATTCCCTTCTCACTTAAAGCCTGTAAGTCAGGATCTGTAGAACCATTTAGAGTTTAGCACACAGGTTTTGAAACACACGACTGGTATTGGAGTCCCTTGAAGGACAAGAGCTCCGTAAACGGAGGAAAGAAGGTGGGAGTGGGGTGAGTTGCAAGTTGACAGACTTAGAGGAAAGATGTATGTTTTCCAGGTGTCAAAGGTGAACTTCATGAGCTGTCTTGAAACAGGTGACTTCCTGTTTCTCAAGAGGGCTTCCTGCCAGAAGTGAGGTGACCTCTGCATGCATTGGCTTGGAGTGTACCAGCTGTTCACTTTCACCCCACCCAGAAGGCACCGATGCCACATTTCAATTATACCAGTTATTCCTCCTGTATCCCACCAACCCCTTGAAATCCTGCAGAGACCCAGAACCATCCTATGCTACTGGAAGAGTTAAGGTCAGTCCCCACTCTGGGGACTCAACATCCATTTCCCTCTGATTCTTTATACCCTTAATTAGTAGCACAGAGGTGGGCAAACACTGGTGAAGAGCCCATAGAACCAAGTCCTAACTGTCAGGCTCCCCTCATACCTACTCCTCCCCCCGCAACAAACTCTGAGGCTGATTAGGAAGGAAGAGAAAAAGAAAATGGAGGTTACGTAATAACCACATTGCCAGGTTCTAAGAATCTCTGAAATCAGTTCTAACTCTGTTCTTCCTAGGATCCACGTATATGAATACATTTCCAACTGGAGCCTGTTTAGTTGGGTTTCTATCACCTACAAACCAGAAAATAGTGACTCCTACTACTACACATAAACCAGAGGGATTTATCTAAATGCAAACATAGCCAAGGACTGAGCTCAACAGCAAACGTACCAGGAGTGCTTCCTATTCTAATACGTGGCTTTCTGGCTGCTGTGGGTGATTGTTTGTTTGCTTTGTTCACGTTTGTTTTCGTTTATGTTTGAATAGTACAGCGCTACTAAAAGCATGGTCCCTGACAGAATAAGTACAGAAATTGAGAATTGAGAGCAATTTGCCATTGACATAACTTTCAAACATATGATCAGTGAACTCATCTCACTGAAAAAAAAAAATAGACCAGTTTGGGTGTTTTCTTTATATTTCATTTTCCTAGTAATTCATTCTTCTTTGCAACAGTAGCAGTCTATGGGAAAGAAAGAAAGAGAGAGAGAGAGAGAAAGAGAGAGAGAGAAAGAAGAAAGAAAGAAAGAAAGAAAGAAAGAAAGAAAGAAAGAAAGAAAGAAAGAAAGAAAGAAAGAAAGAAAGAAAGAGAAAGAAAGAAAAAAGGAGACGGAGGAGTGAAGGCAGGAAGGAAGGAATGAAAGAAGAGGAAAGAAAGCTAGCTCTTTACCACAAATAGTTTGAGTTACTGCACTAGTATGTATTATATATTCTCTGTAAACTGACTGAAATTCTTTTATATAAAGTGGTAGAGGATAAAATAAGTACACAAACATGCAACTTCACAACTTTGATTCTCTTAACTGGTGAATTACTCTTCCTCCCACTGATGTTCTCTTTGCCACCCCAACCAGCTATATGCACCTACTCTTTTCCCCACCTACCTGGCCAATTTCCTCATCACCATACTGCCAACCACCACAGCTGTCTTCAATTGAGTTGCTTGAAATGCTATTTAAACTAAAATGAACATATATCATGGTTCTTAAATAAAAATGCTCTTGTGTCCCACAATAGCTCATGATCTTAAATAAATTTTTATGCCCTAATGACTTGTGCCTAAATTCTTTTATAGTTTATCATAAAATTGCATTCGCACCTTTTCAAGTCCAACATTTCACAGGTTATGTATAGGGCTTCTTTCTTTAAGCTTCAGGAAGATTAGTGAACTAGCTTGCATTAGGAAAAGCAAATACTAAGAGAAACAAGGAATAAAATGTTTACATAATGGTGGTGTTACCCATGTTTCTGAGTGCAATCACTTGGAAACTCTCCTTCTAATTAAAAAGAAAGATAGACAAATTAAAATTGGTTGGGTTTATCTCAATTTGATTGTAGTGGTTCATTCAATACATACCAATAAGAAAATACTTTGTTAGGGATCAGCTGAAGGATTGCCTTTCCCTCAATCACATTTGGCTTCTTATCAGTGTTAGTATGGGATTAGTTTTCTTTTCCACATGGAGAAAATATGCCAATGTATTTGTCTACAAGATAATAAACCAAAATCTGGAAACATTTTTGTCCTTATATTTGGGTTTCCCATCCACTTGGTTAAAGATTTGGTTAAAACGAAAGCATAGAAAATAGAGAATGACCAAGGGGTCGGGGGGATAAACTGGGAGATTGGGATTGACACATACACACTACTATATATGAAATAGATAACAAATAAGGACATACTGTATAGCCCAGGGAACTCTACTCAATGTTCTGTAATGGCCTAAATGGGAAAAGAATCTAAAAAAGAGTGGATGTGTGTATACGTATAACTGATTCACTTTGCTGTACACCTGAAACAAACAAACACTGTAAATCAACTATACTCCAATAAAAATTTTAAAAAGAAACGAAAAAGAAAACAAAGAATGTATTTGGAATTTTATGAGTTAAGAAATCTTAAAAATTTTTAGTAGTCAGTTTAGTGTATAGAAATATATTACCATAAGCTATGAATGCTTAACACAGTTGAAAGATTCTAGAAATCAGGGAAGATAAAGACAGGACAGCAATGAAACAGAGAGGAGACTTGCAAAGAGATTGTGTGTGCACATGCATGTGTCTGAGCGTGTGTGTGAGCGTGCATGTGTGTGTGCGTGCATGTGTGTGTGTGCATGCATGTGTCTGAGCATGTGTGTGAGCGTGCATGTGTGTGCGTGCATGCATGCATGTGTGTGAGCGTGCATGTGTGCGCGTGTGTGAGTGTTCATGTGTGTGTGAGCGTGCGTGTGTCAGCACACATGCGTGTGTGTGCGCGCATGCATGTGTGTGTGTATGAAAGTGAAGGAGGAAGAGAGGTTCATGGAGGGAGAGGAAGGCTGTGGAGACAGCTCACAGCAATTTTTTTCGAAAGTTTTAAAGAGGTCCAAACATTCTTTATCTCCTCATACTCCAATTTTACAACATTTTCCGTTTTCTCCACTTCCCCTTGTTCATTACCACTTATCACCTGAAAACGCATCACCAAAGGGAGAAATGCAAGCTGCCTTTCTGATCTCACTGCCGTAGCAGCATCCCGGGACTTCACCAGCAAGGAACAGAACACAGAGACTCTGCATCCTTCCCATCCCTTCTCCTCTGCTCACTTCCCACCTCCTTGGCATCCTTCCTTTGCTGCCTCTCCCCACACCCCACAACCTTAAAAAACAGACACTCAAGAGAGAGCTATGGTGAAGGTTGTTGTGAAGAGATTAACAAAAATACAGACTTTGAGTCAAATATTATTGCCTTAGAGACCCACGCACTAACCTACGGGATATCCTTTTCATCTCATACTCTCACCAGGCATTTCTGGAACAGCTAATGTACTGGACTGGCAACGTCTTTCCTTTCTCTACTTTGCAGTTGTGGCAGTTTACCTTCTCCCTCCCCCAAGCTGAGAGTTTATCATTGAACTGGTGGATGGTAGGAACTGTTACAAGGCCAATCGATATTGTGCTTTATAAAAGCCTAGGCTCATTAAAGACATTATTTTATTCTTCCAGAATGTGGAAGGGAGAAGAAGTATCTTTGCAGGGAGACAGTGAGGGTGAGAGTGGGAAGAAAGACCCCAGCATCTCCCCAGGGTGGGAAGAGGATGCTTTCGGGCCATGCCCTGGGGCTCTGGGCACTTGAGTTTCAGCACCAGCAAAGACCCTGTGCCTCAGTCGATGAAGGAATACCACGGCTGGACTTCAAAGGACCATGAAGACTTGTGAACAAGGGGCATCTGAGCAGGGGCCAGTGTGGATCCCATATTGAAAGTACCTTCTCAAATAATTGCTTTGCATAAAACCCCAGGACCTTTGCATAACCCTGGAGGGCTATCCAGAGTTTAGCAAGAGAGATTGGTGGCACAGGAGTTTAGAGTTGGATTTAAATTAATTTCAGCAATAGAAGAAACATGGTATTTCTTGCACTGAAATGTGTGCCCGCTCTATAAGTATCATGACTACAAAAAGATACAAATAACAAAAAATACTTAATCATATGATATATATTTATATAGATATATAAATATATATCATATGATTATACAATCATTATAAACATGACCTCTCAGGATTGCATGTGGGAATTAGAAACCTTTCCAAGCAAACCTCTGTTTCCCCTTTAAGTGTCGTGAATGTTTAAAGTCAGGAATTCTTCTCTAACTTGTGTGTTTGCGGAATTCTAATACCTATGCTTCTGATTTTCCAACTAGTTAGAAACTAAGGAGAGCTCTTTGCTTTCAGTTCTCTGACATGACTCGCAGTGGAATTGTATCTAAAACAGTTGCCACCTTGACTCTTTGAAGTAGGACTACAATCCTATACTACAGTGTGAGAGCCGAGTTTCCTCACAAATCAGTGACAGTGAACCTGCAGGGTCGCAGCAGGCCCTCAATATGTATTCTCTCTATTTCTTGATTCCCCTTATTTAGTAGTGTGTGTCTGTGTGTGTGTGTATGTCTGATGGGGGATAATTCCATTTACTTTTCTATAGCATTACCATCGATCATATTTAGACATTTTTCCTGTGTCACTGACCCCTCCATTCCAGGAATATGTTGTTTCTCCTCTCCACACTAGAGTGTAGCAAGGGAAAAACGTAGCTAGCAATTCACTTGGTGGTCTGATAAGTTCTCATAAGTGCCTTGTTTATAACAGAAGGACATAAATGCATATTTACATATATTAATGGCAAGATTTCCTTTACATATCTGATGGACATTAATTTGGACTTAACTAGTTTCCTATAAAAAGAAATTGCATGAGACCAAGGAAGAATATTATGTGTTTGAATAATTTTCTCTGCCTGCTGTAGACATTAAATTAAATTTATATGCTAATTATGACAATAATGGCCCTTTAGATGATTCTACACTACAAGCATCAACTGAAATGAGGTCGCTAGTTGGTACTGAGAAAATCAAAGGATCTTAGTCTGAGGGGTAAATATGTGATTATAGTGATTATATGTGAATTGTGATTATATTCTTCAATAAAGAAAACAGATTGGGATTTACAAGTTTCCTCTGAGGATCAATTAATGAATTAACACCTATTGAAGACCGACGGGATTTCTGGAGCTGAACAAATTACTTCATCAACCTGCAAAAAACATCACTAGTGGACTGAGCTGTACACTGAACCCAGGCGAGCACGGCCCTCAGCAGAGCAATTAAGCACATGGAATTTATCTTCACTGCGCATAGCATCTGCATTGTATATTCTGGAACACTATTTCTGGCTCTGTCACCTGCTAGCTGCATAATAATAACCAAGACAATCTACCTTCCCGTGTTTTAGTTTCCTAATTATAAAATAGAAAATCATTGCCCTGTCTATGGAGAGTCTCCAAGAAACAAGGAGCAGGAAATTACTTTTAAAATTATTAAACAGTCTACAATCATACAATATTATTTCTCTGTTTCATTTTTTTTCTTGAGACTTTCTCAAGGGGTTGTTTGTTCTCATGATTTCTCATTCCTCTTTCTTTTTCTTCTAAATCCTCATTCCAATGACCCCACATCACTAAATCAAAACAATGGCCAACTCTCAGTTTTCAGCTTACTTAACCCCATCAGAGTATATGACACAATCAACAGGTTAGTCCATCTTCCTTGAAAATTTTTCTTTCTTTTTTTTTTAAATTTGTTTATTTATTTATTTACTTTTGGCTGCATTGGGTCTTCGCTGCTGCACGCGGGCTTTCTCTAGTTGTGGTGAGCAGGGGCTACTCTTGGTTGCGGTGCGTGGGCTTCTCATTTTGGTGGCTTCTCTTGTTGCAGAGCACCGGCTCTAGGCGTGTGGGCTTCAGTAGTTGTGGCTCATGGGCTCTATAGCGCAGGCTCAGTAGTTGTGGTGCACAGGCTTCATTGCTCCACAGCATATGGCATCTTCCCGGACCAGGGCTCAAACCTGTGTCCCCTGCATTGGCTGGCAGATTCTTAACCACTGTGCTACCAGGGAAGCCCGAAACACTTTCTTCATTTAGCTTCCAGACATACTTTCTTGCTTTTCTCCCTAAATCACTGGCCATATATTCTCTAGAGGTTCTTATCCTTCTCCCTAATATTTATCCAAGGGCTTAAGACTTCTCTACACCTGTTTCCTTCTGTTCTCTCTACACTTATCTAATACCATGACTTTAAACGCCATGTCTATTCCGATTACTCCCACAGCAGTCCAGACCTCCCTTGCAAACTCCAGACTCATATTCTACTGATAACTCCAATGGGTTATCAATATATATATATCAGATCAACATTTTTTACACCTTAAATTTACACAGTGCTATATGTCAAACGTATTTCAGTTAAAAAAAAAAAATTGCACCAAGTACCTTAGCTAAAGAGAAGAAACAAAGATTAAAATTGTGAAAGGAAAAAAATATTTCATTATTCACAGATGGTGTCACTGTGAACACAGAAAATCTTAAATACTCTAAATACATCATCAAATTAACAGAAGAATTTAGTGAAGTATCTGGATACAAAATGAATATATGAAAAATCAATTTTTTCCTATACAACAGAAGAAAACAGGGAAAAAAATATCACTTACAATAGCGTTAAATCATATCAAATTCTGAGGAACAAATAAAAGATGTACAAAATCTCTATGGAGAAAATTAGAGTTTTTATTGAAACTCTATAATAATTAAATTAATTAATTAATCTAATTAATTATATAATTAATCAGTTAGATAATTTAAAAGACCAAAATTAAAAAGAGAAGTAGGCCATATTTGTGGATACAATATTTTACAGATATCAACTTTATCAAAATTGACCTATGCATTCCATGTAATTTTATTCTAAATTTTGTATGATTCTAAAATATATCTGAAAATGTGAAGAGCCAAGAACAGGCAAGTCCTTCTGGAAGAAAGAAAATGTTAGACCAGAACAATCCTTTACCAGATATCAAGATTTATTTGAAGCAATGTTAATTAAAAAGGTATTCTTTTAGCACAGAGAAAGGCAACAGAGACCACTGGAACTGATCAGGAGTTCAAAAACAGGTCCATACTTACATCGGTCTGAAATATGATGGAGACAGCATGACATATCAATGGGGAATTGGCAAACTTTTCAACAGATGGAACTAGGACAGTTAGTTGGATGGACACACACACATACACACACACACAAGGATATTTCCAAGTAGATAAAGAACATAAAGACAAAAGGCTAATCTATCAATGTTTAGTCAAAAACATAAGATAATATCTTCATGAAGTCAGGGAAGAAGAATATTTCTTGAATATGCAAAAGTCACTAAGTATAAAGGAAAGATCTGTTAACTCAACCACATTCAAATGAAAACTATGCCACGCATAAAAAAAATTCTAAGGAGAATAAACAGATAAGCCATAGAGAAGGAAGTTCTATTTGCAACATATATTTTAAACAAAGATCTTGTATACACACACAGATCCTAAGGTTATTAATGAAGACCCCCTCCCAAAAGAAAAAATGGCGAAAGAGACTTCAACAGCTTCTCTTCAGAAGAGGAAATCCAGTTACCTGTTTGGGCTGAATTGTTTCTCCCCAAAATTCATATGTTGAAGTCCAATACCCAGGATCTCAGAATGTGACCTTAAGTGGAAATAGGGTTGTTGCTATATGTAACTAGTTAAGATGAGGTCGTACTGGAGTATTGTGGGCTCCTAAATCCAGTACGACTGGTGTCATTATGAAGAGGGAAAATTTGAACACAGACACACACAGGAAAAACACCATGAGAGCGTCAAGGTAGAGATGGAGTGATACATCCATAAATCAAGGAATGCCAAAAATGTGCCAGTAAACCACCGGATGAGGAGAAAGGCGTGGACCAGATTCTCCCCACAGCCCTCAGAAGGAATGAATCCTGCTGGTCCTTGATCTTAGACTTGTCACCTCCAGAACCACGAGATCATAAATTTCTCTTTAAGCCATCCATTTTGGGGAATGTCATTACAGCAGCCCTAGCAAACTAATGTGTGGTCAATAAACCTAGGGAAATGTGATCAGACTAGTAATTAGGGAAATGAAAATAACAATGATCTATTTCCACACATCGACTAGACAGGCAATAGTACAAGATCAATTAATAGTGAGAATATAGAACATTAGGAACTGTCATACACTTCTGCTGACAGCTATTTTCAAACTAGTTTGGAACAACACTTTGATATCATCCAGTAAAGTTAAATGTATACATAACTCCTTAAACCAGCAATTCCCCTCTTAGGCATACACCCTAGGAATTAATCAGTGAGCATATTGACTTCTCTGCACCAGGATACATACATTAAGAATGTATAATAAGAAGCAAAATGAGAAACAAACTCGATATAGATATAGATATATAGATATAGATAGCAAAATGAATAAACCGATCAGGACAATCTTTTTCTTCATTAAGTCATATCTGACATACAAACTTATATTAGTTTCAGGTGTACAACATAGTGATTTGATAATTTTATACATTATAAAATAATCACAATAGTCCAGTTACCATCCATCACCATATTAGATCAGAATATATTCATACAATGAAATACCTTGCAACAATGAAAAGAAATAAACTAAAGATACATAAAAGAACAAGCATGGGGGCTTCCCTGGTGGCGCAGTGGTTGAGAGTCCGCCTTTCGATGCAGGGGACACGGGTTCGTGCCCCGGTCCGGGAAGATCCCACATGCCGCGGAGCGGCTGGGCCCGTGAGCCATGGTCGCTGAGCCTGCGCGTCCGGAGCCTGTGCTCCGCAACGGGAGAGGCCACAACAGTGAGAGGCCCGCGTACCGCAAAAAAAAGAACAAGCATGACTCTCCCAAACAAAATTCTAAATATCTGATGGGTATGATTGCCCAGGTGTTTGCTTCATAATTATTAAACTGAATATATATATAAAATGTAGTTTTCTCTGTTTAATTCTATTTCACAAAAAAAAATTCTAAATTTTTTTATTAGGCAGAGAAGAGTCATTCGACCACCCTTAACTGCACAGAATCCGAAGGGGTAAAAATACGATAACAGTAGCAATGAGATTCTGTTTTAGGAGAAAGAAGAAGACAGGTATTTGGTAAGGAGTTAACAAGTGTGCTGCACATATGCTATTCATTATTTGAGATAGCTTGAGTGCAATTATAGTTTTAAAGGTGTGTAATTTTTATACAACTATGTGCATAAATGAAAGCCAACTATTTCATCTGATGGTCAACCAAAAATAAAAGGAGATCTGTTTGAAAACTTGAAGTAGAAATTTGCTGCACTGAACTTACTAAGAACCAATATGTCCGTGGCTAACCTGACTCATTTCTAAAGGATATTCAGGAGACAGTGTGCATACTTTAGGGCTAATCCCTGTGTGAGACAGATGTAGACTATCCCACTTAGTGGATTTGGCTTTTTACCCAACTTGGCATAGTGTTCTGGAGGCTGGCTCCTGAAGTATTTCCTGACTGCTGAAATCCTGAGGATATAAAACAGGCTTACACTTTTCAGGGCTTGTCATTGAATTTTCACCCCTTGCCCACTTTTTCTAAATTCCAGAGGTTTTTGGTAATTCACTTTTTGTAGGCTGTCTGAGTCGACACTTACCCACCATCCCCTTCTCCCTAGTAACCTTCTCTCTAGGGGTGGCCTCATGGGAGTGGAGAGAGACACATGCAGAAGTCTCCTATGTGGGGCTCCTTGGAAAACGTGCTTTCTTGGTACAAAGGGACCTTCTCTTTGTATGGAGTTCTGTAGAGATACACTGGCAGATGTATCCTTCCACGATGAAGCAGCAAGCTTGAAGACCAAAGCAAACATACCACAGATTGTGGAGCAGAAACTTGGATCAAACCGTGCTCCCTATCAGCACTGCTGAACAGCTGCAGGGACCACCCACCTCCAGGCTCCTGACATCACACACCATCAGTTGCAGAGGTGCATCTCTAAGATAAAGTATTTCCAGAACTATTAGAACGGTAAAATTATTTCTCTTCAGGGAGATAAACAGGCCCCATCTAGAACCCCGTCATATAAATTACGGAGTAACTGTCATTTGAAATTTGACTTAAAATCAATAACATACCTAGATAAAAGATAACTTCAAAAGCAATTTTGAAATAAACTCAGTGAGTTATAAAATTGTAATGTCTTATATTTTTTTAAAAAAACAGTGAAAACTAAACAAAAATGCTAGCAATGAAGAGGACTTCCAATGCTGAAGAAATAACACTGGTTTCGAAGCAGTTGTTTCTGAAATTCATTCCATATATTTTTTTTTAACCTTGAAAAAGTGACTTAACATCTTAGTCTCCGTTACATCATCTGTTAAATTAGTTAATAATTTTTTCCTTATAAGATTGTTGTTTTATGTGGAAAATAGCAATTCCAGTCCTGCTACATGCTACTTATTCAATAAATAGTGGCTATCATTGAAGTTTATAAAATCACTTTCTAAGGTCACTAGTTATGTTATCTTGAGGTTATTGATTTTCTTCCAAAAAAAAAAGTGGATTGAGTAAAATGACTCCCTAACATAACACGCAGTTGGCCCCTATCATAAACCCACATCACATCAGTGGAGCTGTAGAGAAAGAATATCATCCCTGGGTTCAAGTCTCAGCTCTGACCTTGCCCAGCTATTTGACCTTGGGCAAGTCAGTGAAGAAACCTCAGAAATCCTTTTGTGTAAAACTCTGGAGTTGAGTGTATATGATCTCTGATATGACCTGAAAATTCCCTTTGAATTTAAGGGACCAGTTACTTGAGGCAAAAGCACTGGGTTGCAATCATGTAAATGTAAGTAGCTAGTTAATTTCAGAGGAAAAGAGAATCTTAGAAAGCTCCTACTCACATGACAGTAAAAAATGTGACCATGCAAAAGAGCCCACGGCAACATAGCTTGGCTTAGTCTAGTTGTTCCTAAGGAAGCATTATGATGCCCTGTGTGTGTGGTCTGGGTCTCAAGCTAGTTGAACTGCTTAGAAGAATTTGATCTACTATGTTGTACATCTGGTTTATTTGATTACAAATTCAGTGCTTAGCAAGATGTTGTTAGATCTGTATTTGGGTATTTAAAATAAAATCTGTATGTGTCATTAACCATTTGAGACAATCCAGATATATTGAAATTGTCATTGTAGTTTAATACGTCCAAGGGAATTTGATTAAATATGGAATGATGTTTGAAAAAAGTTTGATATGATATGTCAAATTCAAAAAAGCATCTTTTCCCAAATTCCTATATGTTAAAAATAAAATAAGATCTTATAGAAAAAAGAAAGTCTTAAAATTTAATTTTCAAATGGTAACTTTCACCAAAGAAATATTGATTAAAATCCAAGTATTAGAGAGAATCCTTGTTCTTGCACAAAGTCCCCATCTGTATTATCCCCTTCAGTATTTTTCTTTCTCTAGCTCTGGCTAACTCAGAGAAATTCCCACAGAAGAGGTAAATGATTCCCATTCTAAGCAGGTGGGCACACATCTTTGAAACAGAGTTTATTCCAATGCCTGCATTTGTAGTGCCACCTAGTGCTAAAGAAGGATAATGACATCTTCAGAAGTCAAGCAAGGAATTATTAGGTATAAAATAAGCTACAAGGATACAACATGGGGAATATAGCAAATATTTCATAATAACTATAAACGGAGTATAACTTTTAAAATTTTGAATCATTGTAATGTACACCTGTAATTTATTTAATATTATGCATCAGCTATACTTCAATTAAAAAATTGTTCAAAATAGAAAACAAAAAAAACCTCAAGGGTGGGGTCTAAAGCTCCCATTTTTCCCTCTGATGGTTTATGAAATTTTGTATTTCCTTTTTAATATCCCCATAGCACATTCTATTTGTGTCACTGACCATATTTCTTGGCTTTAGGATTAGAAAAACTTCTGCCTTCAAAGAACTTGTGTTCTACTGGAATTTTTATTTCTATCATGGCATTTACTACAGTCAGTTCCTATTGAAATTTTATATATATATATTATATATATATATCCACCTCTCCTCCTGCCTGTGAGCTTTCTTTCCTCCAAAGTACTTCATTACTAAAAGGCTTTGCATAGAGTCAGTATTCAATAAATGCATGTGGAATCAAATAGGCGTTCAAAAATAATTTACAAATCAATTCATTTGATAATTTTAATGAGCTGGCTTTTCTCTATAGATCTTTGGTCAACAGCTATTCTGTTTGTCTATTGTATGCTGGAAATCACCCTGCTGTGCACTTTCTGACTAGAATAAGAGGTAAGGTGTGGAATTTCTCTTCCTTACCATGAGAATGATTTAATGCTTATAAAAGAGAATTGTAAAGTCTATGATTCTTAAAAGTAATTTGTTATTTCTACCATTTCTTATTTCTTAATTTATCAAATGTTATGTCCCAGATGAGAAAAAAATATTCAGTACTATGTTTTTTAAATATCATCTTCCACAAACATTATGTCATTTTTTATAAATATCATTTAAGAATCTCCATCTTGTGTACATCTCATTAAAAGAAATTATAAATTTTTTTAAAGAAAAATTAACAGTAGATGACCTGGAGTAGGCATAGAGATAGTAGAATTCTTTATTTGACCCCAAGAGTCCTGATATCACCTGTCATTTTAAGTAATCTCACTTCCTTTACTTTTATAAATATAAACAATCTCAAGTAGATTCACAATAAAGAACTTGGTCTGTATGGTTTTCATATATTTGAAGCTCATGTAAGTATAAGATGTAAGAATACCTTATGGTGTTTTTGTTCCTAAAACAATGTCTGCATCCTCACCCGTGGAATCTATGAATGTATTACATGGCAAATGGGAGTTATGCTGCTTATCAACTGACCTTAAAATAGAGATTATCCTGGATTATTTAAGTAGGTGCAGTATAATCAAAAGTGTCCTTAAAAATGGAGGAGAGGGGCTTCCCTGGTGGCGCAGTGGTGGAGAGTCCGCCTGCCGAGGCAGGGGACGCGGGTTCGTGCCCCGGTCCGGGAAGATCCCACATGCCGCGGAGCGGCTGGGCCCGTGAGCCATGGCCGCTGAGCCTGCGCGTCCGGAGCCTGTGCCCCGCAGCGGGAGAGGCCACAACGGTGAGAGGCCCGCAAGAGATGGCAACTTGAGAAGGACTCAGCCTGAGTTTGCTGGCTTTGAAGATAGAGGAAGATGTCAGGCAGCTAAGAAATGAAAGCAGCCTCCAAACGTTGGAAAAAGCTAGAAAATGGATTTTGCCCCAAGAGCCTTTAGAAAGAAATCCTGTCCTGCAGACCGCTTTATTTTAGCCCTGTGACACACGTGTCAGACTTCTAATCTAGAGAACTGCAAGATAGTAAATCTGTATTGTTTTATGCCACTAAATCTCTGGTAATTTGTTGTAGCAGTGATATTAAACAAGTGCATACCTAGACCTCCCACCAAAGAACAATATAAATGTTGTTATAAGTATAGTCTGTTAGATGTTAATTTTGTGTATGCTGAGTATTAGAACTAGACTCCAATAAATAGTCAAGGAAGGAATAAACAATCTAGTCATTTGATAGCAATGCTTGGAGAAGTTCATTAATTTGGGGTTTGCTAGCATAAAAATAATGATGTATTGAGAAAGGCTGAGAAGGATCACACCCTCCTTATGAAAGAAGAGTTACGTTCATTTCTTTTTTTAAATTGAACTCTATAGTTGATTTACAATATTGTGTTAGTTTAAGGTGTACAAACAAGTGATTCAACTATATACATACATATATAAGTAATATATATGTATATAATATATATATAGTCTTTTCAGATTCTTTTCCATTATAGCTTATTACAAGATATTGAATATAGTTCCCTGTGCTCTACAGTAAATCTTTGTTGTTTATCTATTTTGTATATAGTGGTGTGCATCTGTTAATCCCTGACTCCTAATTTATCCCTCCCCCCTTTCCCCTTTGGTAACCGTAAGTTTGTTTCCTATGTTTGTGAGTCTATTTCTGTTTTGTAAATAAGTTCATTTGTATTATTCTTTAAATTCTACATATAAGTGATATCATATGATATTTGTCTTTCTCTGTCTGACTTCACTTAGTACAATAATCTCTAGGTCCATCCATGTTGCTGCAAATGGCATTATTTCATTCTTTTTTATGGCTGAGTAATATTCCATTGTATGTACATATACCACATCTTCTTTATCCATTCATCTGTCGATGGACACTTAGGTTGCGTACATGTCTTGGCTATCGTAAATAGTGCTGCTATGAACATTGGGGTGCATGTATCTTTTTGACTTAGAATTTTCATCTTTCCCAGGAGTGGGATTGCTGTATTATATGGTGACTCTATATTTAGTTTTTTAAGGAACCTCCATAATGTCTTCCACAATGTCTGCACCAATTTATATTTGCACCAGCAGTGTAGGAGGGTTCCCTTTTCTCTACACCCTCTCCAGTAGACTTCTTTATGATGGCCATTCTGATCAGTGTGAGGTGGGACCTCATGACAGTTTTTATTTGCATTTCTCTAATAATGCTCAACATCGCTAATTATTAGAGAAATAGTAATCTCACTACAAAACTGTATCTGTATCTATCTATCTAATCTCTCTTTACTTTCCCACTGTTGAAAGCTTTGCTTCCTTCAAAGTGTTTCGTTACTAAAAGGCTTTGTATAGAGTCAGCACTAAAAAATGGATGTGGAATTCAATAAGTGTGCAAAAAGAATGATGTTGGACATATATAATATAATATAATACATAATTTATGAGTAATTTATTTCAAAACCTCAGTATATAAAGTAAGGTTTTTAAATAAACTTCTCATTCCTGATAAATCAGAAATGAGTAAAAACTACGTAACAGAGAGAAGAGCTCAGTTAGTTTGCCTTTGCTTTTCCCTTTGCTTTTCTAAGTCATATTGACTTTCCCCCAATTTTCCTATGCTGTTCTCATTTGGTGTATGTTGTTGCAACACATTTTCCTGAATCAGAACCTTTACCACAATTTGTAAAAAAATTTATCATCCATCGTTTTACAGGCTTTGCTTCCTCCATTAAGCTCAGAAAAATGCTAACTTCTTACTTTGCCTGCTATCCCAGAATGACTGCTTTCAGCTTTTTTGGTGTTGCAGCTCTGTGCTGAATTCTGATCTCTGTGCTTGAGCCCTATGTCCCCGTGAGCTTACGATGAAGTTGGGAGAACAAAGTCCTTTAGTATACTGTCCGGTCAGGAGCGTGAGCTTTAGATTTCTGTTTTCATGGGACTTGGAACAAACTTTATTATCCTCCTTATCCTTCCATTTCCTCATCTGTACGATGGGAGATATTAAAACACACCTCACAGAGTGGCTGTCAGGGTTAAGTAAGAAAATGTATGAGAACTTCACAGTTAAATAATACCCTCTACTATCATATTAATTGTACACTCTTAGGAGAGAATTTTTGATTATAGTCTAAACTGAAGAGATTAATTTTCCCAGAAACGTTGATGCAATATTATTCCCTGTGTGAAGCTATTAAACATTCCCTCTGGCTACAGAAGTTTAAGTGTATCGGCATTTAACCATTTCATTCTCAGAGTCACGTGCATTACAGATGTGTACCTGTGTGGGGCTGCCCAAGGAGATGAAAATTCCTGGATGTTCATATTGTCCAAGTCCAGCCTGATGCTGCCTTTGCTTAAGTCCCACCCCCTTTCACCACGCGAACTTCCAAGTACCTTAAATGTTATAAGGAGAAATTGAAATAATTACCAAATAACTCTTATCAGTAACTCTTAGCTCCTCCAGTAGAAAGGTGGTCCTGATAAACAAGATACCCATGGTTACAAAAAAGGAGGGGAAAATTGTCAACAGTCTGCTAGACAGTTGATCTCCAGACAATACATGAGGTGGACAAATTTTGCTATCTTGTCTTAAAATAGCAAGCCCCTTTCCGATGTGTTTCTCTTATTCTCTGCCGTAAATGCTTCCTATCGTCTTCTTCATCTGCCCAGCATCCTCTTGTTACTCCTACTTTATTCTTGACAAAACATGCCCTTAGTAAATATCTGTGTCTCATTTCCTCTAAGGCTCAAGTAATTTATATTTGAAATAACGCGGCTGCTTCTCAAAATGTCACGTGTGTATCGCCTAGTAAGAATCATTATTGCAAGATGTTTCATTGTTTGAATAGACCCTGATCTGTTTATTTACTCTGTTATCTATATCTCCATCTACTTTGTTTCTCATTTTGCTTGTTAAAGAAGGCATCTTCCCAGACTTCATACAAAATGATTCTGGTCCAGCAAGTCTGTAACAGGATGCACAGAAATCTGAATTTTTTTTTTTTTTTTTTTTTTTTTTTTCATGAGGAGCACAGGCTCCGGACGCGCAGGCTCAGTGGCCATGGCTCACAGGCCCAGCCGCTCCGCGGCATGTGGGATCTTCCCGGACCGGGGCACGAACCCGTGTCCCCTGCATCGGCAGGCGGACTCTCAACCACTGTGCCACCAGGGAAGTCCAGTCAGTATTTCTTTTCTTACAATGGCAGTGAGTCAGACTTTAGCTAATTTTCTGTCGTTGTAACAAAAATTAAAATGTAGTGCTACCAGGTGGAGGTTATGAGGACAAATGTGTTGAAACATAATCGTCTGACAAGGAAGAAACAGGCTTTTCTTTATTTCTTATCTTTACCAATTTGGGGCAGTTTCAATAACATTTTGTACCACTTCTTTGATAGAGAATTGATTCACATTATGGTCTCTAATAAAAAAATCTGCTAACATAGCTTTTGGATGATAAATCATCAGGCAATGGCATTATGGACACATGAGTTGTTACTGATTTCACTACAAGTCCAAAGTGTACATCTAAATACATTTAAGTGTCAGGTGTAGGAAGAGCTTGTATTTTTTTCTCTCCTGTCAATCATTCATAGAGTCTTCTTAGTGAACAAAGATGGAAAGAAACGAACTAAGAACAGGAAGGATTTGTAGGAGCTATTCAGTTCAGTTATCTAGAGAGGTGATTCTTACCTGAAATCATAGAAACCATCCGAAATTCCACCCAAATATTTTTGCTTCTCCTTCCAATTAGATATCTCCCCTCCCCCATTAAAAAACGAGTGTTTAGTTTTATTGTGTCTGTGCTTTGGATTTCTCCAAATGACCCTAACCCAAGGAAGACATGATAGGGGAAATTAAAGATGGAATGACTATAACAGTTCTTCTTTTGATTCAAAATATACAGTTATAGCTCTTAAATTTTGCTTTAAAGTAGCCTTTAGCTAGATTACAATTGCTTTTATTCTGACAATTTTCCCACTTCCTACTTGCTAAATCTTGATGAAGTACTGAGAATACTGGACTAAGAAAGGGGGACTTAGCCCAATTCTGACATCAGTAAACTTTGAGACATTGGGCGATTTATAAATAACTCTGGGTCTCAGTTCTTATATGAAACAGAAATGCTAACACCTGACCTGCCTCCCGGTCAACATTGTACAAAGAAATCATTAAGCATCTATTTACTGAGTTTTAAAGTTTTATGGAAGCTTTGATACCTACCCTTCCATTACCCAGTATGAATAGCCATGCTGGCTTCTGGCACTTTCTAAGAGGCTCAGGTTGATATGTGGTGCTGCTTCTATTAATGAAGAGGGGGATATTAATATCACACTTCAATATCAGGAATGCTGTGGCTAGAGGCTGGAATAAAATTAAAGTGTATTGAGGATCCAAGGGGTCTGCAACTGTGATTCCTACTCAACCACAGCCACCATCTCCTCCGCAACCTCTTCCTTCTAGTGCTTTTGGTTTTTCTGGCGCCACCATTGCCAATTATATCTCAATAAAACTGGAAAAAAATTTTAATTAATAAATAAGGAAAGGAAGGCAGGAAGGTAGGAAGGAAGGAAGGAAGGAAGGAAGGGAGAAAGTCAATCAGGCTCTACATTCAGATCTTAGCTTCCAGATAGCAAAACACAAAGCACATTGGGTCATACTTCTCAGATCCCTATAACTATAATGAAGTAAAATTTTCAAGAGAAATGGTTTTTTTCTGTAACTGAATCTAAGAGTTATTTATTGCATAAAACAGTATGTGAGGCACACTAGCTAAAACAATGGTCAATTCTTCAACAGCGATATTGTATGAGATAGAAATGTAAAACACGTGCATCTCAAAGTCTATAAAAGCTGAGGTCATGAATTGCATTGTAAGTGAAAACATTTCTACTGGAAACTAGTGAAAAATTGGTCATTATCTAGTGAAATACAAGGATGAATCTCAGGGAATGAAATGAAATTGACAGTTGATCTCTTCCTTGGCTTTGTCACTATGCAATACCTCCCTAGAGCTGTTGGAACATTCTATGTCACCAGTTGGTGATTGGAATGTGCTATAACCACCAGCAGGTTGGTGGTTGCATTCTCTCCTAAGTGCCTGCAGTGCCCATGTTTTGTGCGCTTTGGAGGCCAGCTGGGCAGGGAGTGGAGCCTACATTCTGCTGAGAGCATTTTGGAGACTAGCTTCTATTCTTATTTTGAACAAGGGTGATCCATCCCAATTCCACTTTTCATGGAGGAATCAATTTTTTCTTCGTCCTCAACAGGCCAATATCAGAAATGACATTGGAGCCAAGAACAGCCCATCGCTTTTGGTTTCTATTCCTTCACCTTTCCCCTTTAACATGTGTCATTGTTGTTTATGGATTGAAGACCAGCTGGGTCTCCAGGAACCATACAGGAAGTGTTTATCACAAAGATTTCCAAAAGGAGTTTTCTGGTTATTTATGGCCAGTTTCAGAATTCATCCCTCAATTCTAATTCTCTGATGCTTTTTGGTGTTCCTCCAAGTATGTAGGGCCTTAAGCTATCCCCTCATGTTCCTGTACTTCACCTCTTCCTACACTTCATCATTTGAAATACTTTTCTAGACTATGATTAGCAAATAAGATTAGATTACATCAGCTTGGTGCTTTGTGACCACCTAGAGGGGTGGGATAGGGAGGGTGGGAGGGAGGGAGACGCAAGAGGGATGAGATATGGGGATATATGTATATACATAACTGATTCACTTTGTTATACAGCAGAAACTAACGCAACATTGTAAAGCAATTATACTCCAATAAAGATGTTTAAAAAAAAGGTTAGACTACATTCATCAATATTAATGTGTCTATTGTAGATGGTAAAGGAAAGGGTTTCAGACTTGTCAATGGTCCTATGCATTCAAAGAAGTAGGTTATTAGGTTCTCCCAAGCTGTTCACCAATTCATAAGTTAAAAAAAGATATAAAAATCTAGCTATTTGTAAGGATTTTAACTTCCCTGGCTGGAGAAAAAGTGATGGTAGTGTCAACAGATTACGTCTCTTTAAAATTGTCTCACGTGTTTGCCTTAAGTCAGCTTAACATAGATAACGGTCCCTCCTTTATCTTTACCATCTTTTGGGTAATCAGATCCTTCACCTTAGAAAAGTGACTCTAGTTATGATCGTTTAAAAGAGTAGAACCTTGGAGCTGCTCAAACCAATATTTTAAAATGTAAGGCTTTTTAGTCACTATTCATTGAGTGCTTAACAAATGAGGAGGACTGTGTTGCTGGCCACAGGAGAATGCAAAGATCTCGTTCTCATAAAGGAGACAAACATGTACCTATAGATAAAACTCCAGTAAATTCAGTGAATGCAGCCATGGACATGTGTGCAACCCAGAAGTTAAATTCCTGGGAAATATAATAAGGGTTAGCTACTACATGTAGGCTCCAAGTGCCAATATGATATTGTCAAGACGCTCTTCATCTCTTCCTTCTGCTTTTCCTATGCATTGATCTTATTTTCAGGCAAGCTTTCTCTTCATGGCAGCAAGATGACTAACAATAGCTCCATCTTTTCAGCAAACATAATAGAAAAAGAATACCTTTTTCAGTGTGTTTCTGTCAAAGTCCCAGGATGAGTTTGGATAGCCCTGGTTTAGGGCAGTTCCTCGTCCCTAAAACCAATCACTGTGTCCAGGGGAATATGAGACTCTATTAGCCAGCCTGGTTCACGTCTCCCTGTGGTCAAGGGTAGAGTGAGCTGTATCATAGATGCCATGTGGACCTAGAGAAAAGTCGCTGGAAAGATACACTGAGAGAGTGTTACTGTCATTCTGTGAGAGGATGGGGTTCCCCCTCCCGGAACACACCATCACAGGTCAGTAAGGAGGATGAGTGCAGAGGATGGGGATACAGTAGATCCCCTATATCCAAACCTTCAAGGTGCAAATTTTCAAAGACGTGAACGTGTGTTCGCATGTCCAATCACGTAAGTTCACATGTCTGGCATACATTGTCACGTGTGTGCATTCCCTACAAGCAGTTGTGTTTTTGTGTACTTTACTGTACAGTAGCAAGCATAAAGCCGATTGTGTTAGTTGAGTACCTGGGCTAACTTTGTTGGACTTAACGAGCAAGTTGGACTTATGAACATTCTCTCAGAACGGAGCTCATTTGTACATAGGGGGCTTACTGTATTGCAATAAGTTGCCAGCTACAGGAACTTCAGGTTAGCTTCAGTCTGACACCAGAGTGGAGCTTTGTGAGATAGTTCTTGGGAAAATAGGCACATAACCCCTCAATTATAGGTGAATAAAGAGAGTGGTACCTACTTTTTGCCTAGAGAAACCTAAAGGCAGGAGGCTATGGACTTGCTATGATGACAGGGCAATGTGAGAGGGGACAAACTTCACCCCGACCATTTGTCAAGGCAAGGAGGCCCCCACGGGCCAATGAGATGCCCTGGAAGATAACGAGGACCCCAGTCAAAAAAATGCATCCTGCCAAAATGGGATGATAGTATAGACAGGCTGAGGACATACAGAGAATGCATCACCCCAGTCAGAATCCGCAGAGACCCCTCAGCAAATGGCAGCATTCCAACATGAGACGAGGTGGGGACCATCAACTGAAAGACGCTAGTTGCATTTTTCTGGAAATACACCAACCGCTTTCCCTTCTACTCAGAGGGGCCAGGAGCAAAAGAGAAAATGGAGAAGGGGGAGTGAAAGGGTCAGGACAGACAATGAAAAAACAAAGCAAAACAAAATTCCGCTGCTTGGATCATTGCAAAGGGGCCTTGTCAGGGGGCCCAACAGCAGCTGAAATCCAGCCAACCCACCTTTAACCTACCATGACTGGGGGCTCCTCAAAAGGACTATTTTTAAATACTAAGGTGACTTTTGTGCTAGGTATGCCCTCAATCACACCCTTTTCCCCACTACGGGTCCCCATGCCCTGATTCAGGGCTCGGTTGGATGAAGGAAACGAGTTTTGAACTGAAGGTGAGATTAAAGTTTTTATTTAGATTTGACTGAACATTTTCATACCTGAAAACTAATCATGTTCTTATAGTACCTAAAAGTGACTGGAAAACTATGGAATCACCCAAATTAGAATGAACAGATGGGGAAGAGAGGAGACAGAGCAAACATGAAAGTAGTGGTTGGAAAAAAAATATGAAACTATGTTTAGGTTATGCCTTTCAAGTTCAGCTCATTCATTAAACTGTTTACTTGCAGGCATTTATGGTCTCTTTTCCCCATCTCTGGATTTATAAATTTGTATAAGTAATATATTCATCACTAGGCACTCACCAGGGGGAAAAAAAGTTTTATTTCTTTGAAAAACTAAAAAAAAAAAGGCCCAGAAAGGAAGTTAATAATTACTGATGTATATTATGGATTGTGCAAAAATCCTCTTTATCCCCTTAATGTTCACGGAAATCCTAAGGCATGAAATTGTTTAACAGTTGAGGAATTTGAAGGTCCAAGATGGTGAGAGATTTGGCCCAAGTCAAAGCAATTGTAAATAGCGGAAAGAGAATTCAAATTTAGTCCTATTTACAGTAAGTCCCCTACATACGAATGAGTTCCGTTCCAAGGTGTTTATAAGCCCAATTTGTTCATAAGTACAAGAAAAGTTAGCCTAGTTACCCAACTAACACAATCGGTTATATAGTACCGTACCAGCTACAATGCTGCTGCTTTTACGTTTGCTTCTGGACATGCTGGACTTGAAATAAAGATACTATACAACTGTACTCTATACAGTGCCGTGCAGTAAAGTAGACAAAAGCACGACCACTTGTAGAGGACGCATGCACGTGACAATGTACGCCAGACACATGGACTAACTTAACGTGATTGGACACGTGAACGCACATTCGCATCTTTGAAAGTTTGCGACTTGAAGGTTCATATGTAGGGGACTTACTGTGGGCCTTTAATTTCTGATACACCATCCTGTGAAAGTAACAGCAATTGTAAGACTGGCCGGCCTCGTCTACATCTCCATGGACATTTAGCACTTGTGTTGAAGCATACATATTGGCTCTTCAAACCTCAGTCTGCCTGGAATCACCCCATAGCCTTGACAAAGGCCAAGGTGACTAAGAGGAAAGGGGTGTGCACAGTTTGGTTTCTAATCCAAACAGCTGAAGAGCAGGGAATGTGCTTACTTACTGAACCATAAATCAATAAACTTCATAACAGTTACCCTTTAATGGGGAAGCAGTGAATTTCTTTCCTATTTGTGGAGAAAGACTCTTTTTTTAAGTAAAATTAATGTATTCAAATTCCATCCTCATTTCTGGGAAATGTATCCCTTCAGCTGTCTGTTCCTTTTCCTTTTCTCTTTGATCCACTGAAACAGTGCTTTTTTGATACTATTTAAAAAGTGACTCTGCAACATCCTCTTTTATTCTCCTCCTGACAGTTATGTGATGTTTTCTAGGAGACAGGAGTTACATTTCTTCAGAGAAAGTTTTCATCTTCTGCTCCAAGATTTCTGTCTAAGTTTCTCTAGTAATTGGGCACTAGAATCTTTTTTTCGATTTCTGAAGTATGAAATAATATCTTCTGCGTTCTATTTCAGTTAGTTTAATTCTTTTACTCATTTATGTCAATTATTTAGGCCACAGTCAGGATTACAGAATATCAGAAAAAAAAGGGCTTGGAACCTTTCTAAACTATTTCTTTTAATATATGAGGAAATAGGAAAGTTGACTGCTATGTCCCATATGACACAGCTAATAAGTGGTATTACCTGGAGTGCTGTGCTAAGAGTGATTCTGAAGTCGTATCTGCAGACCTTGCTGAAGAGGGCGCCATGACTTATAAGATTATCTGTCATGGGTGTGGTATAGGGTGTGACAAACACTTGCTGTATCCTTTCTACACCCTGCTGTCTCCTAAAGCAGTGCTTCGTAAACTTTAATGTACATACAGGATAAAATGCAGTCTGAGTCAGTAAGCCTAGGGTGGGTCTTAAGTGTCTGCCTTAAATTGGAGATCAAGGGTTAGCAAACTCCAGCCAGCAAGCCAAATCCAGCCCACCGCCTCTTATTGTAAACAGTGTTTCTCTGGAATGCGGTCCACATCCATTTGTTTACATATGATCTATGGCTGCTTTCAAGCTACAACAGCACAGTAGAGGAGGTGTGGCAGAGACCAGATGGCCTGCAAAGGCTGAAATATTTACCATCTGGCCATTTATAGAAAAAAAAAATTGCCAATCCCAGTCTTGGAGCATGGGTTGCCAACCTTGGTTGCATGTTACAATCACCTGGGGAGCTTTTAAAATGCCAGATGCCCAAGCCACACCCCAGGCCAATTAATTCAGAATCTCAGAAGGGGTAAGGCATCATTTTTTTTAAAAATCATTTTTAAAAAGTCTCTGGGAAGTTGAGAAGTACTGTTCCAGAGCAAACATTCACAAATATTGATGAGCACAAGAGTCACCTGACCTGACTTTAAAATGCAGATTCCAGGGCCACATTCCAGAGAGTCTGGTCTGATAGGCCTGACATGGGACCCAGATATCTACATACATACACAAGTGCATCTCACACAGGGCCCCCAGGACCTCACTTCAGAAGTAACCAAGTATAGTCTTGTCAGTGTCATAGAAACTTTCTTGAAAGTTCTGTATCAGCTCACGTGTTTACAGAACTATGATTCACAGCAGTGAGTCATTATTATAAAGTACATCCAGTACCAGGGATTGGACTTTTTACCAAGAAAAACGATCCTGCACACAGAATATGTTTCACTGGCACCCTGATTTTGCTTAACCTTTGAGCTTAACCTCTGTCATTACTGCCATGTACTACAGAAGAAAAAGACAACAAGTTTTCCCAGAATGAGTCACAATCTCTATGATTTCACTTGAGTTTGCTTTTATAAATATGGAAAAGAGATGTGGATAACATCAAAATGATTCAAAATCTCTTGGAGAAATTTGGCTTCCTGACTGGGTTTGGGGTTGTAAAGATTAGTTAGCGGGATTAATAGCTCATTTTTATTCCAATGCAATATTGAAAAAAATATAATAACCAGCTTCTAGGGTATCTGTATAAGCGAACCAAATCTTTAATCAAATTATGATAAAAGTATGCTCGATCCCAGCATTTGGACATTGCACGGTCTGCCCACTGGCAAGAACATCAGATCAGCAGTTTATATGCCCCTTCACTCTCTACGTGTGCAGGAGTGTGTGTGGCAACGGCTTTCAGAGAAAAGTTCCTCCCAGTTTGGGGGCATTACTTGGACAAACAAGGAGATTAAAGCAGGAGGGCGATTCCCACTAAGCCTGGCTTTCTCATCTGCTGACAACCAATAGCATGGCTTCAGCTAGGTCTTCCGCGGTCTCATTGAAGAATCACCATTTCATCACTTATTTATCCTTTGTTTACCTTCCTGTCTACTAACGGTTTGTTAGAATCCTCGTTGATTTGTGTGTTTAGAAATCTGTTTCAATTGAGGGTGCAACCAGGCAGAGGGAAGAAAAGTGGAAGAAAGAACACGTGAAGTATTGATCGTCTGCTTTTGTTTCCTGAGATTCAAAGAAAACAAAATATCTCCTGTATTTTGAACAAAAAGCCTGCCATACACCTTTCTGGCAGCAAAATTCACTGGGGTACGTGAATGGAAGATCCAGCCTTCCACTGGACAAACACTTTTGGAAAGAGTGAAATGTATAATTGTTGTTGTTTTTCAGAAGCAGAGATGCTGAGCATCAAAGGGTGGGGCTGGAAGGAAACAGGCCCCTTCACTCTGCATTGGGACGAAGAAGCACGGTTCTGAAACAGGCACCTGGCGGCTGCTTGCTGTTCCCCACGGCAGCTGCAGAATTGAGAAAATCAACGGATGTCATGCCTCTTTTGGCCACCAGATGGGAGGATTTCAGCACATTCCTGCAGATGAACCGCACGCTCTCCCCACCAGGGTTAATAGACGGTCATGATGTCGGCTTGACTCTCTCCTCTCAAGAGATTTCACACTCTCATAAATGAAATACAAATATGGTTCAAGGACTTACGTTTCATAGTTTTAAGATGTCAAGGGTCAGCCCTTCACATAATGTAGTTGACATCCACAAACGGAAAGCTATGGGAAAGGCTCTGGTTTTATTTATTAACTGGTCTCTCAACTCTCTCATTGCATGAAGTCTGGGGCGGTTCTCTTCCACCAAGGCTTTCTCAGAAGGGGCAAGTAGTAACGCTGCCATTGTGGACACAGCTTTTGCAACTCCCACAGAAGAGCATGGCGAGAGAGGAGGGGAGGCAATCTTTCATGGTAGAAGTAAAGGGAAATGTGGGAGAGGGGATTGTGTTTGCACTTGGAGGGAATGAAGGGCAGACATGGAAGTGGGTCTTGCTGGGCAGAAAACTATGAACACATACAGCTCTACCACATCGATTCATCCGCATGTGCAACCAATCTTTATTCAAACCTATTGATTTCCTAGGCAGTGTGATGGTCCCTAGGAATGGAAAGATGGACAAAACAGGGTATTTCCCTCAAAGAGCTCATCTATATCTAGAGAGGACCGAGAAAAAGAAAATCTGCAAATGACAACTAGACTAAAACACAAAGAGAACCAATTACAGAGTAGTTGGGAAGGAAACTGGCCAAGTTGCAAGCTGGTTAAGAATAACAGGGCAGCAGGTAGGGATTAACAGGAAGGGACAGGAGACTGTGAGATCAAATGCAGGATTAGAAAACAAAGTCACCCTAGGGAGTTGAGGGTTTAACATTTGCAAGGCAGTTGAGACCCAATGTGGGACTGAAATTAAAAAGCAAAAACAAAACAACATAACACTTAGGTTTTGATAATGACCCCAGGACTGGCTAGCCATATGAACTTAGCTGTCAGGCAAATCTTTCTGAGCCCAAAGTCCTCCTCTGTAAGATGGAGCCTGCAATGACTAACTCAGGGGGTTAGTAAGAATGTTAAAGGGAAAACATGAGTGAGTGTGGCTGGCACATAATTGGTGATTACGGAACATCTGTTACTTTACTTCTCTGTCAAACCTTTTACAAAGTTAGCAGAATATACAAGAAGGGCAAGGGACCCCCAGGCTGAGCACCCAAATCAGACACGTGGTCACCCCAGACCTTCCAGATACTCCTCAGCACTTGGAACTGTAGGAAGAATAACGGTGACGCCCTGGGCCCAGGATCCTGATAAAGACAGAAGCATTTCACCAAGGAGGCATGGAAAGGAGCCACTTTGCTCATTTAACCAACATAGACATGAAGACACACTCCTTGTGACAGACAGATACAAAGAGAGGCAGAGAGAGTGAGAGAAATTAGACTGTGAATCTTCCTTACTTTACCATCTCATGTCCCTTTCCCAGCAGTCACCACGTGACACTTTGAGATGTATTTGTCCCACTTTTGGGTTGTGTGTGTGTGTGTGTGTGTGTGTGTGTGTGTGTGTGTCCCCATTTGCACATCTCCCCATAGATCTGTACATATAACCCAAATACTGCTTGCCTCCAGCTAAAAATCCTGTCTTTTCCCCTTTCCAACCTGGAAACTGAATGTAGCCTTTTTCTATGGTCTACATAAAGGAAATTCACTCTCTGAAGTACTGGGGGGCTGTGTCAAATTTATCGATGGGTTCCTCTCCCATTTAAATTGGCTTTAAATGTTCTTCCATCACTCCCACTACCACCAATTGGGGGTCCTCTTCTCTTTGACCTTCCTCCACACTGCACTGGGCCTGAACCTACTCAATCTCCCGCCTCTATCTTACTTCACCTCTCTTCCCTTCCCCATAAACTTTGACCCTGGGGCTCAGGCACTTAATGTACAGGGGTCTTCTCTTTCAACAAAGGTGGTCTCTTCCCACAAAATGATTCCTGTACCAGTAATTATAAAGATTAATACTTTGGTTCATATTATAATGTCTATACAAATATGATCACATACCTAATTGTATATATTTATGTATACATTTGTTTTTTAACATAAAATGGGATCATAGAGTCATTTTACACACCCTGTTGTGATTTTTCAGTTGCTCCTCAATTTTATATCTTGTTTATCTTTCCAAGTCATTGGAAATAAATCCAACTCATTCTTTTTCATTGCTGCATACAATTAATACTTCAGTGAGAGACAAGGTAGATTTCTTTGTGCTCTACTTTGGTTAATGGAAAGATACAACATAACAATTCAGAGTTATGATGAGAATTCATCAGCTAAGATATTAGAGACGTTCAGTTGCTTAGAATTGAAGAACTATATAAATAATATAAATTATATTGGCTATCTAAATAATACTAATAATGAAAATTACTAATACTTCATCAACATTTTGCTATGTACCAACAGCTACTTCTAGCCATTTGCATGCGTCATAGAAATAACCTACTACGGTTATTCCACAGGAGTAACCTACCACGAAGTAGGTTATTCCCATTTTACAGATGATCATTCTGAGGCACAGGAAAGTAGATACATTGCTCAAGGTAACACAGACTATCGGTGACATTGCCCAGCTACAATAAGTCTGGCTCTAGAGTCTGTGTTGTTAATCCCTGAGCCATATATCGTTATGTCCAACAGGAAATACGCTGTGCAGGCTTGGTTGCCAGGGACCCAAATTGGTGGTCATTGACCAAATTTGCTAAACATTCTCACTTCCAGGTGAGCTCCAGCTGACCATGTTGGAGCCCTCCGTCCTGCTCCAAACCAGGCAGTCAGGCCCCAAGAAGACAGGTAGCATCCAGGAAGAACAAAGGGGGCAAGGTCTGCTGAACAAGGCATGGCTGGAGGGTAAAGTGGGGCAAACAAAACCAAAAAGAACTAAGAGGAGCTGAATGCAAGAATGCAGAGGAACACTGCCAGACACACGGCCCCCCGAGACAGCCTCTGGGGTGAGCATGGCAAACCTCAGCAGCTCCCAGCTCCAATAGCTGCAAGGAGGCGAGCTGCCAGAGAGGCACTTACGACAACCAGTGCTGGGAGCACTTACTCAGACGCATCCGGTGTGTGTCTACGAGATATTAGGTGGAAATATGTGGTCAACTGCAATGAACTGGCATGCCCCGAAGCGGGCCAGCCATTGCCGGAAGCCAGACCTCCTGCCAGCTGAAACCTAATCTCCCTTTCCTCTGAGTGCCTGCCACACAGCTAATTGATTCTGCACGCTCTACCCCTTTATAACAGACTCTCTAACGAAGAGGAAATATTTCTTCCTTGTGATGATTGAACAGAAGTTCAGAGTATCACCTAGCGGGACCACATCCATGTAACACTAGGGCCAGGGATCCAGCAGACAAGGGCAGTGCCCTGCAGACTGCATGTCACAACGCTGCTAGTGTCATCCTTTGCCATCAGCCCCAGGGCGGCCATCAGCCCCAGGGCGGCCAGCAGAGAAAGCATGAAACCAGTATGGGGATGGCCAACATGATCCTTAGAATTGATGAGATTCCTTTTCTGTCAGAAATTCTTACAAAGGATGGATTGTCATTGTTGCCAGTTGGCTTCAAGATCTGAGTGGATTGTAGTCTACCAGCTAGCTATCTCAAGGTACTATGGGTGTTTACTATTGTATTGGGTATTTTTTTTTCTCCCTATAAGAATGCATGACAGATGCTCTTGGTGTTCCTTTCAGATTCCCCTTACCAGGCCAGAGTGCCTATCTTCCAGGTACTGTGACTTGCTTTCCTCTCCAGAAGATTGCCACCCCACCAAGAGATACCTGGGAAATTTTGCTGTTCCCCCAAGTGGTCTATGGCCCATGATAGACTAAAGTGGGGTTTTAACAGCTGGGTCTCCTTGCCTCTGGGCAGGTCAAGACGTCTGTTGCATTTACACACCCAGATTCCCTGTGGGATCTGTCTGAGGTTAAGATTCTCCTAACATTACAATTTTACTTAGCTTCTTCTCCTGCCCTTCCTCCCCTTCAGGCTTTTCCTGAAAGCATCCCCTTAATAAATCACCTGTACAAAAATCCTTGCTTCAGGCTCCACTTCTCAGGAACTTGGCCTAAAACAGCATACAGGACCTTTGTCAACAAAACCCGTAAGTTATGCATATGGCATTACAAGCAACACAATGCAGTGTTACTCAAACCCTCAGCTATTCACCTACCACCTACACTATTTGACCATATTTACATATTACAGACGCAACTATTTACCTAACAGTTGTTTTTAAAAAGCTTTCAAACTAACTCCTTTTTAAAACTAATATTTCTTTTTTTTTCTATCTTCATTAATTAATTTTTTTAACATCTTTATTGGAGTATAATTGCTTTACATTGTTGTGTTAGTTGCTGCTATATAACAAAGTGAATCAGCTATGCACGTATTCCTATATCTCCTCCCTCTTGTGTCTCCCTCCCACCCTCCCTATCCTACCCCTCTAGGTGGTCACAAAACACCAAACTGATCTTCCTGTGCTATGCAGCTGCTTCCCACTAGTTGTCTATTTTACATTTGGTAGTGTATATATGTCATTGCCACTCTCTCACTTCGTCCCAGCTTACCCTTCCCCCTCCCTGTGTCCTCAAGTCCATTCTCTACCCCTGTGTCTTTATTCCTGTCCTGCCCATAGGTTCTTCAGAACTATTTTTTTTTAGATTCCATATATATGTGTTAGCATATAGTATTTGTTTTTCTCTTTCTGACTTACTTCACTCTGTATGACACACTCTAAGTCCATCCACCTCACTACAAATAACTCAATTTCGTTTCTTTTTATAGCTGAGTAATATTCCATTGTATATATGTGCCACATCTTCTTTATCCGTTCATCTTTCAATGGACACTTAGGTTACTTCCATGTCCTGGCTATTGTAAATAGAGCTGCAATGAACATTGTGGTACATGACTCATTTGGAATTATGGTTTTCTCAGGGTATATGCCCAGGAGTGGGATTGCTGGGTCATAGGGTAGTTCTATTTTTAGTTTTTTAAGGAACCTCCATAGTGACTGTATCAATTTACATTCCCACCAACAGTAAAATATTTGTTTGTAGATTTTTTTGATTTTGGCCATTCTGATCGATGTGAGGTGATACCTCATTGTAGTTTTCATTTGCATTTCTCTAATGGTTAGTGATGTTGAGCATCCTTTCATGTGTTTGTTGGCAATCTGTATATCTTCTTTGGAGAAATGTCTGTTTAGGTCTTCTCTCCATTTTTGGATTGGGTTGTTTATTTTTTTGATATTGAGCTGCATGAGCTGCTTGTAAATTTTGGAGATTAATCCTTTGTCAGTTGCTTTGTTTGCAAATATTTTCTCCCATTCTGAAGGTTGTATATTCCCTTCTTTATGGGTTCCTTTGCTGTGCAAAAGCTTTTAAGTTTCATTAGGTTCCATTTGTTTAGTTTTGTTTTTATTTCCATTTCTCTAGGAGGTGGGTCAAACAGGATCTTGCTGTGATTTATGTCAGAGTGTTCTGCCTATGTTTTTCTCTAAGTGTTTTATAGTGTCTGGCCTTACATTTAGGTCTTTAATCCATTTTGAGTTTATTTTTGTGTATGGTGTTAGGGAGTGTTCTAATTTCATTCTTTTACATATAGCTGTTCAGTTTTCCCAGCACCACTTATTGAAGAGGCTGTCTTTTCTCCAGTGTATATTCTCACCTCCTTTATCAAAGATAAGGTGACCATATGTGCATGGGTTTATCTGGGCTTTCTATCCTGCCATTGATCTATATTTCTGTTTTTGTGCCAGTACCATACTGTCTTGATTACTGTAGTTTTGTAGTATAGCCTGAAGTCAGGGAGCCTGATTCCTCCAGCTCCATTTTTCTTTCTCAAGATTGCTTTGGCTTTTAAGGGTCTTTTGTGTTTCCATACAAATTGTGAAATTTTTTGTTCTATCTGTGAAAAATGCCACTGGTAGTTTGATAGACATTGCACTGAATCTGTAGATTGCTTTGGGGAGTATAGTCATTTTCACAGTGCTGATTCTTCCAATCCAAGAACATGGTATATCTCTCCATCTGTTTGTATCACCTTTAATTTGTTTCACCAGTGTCTTATAGTTTTCTGCATACTGGTCTTTTGTCTCCTTAGGTAGGTTTATTCCTAGGTATTTTATTCTTTTTGTTGCAATGGTAAATGGGAGTGTTTCCTTAATTTCTCTTTCAGATTTTTCACCATTAGTGTATAGTAATGCAAGAGATTTCTGTGCATTAATTTTGTATCCTGCTACTTTATCAGATTCATTGATTAGCTCTAGTAGTTTTCTGGTAGCATCTTTAGGATTCTCTTATAATATCATGTCGTCTGCAAATAGTGATGGTTTTACTTCTTCTTTTCTGACTTGGATTCCTTTTATTTCTTTTTCCTCTCTGATTGCTGTGACTAAAACTTCCAAAGCTATATTGAATAATAGTAGTGAGAGTGGGCAACCTTGTCTTGTTCCTGATCCTAGTGGAAATGGTTTCAGTTTCTCACCATTGAGAATGATGTTGGCTGTGGGTTTGTCACTGTTATTTAGTTGCATATTGTCTAGCCTCCATGTGTTGGTTTTTTTTTTTTTTTTTTTTAATTTTTTATTTATTTTTGGCAGTGTTGGGTCGTCGTTTCTGTGCGAGGGCTTTCTCTAGTTGCGGCGAGCGGGGTCCACTCTTCATCGCGGTGCGCGGTGCACGGGCCTTTCACTGTCTCGGCCTCTCTTGTTGCGGAGCACAGGCTCCAGATGCGCAGGCTCAGTAGTTGTGGCTCACGGGCCCAGTTGCTCCGCGGCATGTGGGATCTTCCCAGACCAGGGCTTGAACCCGTGTTCCCTGCATTGGCAGGCAGGTTCTCAACCACGAGCGCCACCAGGGAAGCCCCCATGTGTTGGTATTTTTTACAGGTTTTTTTTTTTTCCTGTAATTGGCATCTAGTCTCATAGTGTTGTGATCAGAAAAGATACTTGACACGATTTCAGTTTTCTTAACTTTACCAAGGGTTGATTTGTGACCCAAGATATGATCTACCCTGTAGAATATTCCATGAGAATTTGAGAAGAAGGTGTATTCTGTTGTTTTTGGATGGAATGTCCTATAAATATCAATTAAATGCATCTTGTTTAATGTGTCATTTAAATCTTGTGTTTCCTTATTTATTTTCATTCTGGTTGATCTGTCCATTGGTGAAAGTGGGGTGTTAAAGTCCCCTAATATGATTGTGTTACTGTCGATTTCCCCTTTTATGGCTGTTATCATTTGCCTTATGTATTGAGGTGCTCCTATGTTGGGTGCATAAATATTTACAATTGTTATAACTTCTTGGATCGATCCCTTGATCATTATGTAGTGTCCTTCTTTGTCTCTTGTAATAGTCTTTATTTTAAAGTCTATTTTGTTTGATATAAGGATTGCTTCTATGACTTTCTTTTGATTTCCATTTGCATGGAATATCTTTTTCCATCCCCTCACTTTCAGTCTGTATGTGTCCCTAGGTCTGAAGTGGCTCTCTTGTAGACAGCATATATATGGGTATTGGTTTTGTATCCATTCAGCCAGTCTATGTCTTTTGGTTGGAGCATTCAATCCATTTACATTTAAGGTAATTATCAATATGTATGTTCCTATTACCATTTTCTTAATTGTTTGGGTTTGTTATTGTAGGTCTTTTCCTTCTCTTATGTTTCCTCGTTAGAGAAGTTCCTTCAGCATTTGTTGTAAAGTTGGTTTGGAGATGCTGCATTCTCTTAGCTTTCGCTTGTCTGTAAAGGTTTTAATTTCTCCGTCGAATCTGAATGAAAGCCTTACTAAGTAGAGTAATTTTAGTTGTAGGTTTTTCCCTTTCATCACTTTAAATATGTCCTGCCACTCCTTTCTGGCTTGCAGAGTTTCTGCTGAAAGATCAGCTGTTAAGCTTATGGAGATTCCCTTGTGTATTATTTGTTGCTTTTTCCTTGCTGCTTTTAATATTTGTTCTTTGCATTTAATTTTTGATAGTTTGATTAATATGTGTCTTGGCAGGCTTCCCCTTGGATTTATCCTGTATGGGACTCTCTGTGCTTCCTCGGCTTGACTATTTCCTTTCCCATATTAGGGAAGTTTTCAACTCCTAACCTTACACCTAAAGCAATTAGAGAAAGAAGAACAAAGAAACCCCCAAAGTTAGCAGAAGGAAAGAAATCATAAAGATCAGAAATAAATGAAAAAGAAATGAAGGAAGCAATAGCAAAGATCAATAAAACTAAAAGCTGATTCTTTGAGAAGATAACAAAATTGATAAACCATTAGCCAGACTCATCAAGAAAAAAAGGGAGAAGACTCAAATCAATAGAATTAGAAATGAAAAAGGAGAAGTAACAACTGACACTGCAGAAATACAAAGGATCATGAGAGATTACTACAAGCAACTATATGCCAAGTTTTCATCTCTTCAAATATTTTCTCAGTCCTTCTCTTTTCTTCTTCTCCTTCTGTGACCCCTATAATTCGAATGTTTTTGCATTTAATATTGTCCCAGATGTCTCTGAGAGTGTCCTCAATTCTTTTCATTCTTTCTTCTTTATTCTGCTCTGCAGTAGTTATTTCCATTATTTTATCTTCCACGCCACTTATCCGTTCTTCTGCCTCGGTTATTCTGCTGTTGATTCCTTCTAGAGAATTTTTAATTTCATTTATTGTGTTGTTCATCATTGTTTGTTTGCTCTTTAGTTCTTCTAGGTCCTTGTTAAACGTTTCTTGTATTTTCTCCATTTTATTTCCAAGATTTGGGATCATCTTTACTATCATTACTCTGAACTCTTTTTCAGGTAGACTACCTATTTCCTCTTCATTTGTTTGGTCTTGTGGGTTTTTACCTTGCTCCTTCATCTGCTGTGTTTTTCTCTGTCTTCCCATTTTGCTTAACTTACTGTGTTTGGGGTCTCCTTTTTGCTGGCTGCAGGTTTTTACTTCCCGTTGTTTTCAGTGTCTGCCCCCAGTGGGTAAGGTTGGTTCAGTGTGTTGTGTAAGCTTCCTGGTGGGGGGGACTGGTGCCTGCGTTCTGGTGGGTGAGGCTGGATCTTGTCTTTCTGGTGGGCAGGACCGCATCCGGTGGTGTGTTTTGGGGTGTCTGTGAACTTAGTATGCTTTTAGGCAGCCTCTCTGCTAATGGGTGGATTTGTGTTCTTGTCTTGCTACTTGTTTAGCATGGCGTGTCCAGCACTGTAGCTTGCTGGTCACTGAGTGGAGCTGGGTCTTAGCGTTGAGATGGAGATCTCTGGGAGAGCTCTTGCAGATTGATATTATGTGGGGCCGGGAGGTCTCTGGTGGTCCAGTGTCCTGAACTTGGCTCTCCCACCTCAGAGGCTCAGGCCTGACAGCTGGCTGGAGCACCAAGACCCTGTCAGCCACACGGCTGCTATTTTGATATTCAGATAGGCATCCAGAAGCAAATTTTCAGCTTTTAGATCACGATGAACAGTATTCCAACACTGGCAAAAATAGACAGCTGCGACAATCTGTCTGAACTTCTTACAGGCCTCCTTTTCTGCCATTCTGCCATCAAGACTAATATTTCTGAAACCATAAGTTTGAAGTGCTAATTAAAGTTTTAATACACACCGAAATGTATATATTCATCTAAATATCAATTCACCAACCACCATCCTATGCATATGGACCACATGTTTACAAACATGATAAAATTAAAAGTACGTTTCTATCTCACTTGAAAAATCTGTTTTTACCGGTTTATCATACTACTGCAGAGCTGTGCTCATGTTAGACATGGAATAATTTACTGTTGATTTTTTAAAATTCAATACATACTTTTAAATTTTATCTTAATTCCTGATCTTGCTAATAGTCCTAAGAGAGAAGATGATGTCATAGAATAAAAAGAGGAAACAAGTATCCATTTTTAAAAAGCAGAAATAATTCAAAAATCCTTTGGTATCTGTGTCTTATCTCCAAAGTTTAAATTTTCCTGGGGTCATTTGACAACATGTTTCTGTTACATAGAAACATCTCATTTAATGATTAAATTGAGCTTTACTTAACGAGAAGAGAGCTTCTTGAAACTTGAAACACTTACTGCTACTATGATTATCTGACATCATGAAGCTCAGATGCTTTTCTCAGAGGAAGAAGAGGCATCAGTGTCCATCTGCTCAAGTTACTGGGCAATATAGCATGGACTCTTGACATCGTGCATCTCATCCTCTGAGCTGGGGCAATGCAGTTAGAATGAGTGCTCAGAGTCACAATTCTCACAGATGGAAACTGATGTCAAGGATATAATCTTCAAAGAGAGACTTGTGGTATGGACTTTATCACAAGTGTGGGTAACCAAAGGCAAACAGATAACATGGAACCTGGGATGGTGGCTCTACCTCCTGACTTTTCCCATCTTGACTCTATTGCCTTTGGAATTTTTAATGGCTCTTTTGACAAACAGAGTATGTCAATGTGAAGGTGGTGAACCAGTTGTCAACAAAATACTTTAGGTCAGGACTTTGCACCTCATCTCCTGCATAATGGTCTTTCTCAACCATTCAAACTTCACACATTCCTCCTGGAACAATAGTAGCACTGAGGGGCTAGAAGCCTGAGGTCCACTCTATCTTGAAGAGCAAGCTTCGTACACTTGCAAAAATTTCTAGAATGATGCATGTTGAACCTGATGGGATAAGTTTAAAATTAGAGACTGTGAAAAAGCAACCTGCACTACTTGATGTTTTTATCCATCAGTGAATGCCTCATTGAATGACAAAGTCTGCTGACAGCTGAACTTGAGATCCATTAATATATCAATTCATCTCTTTGTGTGTTTTCCTGTGTGAGAAAGTACATAATCTAGGTCTCATCCTGATATTTAATCTTGAAGTAGCAAGGAGTTTTTTTAAATAAGGAATTTGTTTTTATTTTCCAATAGTTACATAAGTTTAAATTTTTCAGTATGATCTTTGTATATTCATTCACTCCTAGAAATGTCCTCAGTATTAAGGTTTTAGTCCTGGGTAGATATATTTTTCTTGCAGGCTCTTAATTGTTGCAGTAGTTGCTCACATGACCTGTCTTTGCTTCTATCACTCAGTAGTTATAACCTTGGAAATCTACTTCCCTCCTTTATTGTAGCCCTCTAATTTATCTGAGTAAGCACCATAACACAAAGCCAAACCAGTCCTTTCTGAATTGTGAGATATAGATCAAAATATGAGAATTTTGAATTATATATTTTAAATTAAAAAGATAGGAAATTAAGGTTTACTAACTTGTCATATGTGGATAGATACAGGTGCTCAAATTTATTCTGTATATAAGACAGGCTTGTGTCACATGTGGTGACTGAGGTAAGCTGGGGGAAGGGCAGATTCTAAGTACAAAGAAGGTCACAGTGATGACTTCTTGCCTGAGACTTCATGCAAGAAACTTGGCCTAAACATAATAATTCATAGGTCAACAACAAAAATTGGCAGACACTTCTATTCCTAGTTTGAGCTCTTTATCAAGCACCTCAAGAGGAAGAAACAATGAGGATGTAATCAGATAAGACAAGAAGGAAGCCAAAATAATTCATAACTATTGAGACTATTTGATTCTCACATTAGGTGTATTTTCTGCCTTGAAATGTAAGCTAATGATTATGTGGAGCCATCATAGTTCGTAAGACATTCAGAATCTAAGCATCCAGAAAATGCAAACAAACCCTTACAATTTTTTCCACGGATGTTTCAAGCCACATAAAACCCAATTTGCTGGCCTTTTCAGTGAACACAAGTGACTTGCAGTGATATGCTATCCATAAAATCTGTTTCCTAAAATAAAAAAATTTAATCTGTTCCTTCAAGGTAAAGATTTTAACAAGTGAGAACCTACCTGCTTTTAAAAAGAGCTCCTTGTCATGCAAAGTACATTTTGAGAACTGCTATCTGCTAGTGTTTGCATCACTGTGTGATTTTGTTTCTAAAAATGATATGTGTGTCATCTATGAAAATTCTCATATCTGTACACTTAAAAATATGACCACAGATTTACTTAAGCTGTTTCAAAATTTTTCCGTATAAAAAGTTTTCATGCATTTTAAATCGTTTTCTTAAAATAAAAAAACACAACATAGTTCCACTTATTTTCAAGAAGCATGAGTGCATCTGGGAAATACAACAGCTATGTTCCAAGAAAAATGTATGTATAATTGATGGATGGCACACAAAAATCAGTACCATGATATAATAAGCATGGACACCTACGTACTTCATTCATTTGCATCTCTATATATTTGAAGGCATCTTTTTCAGATGTGATAGCCATTCAAATCAATTTTCAAAATAAAATGAATTTAGGAACTTCTATTTCTGGCAAAGACTGAGTAATAGTAACCAGATTTACCCTCTAGCTTGAAATTGTTTTCTTAAATAGACACAATAAATAAAATTATCATTTTCATAACATGATATGCCTGGAATTCAAGCATAAAGAACAGTGTTTCATGACAAATGGTAAACAAATAAAATACACCTATAATTGTGCCAACTTGCTGCTTTAAGAGAGTGTCTTGCAGGAGCTAAAGGAGGGGAAATCTAGGTGGAGCCAAGTTGAAGAAGCAATCTGAGAGTCTGGGAAGACAAAATTGGCTAGAGTTTACAGGACAGAGTACCAGAGAAGAGAGCGCTGCAAAGTGAGATTACCCCAGAGATCTGCAAAAGATCTATTCCCAAGTGATCAGCAGAACACTTATCAGGGCATGTATGTGAGGAAACTACCCATTTCCAGGAAAGAACCACTTGAAAGGATTAAAAGGAACAATAGTCAATGCTCAAATAGGGTTGGAGATAGTTCTAATTCCCACTAGCCAGATTGTAAAACCTCATAATGAATAGTGCACTGGGTAGAGTACTCAAAAATCATGAGGTATTGCCTCATGATGGGGATTAATTTGCCTGCTCAGGTCCCACCTAACAAATCAAAATAGTTCAACAGAATAACCTATTTCCAAATAACTTAATTACTTCCCAGACCTCATTCAAGAATATTTAAGTAGAAATCCAACATTTACAGTGCCCAGCAATGTAAAATTCATAATTTGTGATATCCAATAAAAAAAATCACCAGTCATGCAAAGAAGCAGGATAAAACTCATGATAAGGAGAAAAACCAGTTAATTGAAGCTGACCCAGAACTCTAAGAGATGTTAGAGTTATAGCAGACAAAGACACCAAAGCATTCATTATAACTGTGTTCCATGTGTTGAAAAAGTTAAGTCGATACCCAGAAGATACAAAAAAGACCCAACTCAAATCTTTGGAGGTGAGAAACATAATGTGTGTAATGAAAAATAAACTAGATGGGATAAACCATAGATTAGACATTGCAGAAAGATTAGTGAATTTAAAGACATAGCAATAGAAACTACCCAAAGTGAAACACAGTGAATGAAAAGAACATCATTGAGCTCTGTGACAACTTCAAGCATGTAAGTGGAGCCCGTGAAAGAGATGGGATGGTGGAGCAGGAATAAATTTTGGATGACATATGGGCAAAATGTTTCTAAATTTGGGGGGGGGAATATAAATCTAATAATCTCAACAAATGCTGAGTATGTGAAATATGAAGATCACACCAAAGCATATCATAATCAAATTGCTCAAAACCAGTGATAAAAAAGAGAATCCTAAAAGCAATCAGATACAGTAAGAATTGTTAGATACAGAAGGACAAGGAAAAGAAAGACAGCATACTTCTTATTAGAAATGATTAAAATGAGAAGAGAGTGGAGAAAAATCTTTAAAATATGGAAAAAAAAACTACTGCCAGCCTAGAATTTTATACCCAGCTAAAATATCTCAAAAGTGAAGGCAAAATAAAGACTTTTCAGATATAAAAATTAAACTAACTTATCTCCAGCTATCTAAACTTTAATAAATATTAAAGTTAAGTTCTTTGGGAAGAAGGAAAAATTTTTGAGATGGAAATGCAGATCTACGCAAAGATATGAAAATCATTGGAAATGTGCCAATATAGGTAAATACTTAAGATTATTTTTTATTATTTAAATGTTTTTAGAGAATGGTAGGTTGTTTAAACAAATAATAATGATGCATTATTGGATTTATAATATATACATAAAAGAAACGTATTACAATAATAGCACAAAGGATGGGAGAAGAAAAATTAAAGTATACTACTAAGGGGAATTGATAGGATAGAGATGTGTACTAAAAACCCTAAAATAAAGAGTAAAGTACCACAAAAAGAATGGTAGTTAATAAGTCAAAGGTAGATAAACTAGAATTATAAAAAATATACAACTTGTCCAAAGGAAGATAGAAAAAGGAAACAAGGAACAGATAGAAAAAAGAGAAAACAAGATTGTATATTTAAATCAACTACATCAGTAGTCATATTAAATGGAGATTATCTAAATACCCAATTAGAATCCAGAGATTGACAGGTTGGATAAAGTAAAACCTATCTATATGTTTTCTCTGAGAAAAGCCATTTTAAAAATAAAGACACAAGTAGATTAAAAGGAAAAGGATGAAATAGTTTATACTATCACTAATCCAGAGAAACTAGAGCAGCTATGTCAGTACCAAACAAAGAAGATTTTTAGAGCAAAGAATATTGCCATGCATAAAGAGAATCATTTCATAATTATAAAGAACTAAATTCATCGAGAAATAATAGTACTAAACTTTTATGTCCCTAATAACAGAGTTTGTATATACATAAAGCAAAAATTGATGAAACTGTAATGAGAAATAGAAAACGCCATAATTATTTTTGGAGACTTCAATACCCCCTTTCAATAATTGATACAACAACTATACAGAAAATCAGTAAGCATATAGAAGACTTGAACAACACCATCAACAAACCTGACCTACTATTTGACATCTACAGAGCACTTTACCCAATAGCAACAAAATATACATTATTTATAAGTACACACAAAATGGTTACTAAGATAGACCATGTTTTGGGGCATAAAACAAGCTTTAACAAAATTAAAAGGATTTAGGTCATACAAAGTGTGTTCTCTGACCACAGTGGAATTAAATCACAAATCAATAACAGAAAGAACTTTGGAAAATCCCCCAATATTTGTAAATTAAACAGCCCATGGATCAAGGAAATCAAAGAAGAAACTATAAAGTATTTTTAACTAAACATAAATGACAGCACCATACACCAGACTTTGTGGGTTGCACCTAAATCAGTGATTTTGCTTCCTCTCCCTCAGGGGACATTTAACAATGTCTGGGGACATTTTTGCTTGTCACAATGGTGAGGGGTGAGGGGGGATATTACTGACATCTAGAGAGTAGAAACAAGGGATTCTGCTTAACATCCTACAATGCACACCACAACTTCCCATTAAAAGAACCGTCTGGCCCAAAAATGTCAATAATGCCTTTATTAAATTCTGATTTCAAGCAATAATTAGGGGAAATTTAATAGTACTAAACAACTATATTACACAAGAAAAACATCTCAAATAAGTGAATTCAGCTTCTGTTTTAAGAAACTGGGATAAAGAAGCAAATTAAACACAAAATAAGCAGAAGAAAAGAAATAACTAAGACCTTAGCATAAATCAATTTTAAAAATACAGAAAATTAATGCAACCAAATGTTGGTTCATTGTGAAGATCAATAATATTTATAAAGCTTTAGCCAGACTGATCAGGAAAAAGAAGAAAGAAGACACAAATTATCATATCAGAAATGAAAGAGGTGTTAAAATGTAATAAGTTCATTCAGTAAGAAATAGATAATCTTAATAGACATATATATAAAATAAATTAAACTTTTAATTAAAAAACTTCCAACTAAGAAAATTCTAGCCCCAGATGGCTTCACTGGGGAATTCTTGAATATTGAATTCAAGATGTTCAAATATTGAAGAAGGCCATAATATTAATTCTATACAAACTCTTCCAGAATGTTAAAGAACTGGTACTACATCCCAGATTATTCTGTGAGACCAACATTACTCTGATAAAGACATTTAAAGTAAAGGAACTACAGTACGCTATCCCTCATGAACATAGATGCAAAAAAGTCTTTTAAATTACTTTTTAAATTCCTACGGCTGCTTATGTATTGAAAGGTTCAATATTATTAAGATGTCCATCCTCTCTCCAGCTGATTTACAGATTCATCACAGTCCCTATCAAATCCCAGCAGGCTTTTCTAGAAATTTACAAGCTGAGATTCAAATTCTTACAGAAATGGAAGGGACCTAGAATAACAAATCAACTTTGAAAAAGAACAAATTTGAAGGACTAATACTATTAACACTAATAGCACATAATATAAAGCTCAGTAATTAAGACAGTGTGGTATTGGCATCAAGATAGACAAATAGATCTTGGGGATCCAAAGAAATTTCAGAAATGGATCCCTGCATTCATGGACAACTTATTTTCCACAAAAGTGCAAAGGTAATTCATTGGGAAAAGATAGTCTTTTCTAAAAATGGTGATATAAAAAATGAATATTCGTATACTTTAAACATCTTTAATCCACTTCTCACATAGTATACAAAAGTTAATTCAAAATGGATCACAGACCTAAATGTAAAGTCTAAAACAATAAAAGTTCTGCAAGAAATCCTGGAAGAGAATCTCTTTGACCTACAGTAAGGCAAAGATTCTTAGCTACAACACCAGAAACATCATCCAAAAGAAAAGAGAGCATGATAAATCGAACTACATTTAAATAAAAGTCTTCTGCTACTTGAAAGACACTGTTAAGAGAATGAACTAGAAGGAATAGGCTGGGAGATAATATTTGCCAATTGTGTACCTGAAAAAGGACTTTTATCTGAAATATATAAAGAACTCCTGGTACAAATAATAAGAAAACTAGCAAGCAAACAAAAAAATAGGCAAAAGATTCGAACACACCACCAAATAAAATAAACAGATGGCAAATAAGTACATGGAAAAATATTTACATTATTAGTCATGAAAGTAATGCTAGTATGGTAAGAGGTACCATAACTAATATTGCAAATTATGAACATACTAGGGTATGTTCATAAGGGTACGGAGGCACTGGAATTCTCATACACTGCTGGTAAATGTGTAAAATGATACAATCATTCTGAAAGCCAGTTTGATGTTTCTTAAAAATTAAACATGCACCTACCATATGACCCATTCATTCCACTCCTAAAGTATTTACCCACAAGTTATGAAAACATATGTTCATTCAAAGATTTGTACGTGAATGTTCATATCAGGTTGATTTGTAAGAGAGACAAACTGAAATTGACCCAAATATCCATCAGTGGACGACTGGATAGACAAATTGTGACATATCAATACAATGGAATTCTATTCCTCAATGAACTGTTGACAGATGCAGCAACATGGATGAATCTTAAAATTATGATGCTGAAGGACAGAAGCTAGACAAAAAAAGAATACCTATTGTATGATTCCATTTATATAAACTTTCAGAAAATGAAAACAAGTGGGTAGCGACAGAAAGCAGATTGGTGGATGCCTTGCAATGAGGAAGGGCAGGAGAGAGGATTTATAAAGAGGTACGTGGAAACTTTTGGAGGTGATGGATATCTTTATTATCTTGTGTGTATTCATTATTTCAAGGGTATCTACGTATACTTACATCAAAATTTATTTAATTGCACATTTTAAATATATGTGTGTACCTTATGTATATTAATTATACTTCAACAATGATATTAAAAACATTTTAAAAACTAAATTTGGTACAGACATTGAATCACAGAGCATATCACAAAATGTTCAAACTAAAATTTTTAATATTAGTGAAGCCTATTCAGTAGCATTGCTCTCACCAAAAATTATTGTTTGTAATGTTTTCCTGAGCACTGAATGTTTTTATTTTATTAAAAATAAAATACTTAAAATACATTGTTATATTTAGCTATACCTCATCCTTAAATGTATATTTGTGTGTATTTAATAAAGTACATATTTTATTAGAATAGTTCATAAATTTATATAGTTCATAAATTTAAAACGTAATCATACATTAACGTTGCAGTACTTTAATGAAAGTGAGAGTTTAAAAAGTTTAGAAGCTATTGCTTGAACAATGTAAGGTGACAATATTAAAGGCAGTAAGGAAAAATGAAGCTTCAAAGGATATGCAGGTAGGCAAGTGCTATTTGTGTGGCTAAGTACAGAATATAGCTTGAGTGAGCTTAGGGAACTAATCTGTCTCTAAAAACAGACACCTCAGTATCCATTAGAAACCAGCCTGTTTTCCATTTGGCTATATCAAAAGTTCTTACTTTCCTTCCACTAGTAGTTTTGATCAAAGTTGCCTTGAATTTTTCTGTACCCAAACAGGTATCTTTTTTCTAGCCAGCAAACTGTATTCCCAGTATAGTTTATGTTAGACACATGGCTCTTCTGATTCTCTTCTTCTACTGTGTTATCTTTCTCACATAGATAACTATCTCTAAACTATATACCTTCACTTTCAGTTTGAGTCAGATATCTTCCATCTTTTTGTCCCAGGGGGCTAACCTGTGCAGACTACATCAACCGGTTCACTTACTTTTGATTTGGTCTGCCAGTGGGAAGGCTTGGAAGGAGGTTAAAAATTATGAATGTGCAATTAAGAATACATGCAGGGGGGCTTCCCTGGTGGCGCAGTGGTTGAGAGTCCGCCTGCCGATGCAGGGGACATATGGGAACATATGTATATGTATAGCTGATTCACTTTGTTATAAAGCAGAAACTAACACACCATTGTAAAGCAATTATACTCCAATAAAGATGTAAAAAAAAAAGAAAATCAGCTGTGACCAATACAATAATAAATTTTTAAAAAAGACAGTGAAACAAAGAAAAAAAATAGAATACATGCAAAGATGTGAAAGTTTCTGGAATGTAATTCTGACCATTTAACTTGCCTGTTGGGCTGGTGCAGAGACAAATAGGTTCTGGGAGAATGGCAGTGAATTATTGCAAACTTAATCAGGAGGTGATGCTAATCACAGCTGTGGCTTAGAATGTGGTATCTATTAGAGAAAATCAGCACAGTTCCTGGTATGTAGCTATTCTGGGTATGGAAATGCCTTTCCTGTGTGCAGGGCTTTCATCCAATGACCAACTGTCGACTTACAGAAAACCTTATTCACTGCTGTGATATCCCATCCAACATCACATCCAGGTGGGATACCTTTATTTCCTTGGAAATGCAGCAATGGACTCTTCCCACAATTCACTGATGTTTCATACATCTCATTACCCAGAAAAACCAAGCAATAGAGTGGTCTGTTGGAGACTCATAATGGCACCAGCTGGCATTCATTCTTTAGATGCTATTCTAGGATCAATAACTTAGGTGCTATTCTATTGTACATGGTATATATCTTCAGTATACAGTATATGGAACAGTATATGGAACTGCTTTCACAACATCCATCAAGGATGGAGGTTAGCCATGGCCTCAACAACCTAGCTGCCCTTTCACCAAGACTGACCTGGCTATCACCCCACCCCTGAGTGCCTAACATGTCAACTACATGAAGTCAGTGCTGAGTCCCTCACATGGCACTATTTTCCACACTTTGAGCTTGCTACCTCGTGGCAGGTTGGTTACACTGGAACTCTCCCATCTTGAAGGTCAGTACTTTGTCCTCCGGGACTGGTTTCTTTTCCTTAGATCCAAATGTTCTCTATCTTCTTTTTCTAAAAGAATATTTTCTCTTTATGTCATTTTCAACATATTCCCTAATCTCTACACAATGAGAGTTTTCTATAATGCTAAGGTGAAGCAGAAAAAAATGTGTTTGACTCCCTTTAGTGGAAAAGGGATCTTCTGTATTGAGGATCAAACTGAACATCAATCCACTTCAGTTGTGCATGTTTATGTCTGTGTATTCTCATTACCTAGCTTCCTAGCAGCAGGAGTTCAGGAATTCTTTTATGTTCATTATACAGTAGCCACAAAAGTAACTGGAAAACAGTAGCAGGCAGAAATATTTTAAGAAAAAAAAATTGGGGATAAAGATCTAAAATGAGGACCATCTGAGTATTAATTAAAATGTGGTGGTTGTTATTACTCATTTTGACTATGAAATGCCCACTCTAGGGCTCAGTGCCACTTGGCTTTCTCTTAAAATAAACAACCATTTGCCATGTTTTCACAGAATAGATTATAGTAAATATATGCCACATACAAGCACCCATAATAGATGCTTCACTGCAATATTGAAGGTGATCTCTTCTGTATAGTCTGGACGAATGCCTTCTACACTTTGTAATGATGGTTGGGACAGTCCTGGGGAAAAAAGTCACCTGTGATCCTCCATCCTTTTGTATCACCTGTTTGTAACCACTACTAACCCTACCAGCATTTTTTAGAAAACTGAAGTGAGGAAAGACTACAGACAAAGGGTATATAGAGAGCTGGGGGAAGGCTTTGTTGTAGGATGCCAGCCCTGTTCCCATCCATGGGGAAGGAAGGGGAAGGTATATTTCTGGCTACATGCATATGAGTGGCTGGCAGAGGCTCTGAAGCTAATGAAACTTAAAATCCATAACCCCTTCCAGAACTCTGGGATGCACCCTATCAACACGTTGCCATGGTCACCCGTTTTTATAAAATTTGAAAAAGTAAGGTTTTTAAATTGAAGTAGTTACGACACTGTTCTCTTTACACTCTGACTTCCCCTCCACTGTACAGTTTCCACTCCCTTTTGAATGGCTTGGAGCCTCAGTCATTTTTGAGATCTAACTAAAGGAAAAGTGAAGCGGGAGAGGCATTTACTGTGGATTTAGAAACATATTTATGTAGGTCACAGTCACTTTCATGAAATAAAAAATTATTGTCAGTGTAGGAATAGCTTCCGGGAATCCCCCTAGTACCCACTGTCTGACAGTCCAGCATCATGACACAAAGACGCAGCACCAAAAAGAAATATTATTTACAAAGAGTGCTCAGCGTATGTGAGCACAGGTGGAATCTGAAAAATTCTTCCAATCATCAGACATGAAATTGCAAGGAGAGGATTTTATCTTCAGTACTGTGTTAACATGGATGTTCTCTCCTGTCAGAAATATTCTTAAAATGTAGCATATACAATTATAAACAGATCACATTGTTTTCTTTCTTGATGGCAATGAAACAATATGAAATCAGAATTTGTGTCTTTAAGGTCCAAAGCGAATGTTTTAGGCATGCCAAGTATTAACAATAAAATATAACTTTTGATCATCCATGCTGGAAGAAAAACTGGATTATATTTCTACTCTTCAATTGAAAATGATATTGCAATATTATTTTCAAACAAAGAGGCAACCAGAGTACACACCAAAAACCGTAGGCAAAAATTATAACAAGAATATGGCAGATAGGGACTTCCCTGGTGGAGCAGTGGTTAAGAACCCACCTGACAAGGCAGGGGACACGAGTTTGAGCCCTGGTCCAGGAAGATCCCACAGGCCTCACAGCAACTAAGCCCGTGAGCAACAACTACTGAGCCTGTGCTCTAGAGTCCGCAAGCCACAACTACTGAAGCCTACGTGTCACAACTACTGAAGCCCGTGTGCCTATAGCCCATGCTCCGCAACAAGAGAAGTCACCGCAGTGAGAAGCCCGCACACCGCAACGAAGAGTAGCCCCTGCTCATCGCAACTAGAGAAAGCCCGCGCAGCAACGAAGACCCAACACAGCCAAATATTTTTTTAAAAAAAAAAGAATATGGGAGATAAAAGTATAGGTTATTTTTCTGGATTTTTATGATGTTTGTACAATTATTAACTTAAAATTTTATAGTTTGTTATGATTTTTTTCTCGTTCTAAATACATTTACTTTCATGCCTAATTTTGGATTTTCCATTTTTATTCTTTTTCTTTTAAAAGGCTCCCCAGATTGTATAAGCTTTGAGGTCTTAGATCTACCTCTGGGCTCTGAAGTTGCTTAGTGTCAGTTCATAGAATCATTTGTTCCTCATCAACACACACTGCCGGACTGTCACCATACATAGGGCCTAGTATGTTCATTCTACTTGGCTCTATTAAGATGATTTGGAAATTTGATTTTAGTTACTTCGAGAGGATGAGAAATAGAATTGTTTATATTTGAACTCCCAGGATGCACTGGGGTATGACACATCCCTCACAAATAAAACGAAGTCCTTTTCAATATACTAAATAGAACAATGGAAAATTGTTAATATTTATTTATTTTTAAAGATAGACGTACCTACATTTCATTTGTTTCCTCATGTTTTATGTCTTCAGCGTCAATTTTCTGGAATCTTTTATTAATTATTTAGAAGCATTTCACACAAAATATGAAGGTATCAAAGTACTTTAAATTCTCTCTGATATGATTTGAGGGTAGATATAAATGAATAACTCTTTCCCTTTGTGATGGGATAAATTATCATGTCCTGAGATTTAGAATATCAGAAAGACAAGTGACAAAAAAAATGCCCTGGAGTAAAAATTGGTGCTTGTTTGAATCAGAAATATAAAAAATGTTTTTTTCCTGTATGTTTTGGAATCAAATCATGCATAGATGTGTGTGTGTGTGTGTGTGTGTGTGTGTGTGTATGAAAGCAAGCAACCAAGACACATTTCTTTTTTTCATATATCTCTGCTAACCATAGTAGGTTAATGGAGACATCTGGCTCCTTTATTTTGATACAGATGTCACTAACTTCTCTCAGATTGTTAATTTCTAATGAAATTCATAATCCTAAGGGAAAGTTAAACTCACTGAAGGATCTTCTTGGTGCACTACAGATTATTAAGCAACAGAAATGTCTGATACTGACATAATTAATAATATTACATGGAAAGAATTTATTCCAAAGGATGGGCAAAGAATTTAATGTATTAGTTATTATACAGAATAAGATAAATTTTCTAACCTATCATCACTCCAATGTAATATGCTTGCTGCAATAATATTGATTTTTTTTCAAAACATGGATGGAGAATACTTTATTTGCAACTCAAAAACTCATAGCCATTGTTATGTACTTGTATTCTGTCATTGCTGCCTAAGTGAAATTGGCCAACCATGATGGTGGCATTGTTCTTCGTAATGTGGATCTAGTTTGTGGAACTTTTTCCTACAGATATTTATTCTGATAAAATAGTAACTGACTACTCTTTTATACCTATTTCAAACGCATTCGTGGTGTTCCCACTTATATCCCCAATATTTCCAGGTCTTTAGTAAGTAATTCATTCATCTATTTTTAAATTAATCTGTAATGTTCCAAATTTTTCTTATAATTTGTGGCTTTTCTGTGTATATATATTTTGTGTAAATTTTAAAATAGAGCCAGTGGGCTCATCGAATATATTCTCAACGTAAAGTTTTTCAGCATTACAAAAGTATGTCGAACAAAATACAAAAACTTCCTTTCTGCATCCACTCTGCCCTCTTTAGAAATCAAGTCTTTTGGCAGTTTTTCCTATCTACTTACATAATGAATATTTTTGTACAAGTGGCATTACATCTGGGTGATCTTTACATTTCAGTGTATGTAAGAGCATCTCATTATTGTCAACAAATTTCCTTGGCTTTATTTTATGTTTGCTAACCTTTAAAGTTACATGTGGTACTCATTTATTTTTTAAGTCTCTGTAACACCAAAATTCAGACCAGCAAATTTCAGGGCATTCATTATTTTCCACATTTCACTGGGTAGATGCCACTTTCACAAACAATTCATGGAAAGTGTGACATTTAGTTATTGATCTCTTAGTATTCCTAAAGATGTTTTTCTCATCGAGCGCAAGTAATGACATTTAAATTTTTTTGCTTCTGGGATGATTTGCATTTTCTGTAGAAGAAATTTTCCATATTAATTATTTCTAAATTCCATTGCCCAGAAGCTTAAGGCTTCTAACTATTTCTTAGCAGCTTTGGGGCTTTCTCAGAGCCTAGCATATGCTTGAACTTTTCTTTACACATCTGTAAGTAGACAAATGTTCTTCATGTTGGTATAGATCTTTACCCTTATTTTATGCCCCAGTTCCATTTTGTGACTTGGTAACTGGAGGTAATTTCATGCTTTACGAAGAACTTTGAAAGGTTTGGGATATGTTGTTCTTAAGAAATGGAAATGCAGATTGTTTCGTTGCTGCTGTTACAGACATTATATGACATGGTAAATCAGCATCAACTTAATTTTTCTACCATTTTAAATTTCAAAGGTTATAAGGAAAATTCAGAAGGGACATATGTTACCCATGCAAATAAATCACTTTTCACTCATTGTCCACATGGTCACTTAATTTGTGAGACCCAGGAAGTCTGGAAATTGGAAATAAATCTTCTGCAGCTTTTTAAAAACATGTTTACCTCACCTTGCAGTTATCTTAAAAGTGACTATTAAGTAACACTGATGTTTTATATTTAAGCAAATGAAAACAATAAGAATTCATGATATCAAAGATAGGTCAGTGTATTTAGTTTAGGATCAAGAGCCCAACACTAGTTGATATGGATCAGTGGGAACCTGCAAGAATTAGTAGCTTCAGGAGTAAAACAAGGAGATTCCCAGGACATCCTTCAGCTCTTCAAGGGCATTGCCAAAGGACCCCAAGACTCCAATATTTAATTGGCTTCTTAAACTCAAAGTAATTGAGCTCATTTGACTTTATAAAATCTTTAGATATATCAGTAATGGGATTTTAAAAAATCATTTTTATATCAAAGTTTCTGAACATGAAATTTTGCCGATATTGCTGTGGTTGTAAAACAGAGTAGATACATGTATATTTGATTTTTGCATATCTATTTTCAACACTCTAAAAATAACAATATTCACACTTGGTTTCTGCTAAAAATTCCAACTGAGAGTTTTTCCAAGAATAAGGAATAGAAAAATAATAAAAGTAACAATGTTTATAACCACAGGACCTAGCCAAAAATACTGAACAAATAGTAGACACTTAATAAATACTGTTTGAAAAAGAGAATAAATGAGTGAGAGTTTTTGTCTAATCAAGGGTCCAGCTAATGAAAAAACAAATACTAAGCCAAAAAAGAATGAAAACACTATTGACAAAATGTTTAGTAAAGCATGTATACATGCAGGCATTTTTATTTTGATATTTATCTATATGTACATATTCAGATTGCTCTATTAAGTTAGGTTATGATATTTATTTTATAAACTGCTCATACTATCATACAGATTTATGGATAGGTAGACAATTTGTCTTCATCCTGATGGAGGGGGAAAAGGTTTTTCCATCCATGTTGCTGCAAATGGCATTATTTCTTTCTTTTTTATGGCCAAGTAGTATTCCATTGTATATATACATCTCATCTTTATCTATTCATCTGTCTATAGACATTTAAGTTGCTTCCATGTCTTGGCTATTGTAAACAGTGTTGCTATGAACATTAGGGTGCATGTATCTTTTCGAATTAGGGTTTTCATCTCTTCTGGATATATGCCCAGGAGTGGGATTGCTGTATCATATGGCAACTCTTTTCCTAGTTTTTTAAGGTAAAGGAACCTCTATACTGTTTTCCATAGTGGCTGCAGAATTTACATTCCCACCAGCAGTGTAGAAGTGTTGCCTTTTCTCCACACCCTCTCCAGCATTTGTTACTTGTAGAGTTTTTAATGCTTAAGGTGTTTTAAAAATTCCAAAGGACTTCTGAGCATGCAGTAAGAATATGGGTCTGCATGGGTCAAAAGAGTGTTGTACGAAGACTGCTGATATAACTCTTTGGATCATCTGCATAGATGGGGATTGAAACATAGTCATACATTAGATTGGCTAGGGCACAGATACAGAGGAAAATAGTAGAGTTTAGGGCTAGGCTTTGAAAATTGCAACATTAAATGGACAGGAAAAGGAGAATGATCCAGCAAGGGAGATTTCAAAAGAACATCCAGAGATATCAAAGAAAAACCATTAATGTGCAGTGTTATGGAAAGTCAGAGATGAGAGTGTTTCAGAAAGGAGGGAGAAGCCAACATAGCACATACTGCAAAGTGATTCTTAGTGAGGGCAGTGCTGGTGAGATGACAGGAGTAGAAGCCACACCAGAGTGGTTTGAAGAGTCAGCAGATGGTAAAAACAGAATGGAGACAGAGTCTACGCAACCCTTTGGAAAATATTGCTATGAAGGGGCAGTGGTGAAACATCAAGAGAAAGAAAAGATAGCAGCTGAGAGCATGAATGATTCAGTGAAGGTTTTCTTTCCTTCAATTTTAAAGATATGAATGTGGTTAAAAAGCCAAGGGATGGAATACATGAAAAGGAGGAGGTTTAAAATAAGAAGTGGGGAAAGGCTGGAAAGAATGGGTTCTAGACAATCGGTGGTAGAATTAGCCTTAGGTGGTTATTGAGAGAGCTGCTTTTTTTTTATAACAAGAGATATAGGAACAGATATGGGTGGGATTATGTTTACTGTCAGGGAAGACAAAAAAATGTTGTCACTTTATGGCCTCTATTTTCTCTGTAATGTAGAAGGTGAAATCAAAGCATTGAAAAGGTCTGCAGGGCAGAGAACTGGAGGACTGAAGTGAGTAGAAATGGTTGGAAATGACCCTTGTAGTGTATGACAGTGAGTTAACAGAGATTGACCATAGGCTTGACATACATTGATCCCTGACTGGATTTCATTCAAATCGTCCTCTACCCATATGTTAAATGCTTACCCTTGTAACTTTCTCCGCAGTATCCAGTTACCAAACAAAATGATGAAATCTCTACATTCAACTCCCTCTCCCAAACTGTTCCTTTTACAGATAGTCACACTACATAAACATATCTAGAAATGTACAGCTTCAAAATTATGCCTTTTATTTATGTCCCTTTATGAGGAAAATATTCTTCCCTCAGGCACTGGAATTTCCCCCAGAACATTTGTGCCTTCCCCAAAATTTTTCTTCTAGATCCTTCTGCTAAGACACATAATGACACCAATCGATCAGTGGCATTCCCTACTCCTCTTTAGACTATAGTCATCTTCACCCTATCTCTCACAGATTTGAGAATATTATTAACTGTAATTTTTATCATGAAAAATTGATTTGGTGTAATTGACCTGGAGTAAGATTGTCAATATGCAGTATTATTCTGCCTCTTGGTAAAATCCTTAGCAGTTAAGGCAGTGCATTTTCAAAGTGTGTGATTAATATTTTCATAGATTCTATGAAATCACTATGACCAAATTTTCCATAATTATATATTGGCAACCACTTTTTAATAACACAAATATAGACACTATGTGTGTCACCTAGTAGACAGTAAAGGCTGCATTCCATTTTTAATTTGAACTGAAGTAAAGGAAGAAGAGAAGGAATGATCTGCAGACACTATTTCCACTTAGCAAACAGTATGTCTTGCTTTATTTATAAATTATATTCAAGTTTTAGTCATGCCTTTTGGCCAAGCTAAAGTGAATCCTCCCATGCAAGATGTTAATGCTTTACATTATAATTAGTCAAGAAGGCTAGTTATTACCAAACGTAAAATAGATAGCTAGTGGGAAGCAGCTGCATAACACAGGGAGATCAGCTAGATGGTTTGTGACCAGCTAGAGGGGTGGGATAGGGAGGGTGGGAGGGAGGGAGGCACAAGAGGGAAGAGATACGGGAACATATGTATATGTATAACTGACTCACTTTGTTATAAAGCAGAAACTAACACACCATTGTAAAGCAATTATACTCCAATAAAGATGTAAAAAAAAAAAAGAAGGCTAGTTATGAAGAAAAGTTAGATGGTTATATGATAACAATGTCTGGGTGCTCGGAAAAAAATTATTATAAAAGTTCATTAGCCAATGCATATAAAAAATATAAAATAAAACTGCATAACTTAAGGCTGTTTCATGTATTTTATTTTTTTAATTTTAGGGCTAGTAAAGAAAATGTTAACAACACACAGCATAGAATATAATTGAAAGAATAGTATCTAAAAATGACCATCTGCCTCCCTAATTTAGGATCACTCATCTATAGCCTTCAGTTTGTGTCCCATGTTAAATATCTGCTCATGTTTTCAATCTATGTTTTCTTATTCCTTTGAGTGGATGATTTTGTATCATGAAACCTATACCTTGTAATAAAATACTCTTATTTAATTTTTCTTAAAACCATGTAAGGGTCAAGTAAAAACAAAAGATAGGTCCCTTAATAAAAATTATTTAGGAAGAAAAAAGAGGCAATGGGAAAACAGTTTCCATATAAAAGCGAAAATGTCTTTCTGTAGTGAATTTCACTGTTTCTCAAGTGCGGCAAGAATAATAAGTCTTGGCAGTGGGAACAGGCTATTCACCTGAGGGCTGCCAATCATTCTCATTTTGAAAGACAGAATTTATGAATTGTCAACACCTCTTTTAGGCGAGAAACCAGTGTTCATCAAGAGAAAAATGAAAACAAATGCTCAGATGAATTGAAAATCAAAATGCTGCCTGGTCATTACATGTAATCTACACCTCCTACTTTTTTTTGTTTTTTGCGGTACGCGGGCCTCTCACTGTTGTGGCCTCTCCCGTTGCGGAGCACAGGCTCCGGACGCGCAGGCTCAGCGGCCATGGCTCACGGGCCCAGCCGCTCCGCGGCACGTGGGATCTTCCTGGACCGGGGCACGAACCCGTGTCCCCTGCATCAGCAGGCGGACTCTCAACCACCGCGCCACCAGGGAAGCCCCAGTGCCTATGTTTTAACAATTGTAATATGTGAGATATGGATGATAAAATGCATGGCTGTTACTGTGCTTTTTAAGTGGATTATATTCCAGAGATCAATGGCTTGAGTTTTTTCTTCATTCTATAAAAAGTAAACTATTTCCCATTGAGCAACTCCCATAAATATGCCTCTGAAACACCGAAACTGCTGACAGCCTGGTAGGCGATTTCAGTAGTGGAAGCCAGGACTAAACACACTGAACTACATTAGAGTTGGTCCCTGGAGGACAGAATTGAACTTCCTTGGCAAGGGCACGATAAGAGTTCCATTTGACTCATTAAACCTCTCATAGGGATTACAGCTCCTTCTCTGTAGCTGCTATCGCTTCTCTTTGTATACAAGAGATAGATGTGAACACATAGTACTGGGTACTTTTTTACTTATTTAGGAAAAACAGATTAAAAAAAAAAAGATCTTCCAGTTTCTTGCTCATTAACCACCTTATTATTATTTCCTAAGGAAGTAGAAAGCTTTATTTCATTTTGTGAGAATTCATTTTTACATGCCTGTCTTAAGGCATGCAAGAGATTCTTTTTTATCTGCATTTATTATTTCTCCTGGAAATGCAGCATTACAGGGGAAACAGTTGGCGATAATGATATCAGCCTTCTTTACCAAGCAGTGTTGTTGTGATAATGAAATCAGAACAAACATTTTGAAGCATGCATTCCTATATGCACTTTATGTTGCCCATGGACATTCTCGCTGATTTGGAATCTTGAAAACAGCAAAATAAGATTCACCATCCTTTGGAAGTATTACACTGGGAAACCAACCAGTAGTTCAAAGACAAACACAGCAGGCTCTATGAATTGAAAACCCCACACAGCTGATGATACAGCATTCACATTCTTCTTGGGTGTCTCTCCTGGAAAGATTCACAAGCCTGTTATTGTTTTAAGTACAAAAAAAAAAAGAATGAAACTATTTTATTCAGCAATGGCTAAGTAAAATACTTTTCTCTGGAGAGAACATTTTCTGTGATTATAAAATAATACCCTCAGTCTTCAGGGCACCTAATCACAGTGTGATTGAATACACTGTAATGGAATATTAATAATGTTAATAACTAATACTTTACTGGGGAATGCCTTACTCTTACTGTTTATTGCTTTATTGTTCCCCCAAAGTGGTCCATGTGTACATATTTATGAGGGCATAAAGAGCTAAGCAAATTGTGATATAAGTGATAAGGAAATAAATAGAAAGACAACATAGCAAAATATGATTATTACAAAAACGTGCATCACTGTGAAAGTTCTTTTTGCATTTACAAGATGAATGTATGATTAGTAGGCTATATTTCTAATATCCTACGCACATCAGTTAAGCCTGTATCCATGTATCTACACACACATGCATATATATACACACACATATGTATATCTTCACATATATCCATAATCCACAACATGGACACACATACCCTTTAAAATCAAACTCTATTCAAAAGAAGAATTGTTGGCAAATTATGAGTGTGATTTTGTCCCTGGCCGAAACATCTTTTTTGTTCTAGACATAAGATAATTTTAGTGCCACTTTTGGGTGTGGGTGGGAATAGAATGCTGCCTTCTGGTGCTTCAAAATAAAAGGAAAACATACCAAACCAAAGCCCTACAAGTGTAGTCCCAAGAATAAAATTTTCAGATAGCCCATGAGTCTGACCTCAAGGGCTGGAGAAGCAACTAATATTTTCTCAAGAGAAAGAGAAGAATGGACGTAAGGGCACTAAAGTGAGCATATGAAGAGGGAGATGACAACAAAAGAAGTTTCTAAAGGAAGGCATCAGAGACAATATTCTCACATAAATTCAGACCATTATTCTAGATTTATGCATATAAGAATTTAGCACACATATATGCTTGTATAACTATATTCAATCTAAACCTTTCTCAGTTACACATATACATACCAGCCATCTGTACAAACATAGAATCATTATGTTGTACATCTGAAACTAACATAATGTCATATGTCAATTATAGCTCAATAAGAAAAAATGTATAGAATGGCCCCATGTACCTTTCCCCAGTTCCTTCCAGAGGTAGCATCTTACATAACTACAGTAGGTATTAAAACCAGGAAACTGACCTCAGTACTGTTCACAGACCTTATTCAGATCTCACCAGTTTTACATGCACTCGTGTGTGTGTGTATGTTTCTGTACAATTTTATCATCTGGGTAGATTTGTGTAACCACCAGCACATTCAAGATACAGAACTGTTTCATCACCACAAAGATCTCTAACATTACCACTTTTAAATTCCACACCCACTCTTTCCCCTCCCCCTACTCATACTTTGCCGGTGGGAATATAAAATGGCATAACCACTCTGGGAAAGTTTGACAGTTTCTTTAATAATTAAACATTTTAAAAAGTATGTAAATGTTTATGTGTTTATAAATGTGTGTAATATAATGTGAACCAACCTCCTTCTATATTCCACTCAGGTGTCAAAGGACAGCCCTTAAAATTTACAAAACTTCTGACCTCAAACAGAAAAAATATATACTTGTGTTATTTCCTCCTGGATGAGTGTGGGACAGAGAGAATGAGTGTTTAAATGGGATGAAGAGAGTGGAAATGGGAGGGAGTATCCTCCCCATCACACACACACACACACACACACACACACACACACACACACACACACTGAACTCCATCACTACAATCACAACCACCACTTCCCTCCAAGTGTTAGCTGAGAGCAGATGTAGGAAGATTGGGAAGGGACCTGTGTGTTTGTTTCCTGAGTTGCTGAAGAGGAGTCAGGGAAGCCCCACAGAACTCTGCGTCCCAGGGACTGTGGAAGAGGTTGGGGCGGAGCCTGGAGTGGGGCTTGGGAAGCTGCTGTCACTTTTATGAGTCCGCAGCCCACAGTGAGAGTATCTCTGCTGCCAGACGACCGCGGAGGCTGGGCGCAGGGCCCCCGCCTCTCGCTCACCGCGCGGCAGCCGCGGCGGCGGCAGCGGCAGCGGCAGCGGAGCCTCGCCCACTCCAATCCGCACCCTCTCCATCCTTAGCTGTTAGAGAACAGCAGCACCTGGCACGTTCCTAGAGGACCCAGGGAGCAGAAAGCGAAAGGGAGCTGGCGCGGGGGGACTGCACAGGCAGCATGCGCCCGCCGGGAGCAGCCTCGGCGCCCAAGGTCTGAGGCTGCAGCCCCCGTTCGCCATTGTGAACCGCCGGGGGAGCCAGCCGGCGCCACCGTTCCCCCGGGTCCCCGTCCACGCCGCGATGGGGCACCTGCCCGCGAGGACGCGCGGCGGCCGCCGCCTCCTGCCTCTGCTCTGGCTCTTTGTGCTGCTCAAGGTAGGGGACCCCTCCCCCAGCCGCCGCGGTCCTGCCTGCGCCCGCGCTCCGGCGCCCTCGCTCTGTAGCGGGGGAGCGGCGCGCCCCGGGTCGCGATGGCCGGGCTGCTGGCAGCGCCCCCGGTGCACGCTTTGTTGTCCTTGCGTTTACGTGTTCTCCGCGGGCTTCAGGGACGGGGTGGAAGGAGAGGGAAGTTTGCTGCCTCCGGCTTTCCCCCTTTGTGCTCTTGTACCGCCGCCGGCATGCGCATCAAAGGTGGGCTTGTCGGATGGTGCTTCCTCAGACAAAATGAGATCACTTTCCCTTCTGGTCGCTGCTGCACCCCGGTGCTGCTTAACCTTTTCTCCCTCCCCCAACGGAGTGAGCGGAGGCTTTGCCTTAATATACCTTCTGCTGGAATTATACACCGGGGGCCGAGCTCCGCGGCCTCAAATGGACTGCCGGGGCTGGGTCGTGAGCATGGTTTTCTTTGACTAAGGAATGTCAGCTTGAGCCTGGAGAGGACTCCCCTTCCCAAGTCCTCATCTCCAACCTGAGAATACCCTTTACAAAGTCTAGACTTTCCCCCGCTATATTTACAGAGGATGCTACCTCTAAATTTCAATGGCAGACATCTGTATAATTAACTTTTTCGTGTCTTCTTTGGAATGTCCTGCTTCAGGGTTTAACTCTGAGAAGAATAGACAAGGACTGCTTAAAAACAAAAACAAAATATCCCTAGTTTGACAACTATACGGTGCATGATTTTTTTTAAAGAAATTTAAGCTAGATGTCTTTGGAGAAGTGTCATGAAGTAATTGTCTATCACTCGTGTCTTCCGTGTATCTACTTTAGTTCTGTTATTAGCCCTTCCGGCAAAGCAAACTCAAGTACGTCGACAGGTGACCGGGAGCTATCCTTTCAGCACCACAGTGATATCTACCTTAGAAATGGACGAAACATTAAAGGATGCAAATGTCTTCTTATCAGTCACTTCTTGCTCATATGCACCCTTAATCGGGAATGTCTGACAAGGAGATAGTGGAACAGAGCCAACGGATTGAGAACAGCATCAGTTTTAAATATTCCATATGTTCATTATCTTAATGGAAAATAGGAAAAATAGTTTCCGGAAGAACCAGCAGCAGAGTGCCTAAATACGATTCTAAATTGTATTTACTATGTTTTTACGTTTTCTGAAGCTATCAACAATCATATTATTTAAAATCTGATAAATAATAAGCTTGGTCATGTATTTTCCCTCTAAGAGGTTGCTCTTTAAGCAGACACCGCAAACATGTATGTTTTATGAACATACACAAACTATGAAGTTTTCTATTAATTTTTCTATTTGTCATATTCTGTCATAACTATATGTCTGTGCAACATTTTTCATGAATGCAAAGTGAGAAACTGAACAGCCACACATTTTACTATGTATCAGCTAGGACTTACACATATGACATCTGATCCAAACCCAACCTTTGGCACTACTTCAGGTTTCTATTTGAAATCTTCATAGTGAGTGAGAATTTCAGAAATGGTCAAATGATGGGCTTGGGAGTATGGGTAGAGCACCATAAAAAATCTAAAAATTTGTAGCAAAAGTTCTAATCAAAACTTGATATCAGACTGAGAAATTGCAGTCAGTAATGGCATAGACTGTAATAGATGTTCACCCTGTTCTACATAATAGGTGTTTTCCTGCACATTTGCAGTTTAGTGTCAATTATGATAAACTGCATCACACAGTAAATACATTAATAAAGCTGGCCTTTTAGTAAATATTGTAATGAGACAAGTAATTTTGTAAAGCAAGTCTTTACTCTTTATTTTATGTAAATGCAATGTTTTATGTCAAATGGATATAAAGTATACCAAAAGAAATATATATATACATATATATATAGCCTTCATACGTGTACACTGAATACCCACCATGTGTGCCAGTCAGTCTTCCAGGTATTTCACACATGCTATTTCATTCACTTATTTTGTTACAGTTGACAAGAGATGTTCAGAGTGGTAAACTGGGCACACAGAGTAAGGCATTTACATTTTGGAAATAGTATATTACATGGTAAATTGGGTTCACAGTACAATCTTTCCATAATTTGGAGATGCTTTTGCATTCAAGGTCCTGAATAAGTGACAGTAAAACAGACTTAACATGCAGGTGGTGATAGAAACATAACATTCCATTATTAAATACCAAGTTGTCGATTGAATATCAGTGATAAAATCTAAAAAGGTCTATCTGTGCTAAGTCGGAAAGAAACCATTTCCGCAGCCCTTCCCCCAAATCTCTGTAGTTCTCATTATGTCAGACAATCTTTCACTACTCTGTATCCTCCACATGAGAATGAAAATCCCTTAAAGCCATAAAGTCAGAGAAACTCAAACATGAGGCTTGATTTGTAGTTTTATATTTTCCACAAATCAGAAACAAGCAGCTGGACATAAGTGGTGGGAAAGTCTGAAATTTTGAATCTGTAAGATTGGCTATAACCAGTTTCATTGAGGTAGCCTCAATGCATTGAGGTGCCTGGCTAAGGAAGCTTTCGTGCATTGTTCCCTCTCCATGGCTTAATGATGGGCACATTTAATCAGTCATCGCCAATTGTTTAAATCATCCACTTTATGTTATGAAGCTAATAGCTGCATAATTGATGTTTCATAAGCACGATGTTGGTTATGAAATTTTCTACTTTCATATCAATATTGATGGTATATTTCTATTTTTAAAAACAGGAAACAAAAGAACTCTGTTATCAAGTATACTGGGAGCCTACCAATCTCAAAGTCTTCTACCCACATGTGAATGTAAATCGAGTAGTATTTATTGGAGTATTATTTATGTATTATTTATTTAATCACCAGATAAATACTACTCCATTTAGATTTTCCCTCTCATACATCTTCCCATAATTCTAGTAAAAACAATGTAACTTCTCTCACCTATCCTATCTTTACTACACCTCTCCTTGAAAATCGCCTCCTATATCAGTTCACTCGACATCAGTATTTTGTCAACAAAGAGGCAAGTTGTAGCATATGACATCATAGGAATTTAGATTCTGCCTTCCCTGAAACGGTGCTCTTTAGTAGTCAACTGGAAGGTTTCCCTAAACTCACAGGTTTGGCCAGAATCCTTCTTTCTTTCTGAACCTCCTCTCTATATTTCCTTCCATTTCTGCTCTTTCGTGATACATAATCAAGGAACATTAAATGTGAAAGGGCCTCAATTACATTTTCTGAAAGAGGTTTATGTTTAATTCTATAAAGCATGAGTGTTACCATGTTGACCATAGTATTTTTATTCGGGAGAAATACCCACTTTCCAAGTTTTATCTGCCTTTCTCCACTTCCCTGTGACCCCTCTCTCTTTTTCTTTTTCTTCCTTATTCTCTCAGCCTTTCTGTCCACCGCCACCCCCATGTCTCTCCCCGCACCTCTCTCTCTCTCTGTCTGTCTCTGTCTCTGTCTCTCTCTCACACACACACAAGAATCTTCACTTTCCTTCTGGAGGTTTTACATGCACATTCTATATTATACAATGTCAGCAGGTGAACCATAACCTTTTCATCTTTCTGAAGCAGCTTAGACCCTCCTCCTTGCAGTGAAGTTTGCTGCCATTAACTCCTTTGTCAGTTGACTTCCTTGACAAGTGTTGTTGCCAGCCTATTCTCTAAACCCTTTTATACGTGACATCCCTAGTAAGTTGGAGAAGGTTCATTGGACTGCTCTTCCGCAGGGGATTGAGTGATAATCCTTCCTAATGTGAACATGTGTTGTTTTCTTTTCTTCTTTGTTATATGAAAGATTGATACTGTATGAAAGCACAGAAAATTCACACTTACCTCTTTCTCATTTTGGCCCATAAGAAAGCATACGTCTGTGGGCATAAATAATTAAAACAATATGAGTTGTACTTTACTTTTAAATGTAGTGGTATTTTTAGCATCTAAATATCCAACTTGGAGGTATTTAAACTTATAAGCACATTGACTCCTGGGTCTTATAAATATAATTCCAACTTGAGTCTTGAGGGTTTGCAAAGGCTCTTTGGTGCTGGATACAGTCGGTGCACCTAAGCCATTGGGACTGGTAGCAGTGTGGCACGATAGAACGCTTAAGCTGTGACCACAGAGATTTCTTTCTCGTTTTCTTCCTAATTTAGTGCCTTCAGGTACACACTTCCAGTGGTGTTGCATTTTCAGAAGCATAGCCCCAGTACAATGATGGGCTCTACTAGAAAACATCATGGTCATTTAACTACTCCAAACACACTGTAAATATTTTTGAAATAAATGCATGTCTATTGTAAATTTTTGTCTTCCATGGGGCCTAGTATGTGGTGTTAGGCATATAATAGAAGCTTAATAGACAGGATTCAAATTTTCGTCATTATATAAAAATTTTCTGACTGAGAAGTGTTAAAATATCATAATATTGACTTGTGAACTCATCTTTAAGGAAAATAGGAGGAAATTATCATTGTGTGAATTAAATCATTATGATTACAATGCAATCATTACACCAAAAACATAAAATATTACCCATCCCTTATATTAAGAACTTATTAAAATCATAAATCAAAATACCAATATGTTATTTTCCCCAAAAAATAGTACTCTGGATTGCTCCAGCGTTACCTCAACTTCTATTTACTGTCATCATTTAAAAGTCTGGGGCTTCCCTGGTGGCACAGTGGCTGAGAGTCCGCCTGCCGATGCAGGGGACACGGGTTCGTGCCCCGGTCCGGGAAGATCCAACATGCCGCGGAACGGCTGGGCCCGCGAGCCATGGCCGCTGAGCCTGCGCTTCCGGAGCCTGTGCTCCGCAACAGGAGAGGCCACAACAGTGAGAGGCCCACGTATTGAAAAAAAAAAAAACAAAAGATACCAAGTGTACTGGTGGTGTCCATTCTCCTTCAGATCAGCCTACCTCCTTCTCCACCCTCAGTGCCAGGGAGCTTCCCTGTAAAGACTGCTTCTTCAGGACCCCTTGCCCTTTGGCCAGCAGTGAGTTTGACTAATAGGAGGCACTAACAGAAGATTACTGGTAGGAGTCCACGCTGGCTGGACCCTGATAGGCAATGGCTTCATCCCCTCTTTCAATCCTGTAGTCAGCTCCTCTTTCAAGGCCAAGTTCTGGCCAAGTTCCAGAAACAGCTTCCTCCCCTGGTCTCTTTAGGGTAGTAGCTTCTCACTGCTGTTCGTCCCTGGGTACTTTTAGTATCACTACTCCTGCTCTACACCTTAATTAACAGTCTCTTGATTAAACTCCATAGATTTCCCCTGAGTGTCCTGCTGGGACCTCCACTGCTGTAGTACCTGATGAGGTTAATGGAGGATCTTTTGAATTTGAAGTGCCTAAAAAAAGCAGGTACTTAGATATGAGTCTGTTGTCTAGGGGAGAGGGCAGACCTGGAGATGTGAATGGGGATGTCCCAGCAGAGGGCAAAGGAGAGAAGAGCAATGGGCCAGGGTGGGGCCTGAGGAGCAAGTAACATTTACTAAGGAGCCTTAGAAGATGAAGAAGGAACAGCCAGAGAGGTATAAGAATCAAGGAAACCCAAGGTCTAGGAAATTTCAGGCGAGAGGGATTGGCAAACTGCATCAAATGTGATGGAGAGGTGCTATAAGCTAAAGTCTGGAAAATCTTTGGATTGGGGAATAAGTAGGCTGTTGGTCTCTCAGAGCTTGGGAAGGGTGGTATGCTTCTGGGAGTAGAAGAGTTGAGAACTGGCCTTTTGTTAAAAGGATCGGCATCACTGGGTCAGAGAGACCTGATTTCAATCTCAGCTCTCTGGACTGTGCCTTTTACCAACAGCAGGATACGGGGGAAATTATTTCACCTCTCTGGGGTCCCTATGGTGATTGGCTATGTTTATCTCAGAGGTTGATTGTCAGGAATAAGTGAGATAATGACCATAACATATTTTAAACAGTGCCTAGAGTACAGTAAGCACTCAATCAGTGTTGTGTCCAAAAAGAAAAAGAGAAAGAAAGAAATAGGACAGTAAAAATAGCCCAAAGCAAAAGTCAAAGAAGAAGAACAATTAAAAATGTGTCTAGAGCAGCATCTTCCCAAGTGTACTCCATGGAACATTAGAGACTTAAAATGTTAACAGATATTACTAAAAATAAACACTTCTGTGCTGACATGAATTTGGGAAGTAATCTGTTTAACTTTGTTTAAACTAGTATTAATTCATTTATTATTATTTTTTGTACCAGGATTTCTTAGAACCTTCACGGTGTTAATATGCATTGTGCTTCCAGTAGGAAGATATAGTGTGTAGCATTTCCCAACTTTGAGTGCAGAATTTTTTTCTAAAAATGATTCGTGGGAATAGTGAATACACTTTAAGAAACAATACCTATATTTGTACACTAGACACTTCTTCTCTTTATCTCTCTCTTTCCTTAATGAGAAAAGTAAATTTAATGATAGGGGAAACATACCAGTAACATCAATCATAGTCTAAGTCTCAGAATCTGAAGAATTTGTGTGAAGGAGAGCAACTCTTCCCAACTTTCTTTTCAAGGACTGATGTTCAACTCTCTTGGAAGAAAAAAATGTGTATATTTTCCTTATTTTATGGGTTGTGCTAACTCTGGGTTTGGTAACTGTACGTACAAAAATTTCTTTGGCTTTTGACTGTTAAAAGGATAGAAAATTAATTTTAACACGATTTTTAAATATGATTGTCTTAATATATGACTTAAGAGAACAACACATTTTGTTCAGTGTATTTCATTGAATCATAAAACTATACTTTTCAAAGATCGTCTAGTTCAATACTTAAGCTGGTACTTAGATCTTGCCTCTAATATTACTGCCAATTGGTCATAAATGGTGAAATTACTATCAGCTGAGAGGTGGCTCTTCCACTTTTGGACAGTCATTTTGTTGTTTGGTTTGGTTTGCTGTTGAGATGAACTATCTCTGGTTGTATCTTTCACACATTACTTCTATCTCTGTTTCATTTTAGTATGACACTAGGTTGTGACTGCTCCTGCTTTCTTGCATGTTCTGAAGACCTGCTTGCCAACAGACTTGACAGGTTATAAAGATAAAATGTGAGAAGCTTGCCATCTCTCTGTCCTGTCCCCAACCCTCCATCATACTGCTTTAAGCTATTTACACCAGTCCAAGATTTCTGGCTGCTGTCCTTTCTTCTCTTTCATGGCCACAATAGCCAGTTGGGTAGAAGACGAGTCTCATTCTTCCCAAAGGTGTTCTGTGATGAACCGTGGTAAGGGGCTGAGAGTGCCAATCTCTGCTCAAAGGGTGGTTCCTTAAAATGTCTTTCCTGAACAGCCAATCTAAAAATCAACCCATCACTCAAATTTTACCACTTGTACCCAGGTTTATTTTCTTTAGAGAATGTATCACTCACTACATGACATTATATTAGCTCTTTATTATTACTTAACTCCTCTATTGGAATGCTTGTAGGTTCCATGAAAGCAATGTCTTTATCCTTTTTGCTCACTGCTGTATCCCCAGCTGTTGGAAGAGTGCCCGGCCCAGGGTAGATGCTCAGTAAATATTTGTTGAATAAATGGATGAATATTGAATGAATACATAGGGTGAGAAAGGTCAAACGGGAGTTATGGGACAGATTCGAGACAGAGGAAAACCAGGTTGCAAGCGTGCAAGTTCAGGAAACGGAGACAATGCACAGTGAGATGAACTAGGAGAGAGGGTCCATTGGGCAGGCAGTGCCGAGGGAGAGAGTGTAGTCACAACGGAGAGATAATCTCGAGATGCTATTCTATTGGTCTTGTGGAGGGAGCAAAGGATTTATTACCACAAGTGAAAATGAAGTCTTTTAGACATCAAGATAAGGTTCCTCACACATTTTTTTTTCTTGCTATTGTATTGTCAGAATCAACCACTGGTAAATGGTGTGTCCTCAAGCAATGAATGGGCTCCCCTGTGTGGCAAACTCTCATCTGTAATGAAGTAAAAACAGCTTTTTTGATCACTTATTCTCTATTTTATTCATCGTGCATAAAATTTACTTTAACTTGTAAACAAAGTCGTTTTGGGGTTTTTCAGATCTAAAAATATGTTCTTTTCTTGGCTCTACAATTTGAGGATATCAAAAATAAAAATAATTTTTTACATAATGTTTTTTCTTTATTTTTCCCTCACAATGTATATTAATATACTCATATTGGATCTAGACCTCTGAAGGCATTTCCCGAAACTCACGTGACTGACTGAAGCTCAGATGATCATTGTTATTTTTCTTCAATCATTAAAACTTATGAGTCCCTTTATTCCTTAAAGTGATATTTTTTCTTTTTTTAAATGCATATTGGTACCTCACAGAAATTTTTTTAATGGATTTCAGACAATGAATGTGCTTTCTTGTTTAAGATCCCAATAGGTAACTTTATACAGAAACAAATGATAATTTTCATACTCAGTTGAATACTAGATAATAAGTATTTTATTATCCAAACATGGACAGACAGTTAAACAGGCTGATTAAATTAGTGTTGTAGTCATTAAAATGTTAGTATATATACATGAAAAATCTGGACTGTCAAGATTTTCAAATGACTAGAATACAAAAATGTATGCATGAAATAAGGACTATTACTTACACTATTTCGCTAGAGAATTGAATGGTATTATACTGTCTTGTAATATACTAACTTATACCCATAGTCTATTACTGTATTGGTAAAGTGTGGAAGTTTGAGTCAGTCGTAATTTTTTTCTCTATGACTTTAATTTTCTTTTTGTTTGTTGGTAAATCAATATCTCCTCTAGAGTCAAAAATACAGGAAAAATTGTGATCAGATTATTTGTACACTCACATAAATGGCTAAAAAGAGGTTTTCCCCTCCGTGAATGTATAAGGAGAAGTGCACCTAAAGAGTATAAAACTAATATTAACAATTCTGCAATTAATAAATTATTATTTTTAAGTTTAACAATCTTCTTCTTTTAGTATCAAAACAAAATTTCTGGAAATCTCCAAGAACACATTTATATGAGTCTCTTTCTCTCTCTGTGTGGTACATCAGAATTAGGCTAATTGCCACACATCATTCTTTGTCTCAGATAAACCAGGAATTTCCTGTTTAAGTCAAGTTGGTGGTCCAGAAAAGAGATAGTCTCGTAATATTGCTTTAGGATGTCGATTTATTTTGATGTTGTGCTGAAAACTAAAGTGTAATCCTAAAAATGAGAGTGCTCTGGACAAATTCCACACAGTATAACCATCATTTTTACAATAAGGGCCAACAGCATTACCGTAAGAAATACCTTATTACTTGGATGTACTTAAAATTCCTAGATGTTATCTAGGAAGAAAAATTGACTTCTAAAGTTTCTGAATGTTAAGTTGATTAATAGGGTGAATAATAAAAAGCCAAGGGAATTGTATAATGTCTGTAATGTATTATTAAACAGTGAGTCATTTGGTCCTCCTTAAAGGATTTTAGGAAAAGCTAGGTTATTATAGTGTTATTTACATATAAAGATAGTGATGGGATGTGGCCAAGTTTATTATGCATCATTATGGGGACTTTCTTCTACAGTTTCCCCCAACTAAATTATACTTTTTAATTAGTCTTGCAGAAATAACTATAGGTCTCATTCAGAACGGATAGGTACTTGGGATTTTTAATATGAAGATTCTGGTATTATCAAAACTGTGCTAAAATGATTGCAACAACTTAGAATGAAGCACGATGAACTTAATCTTGAAAACTTAGCTTATGTGCTTCTTTTTAATTAGGTAAAACTGTTAAATCTGCTGAAAGTCAGCCCCCCTTTAGAGGTGCTCCAGGTTCTTTCCTGTTGCCACATCTTTTTACTTATTTTTTGAAGGCTAATTGGAAACCTAATGAGACTCTTTCTATTAAAATTCTTGTTGCTATTCTCAGGCCTCCAATTAGCCTTTTCACCATGTGATTTCTTGTGGTTCTGAAGTAGGGATTTCTTAATTTGAAATCTCAGAGTAAGTCTGAATCTGGCATGCATCACCAATCATAAGAACTTTATAATGGATTAAAAATTTGAAAACTAATACATGTTCACTGTGGAAAATATATAAAATACAACAGGCAGAAAAGGAAGAAAGTAGCCATTCCTACATATTCAGTTCTAAAATAACTACCATCTGGGGGACATATCATTCCAAATTTTTTTCCTATGCCTGTGTACTGGAGTGGGTATGTAAAAACAAACAAAAAAAGTATCAAATTGTCCCACTATTTTAGCATGCTCTTTTCACTTAAATGTGCTATGATAATTTTTTCAGAACCTGAGCATTTTCAGTCCTCTTCAATTTAGGAATTAAGCCAGGGGTCTGAGGTTCAATTATATTCAATTCCCAATTGTACTTTCACCAGTGGAGGACATAGGGGTGATCATAGGTATTGATTATGACCATGAAATGTTGGGGATCATCACCTACATGTGTGCTTTTCCCATTAGTGTGATTACTTCAGAATTAGTCACATAGAAAAACTGCAGAGGCTATACTGACAGGCATTTATTTTCCATTTCTCCACAGCTAAATATAATGCATAATAAAACTTAAGACTATAGGCTCTGTAGTCAAAAAGGTACAGGACTGAATTTCGGCTGTGCTCTTCCAGCTGTGTGTCATTTGCTAGTGTGCCGGCCTCTTCACTGAAGACAGAAATTAGAGTGACTGCCCAGATCACCATTCCTCCAATGGCCAGATCTGCCACCTTCTCCAACACCTGCCATCCTTTGAGGAAAACTCCTTTTTAATCCTTATGGTTGGAAAGGATCCTACTTGACCTTAATACCCCGGACAGTGATCAGTCAAGGGGTGAACCCTGACCTAAGCTAAGCCCATTTGGGGACGGTACCTGACTACTGTCTTTGAGATTGGCGTGTGATCTAAGCCAAACCTATCAGAATCCATCCCTGCAATTACTTCCAAACTGGCAACAGTAGGAAAGACTACTCTCCTCTCCAGTTGTGGAGCTATGACATGAGCTAAGACACAGGAGCTAAGTCATGAGCCTGGAAGCTGTCCCCAACCATAAAACTGAAACATAGGAAGAAACGTTTTCTAACAGAAAAGGAGGCGGCAGAAAAGTAGAGACTTCAGCAAGACTATCTTTCATTGCACAAACTATCTCATTTCTCATACTCTAGAATCACTCCACTGATTCTCAGAGAGATTACAAAACAGCAATCTACGAAAACGCAATTCTATCATAGCCAAGCAGGCATAGCAATGCTTGGAATCTTTAAGAAATCTGAATCTTGTACACCTGAAACTAACACAACATTATAAATCAACTATATCTTCTAATCAACTATTTTTTATCTTCAGTAAAAAAAAAATAAATCTGAATCAGAGTGATTATATAATTTATCGTACCAACTGCGGCACTTCCAAGACTGAAGGGAATAATTATACCAGGACAGCAGACATAAATCGGCCTGTTCTGGGAAAACCAGGACAGATGGTTACTCCTTCCTGAATATACTAACAAACATATTTGATGCAGTATGGAATCACTAGCTCCTCACCCATGTCATCCATCTCTGAAAACTTCTGCTCTAAACAAGATGATTTGGCTGTGTAAGAGGAATTGTAATTCTCTTCAGCAAAACACTGAAGCTTGTGCAGGAATGTTTATAGTAGCTTTGTACTAACCAAACACTGAAAATAACCAAAATGCCCTTCAATAGGTGAGTGGTTAAACAAACAGTGGTATTTCTGTACCATGTGATATTATTACTCAGCAACAAAAAGGAATGAATTATTGAAACACACAGCAACTTGAACGAACCACAAGAAAATTATGCTGAGTGAAAAAAGCCAATCTCAAAACGTTTCATACTATCTAATTCTGTTTATAAAATATCCTAGAAACAACAAAATTATGGAGATGGAGAACAAGTTGGTGGTCAGCAAGGATTAAGGATTACATGGGGTAGAGGAGAAAGTGTACCTGTCTGTGAAGGGGTAGCATGAGGGAGCCTTGTGATAATGGAACAGTTGTGTACCTTGATGGTTGTGGTACTCACATGAAGTTATACTTGTGATCTAAGTGTGTAGATCTACACATACACACACACAGATGAGTGCATAGTCACTTGTGGAAGCTCAGTAAATTTTACGGATTGGAACAATGTCAATTTCATACTTTGGATATTTCCTTGTTTGGGATATTTTCTTGTTTGATATGCAAAATATCAACATTGAAAGAGGCAGGGTGAAAGGTGCATGGGACCTGCCTGTACATTTCTTTGCAACCTCCTATAAATCTATAATTTTCTCAAAGAAAAAGGTTAAAATAACTTTATTTAGCTTGTTTTATCTTCTTCTCTCTCTTGTATTTGTGCCTGACCCTTCCTAAGTATTTTAACTGACTAACTGGCAGATATAGCCTCTTTCTGAAGAGGACAGTCTCTGAAAGACAATAATTATACTTGCAAGGGAGAGTAAGGCTATCTAAGCAAATGTGAAAAAGAAAATCAGGAAAATACACAAGGACCTCAATAAAACTATTAGCTGCAAACTCAAATGCATTATGAGAAAGACTGCCTATTGAACTATGTTCTTACGAGATTTATCTATTGAATTCTGGAAAGGAGCAGATATTAAGGCATTCCCATACCACCAAGGTTAACATTTTCATAACTCTTCAGAGAATCAGTTAAAAATGGAGTCGTGGAAATTACCATCTGGGGAAGTTAGGACAAAATACTTTGATTGATGAAGTAATGTCATTCTTCCGTTCTTTTAACAATTATTAAATAACATATCTGGAAATAATATAAATAAATTAGAATGAATTCGAAAGTTATAAGAGGAGCTTAGGCGGCTTGAGTAAAACAGGGGAGATGGATGGAGGATATGGGAAGGTGAATAGATGTTTAAGTATTTCAACCAATGAATCCTCAAACGTGTATGAAACTGGACATACAAGGAAAGTGCTGTATTCATCATTTTTAAGAGTGTAAAACAAAGTTATGTCCTTAGGAAGTCTGTAAGGTAAGGGAAAATAACATAAACATGTTACATGTAAAAGGGCTATATGTATACGACTTCCTACCTGTAAGAGAAGCCTGAAGTAGTAATATACTAACTTCCAAAGGAATGAGACAGACAACCCTATTCAGTCAAGTGCCTTTCCCTTCAGATAAGGGGGAACGCACTTAGGCTTGAGGGAACACTGGTTTCACGAAGGGAGACAAATTTTGATGTGAACCTTATCCGTTGCAATTCAGATAGACAGACTAGGTTAAAGAAAACACTCCAGAAGGGAGAAACAGGGGAACAAAAGTAGGAACGTGAGAAAATTGAAGTCCTGTTTAACAAGGTTGAATAAAAGCAGGAAGAATGGATTCGAGTTGGAAGCAAGGTGGTTTTGCCCAGCCTTGAACTTCTATTCACAACCTTCTGTTCAACAGTGCTGCAAGGCAAACATTAAAATGAGCTTTGGCTCAGCAGTGGTGAGCAGGAAAAAAAAATGATCATACCTCATTTTAGCTTTAATTGCTTTTATAATTCTGAATTTGCTGTTAAATGCAAAATGCTTAATTCTAAATACGTGTGCTCTGTCTTAATTTAGATAAAATAATCCTCTGTTGCTTGGGTAGTTCAGTAAATTAGTCCCTAGACTTAAACTCCCCTGGATCATGTTGTTTATGCATTAATCTGTACGCACTCTTAAAGATAAATGGAAAATAAATGGATTTTTTTCAGAGACAAGTCCTAACTGTCAGCATACTTTCAAATTTATATCCTCCATGTGTGACATAAAAATTGCCACGTTCATTATAGTAATTATTATTCACGTATATATTACCCCATCCCTGTAAAATTTCTTCTACAGTTTTATATTTTATTTAAAACTACGAGTTAAAATTACATTTTGCTAGCCAAAACTAAATAAAAGATCTAAACCTCTGTTATGTAAATAAACAGGCTGCCAACTCAGCAATCAATGAACTACCAATAGTGCCACATGTGTATATAAGGTATGTCCCAAAGGAAACAACCAATATAAATATATTGGGCACAAATCAGAAGTTCTTCCAAACCTCACTGCCTTACTGAGAATGATGGTGAAGATACTGATAATCACTACCATTTATTGGATGGCTGCTGTTCAGAGGGCATTCTTATATAACCCTGACCATCGTTATCACTACTTCAGTAATGGGGAAACTGAGTTTCAGAGAGGTACCGAAGCAGTTAAGAATGAAACCTTTGTTTGACCATAGAAACCTTTGCACACTGTCCCATACTGTTTTGTGTGAAAACTCTGGCATGACTTTTATTTCCCCACTCACTAGCTTACAACTTCTGCCTCTTCTTCTTCCTCTAGAAATATCCTGAGACACAGGTGACCGAATCGGTTTCTAAGTCCTTGGTGGGGACTGCCATCTGGAGAGAAGTGGGGTATGGGGTAGTCCTTGGAGACAATGGATTCCTGGTCATCCAAAATTTTTCCTGCAGTTTCTCCTTTCTGTCAGTCTGTGAGTCACATGTTCCTAGACCAAGGCCTGCTGACTGTCAGAGGACTCCTGCAAATTCACAAGTGCCAGGTTTATGCCTTTGTTTATCACCTTCTTCAGTTTAATGGATCTGTGGCGTCTGAGCTTTGTTAGATAATTGCACAGAGCTGAAAGGAGTGGAATGTGCTGATGTGGAGAGCCCGGGTTTCAGTTTTTGTACATCCAGAGCTTTCAGAGTCAATGCTATAAGCACGAGGGAGAATTTTTTGCCCTGGCTTTAGAAACCTGCACGGGATTGTGTGACTTGCTGCTTTATGTGACATTTACACATCAGACAGGCTTTTCCCTCCACGAAAGGTACCACCTGGACAAAAACAATTTTAACACTAATGTCTTCCTTTTGATTGCATTAGATTTGCAAATTAAACAGATTAATGGCCGTGTTCTGTGTTCCTCTCAGCTCTTCTGTTTAATACCCTTATCTGACGAAGTATAAACAGAAGACATAATTAATTACTCATAACTTTCACGTCAAGTTGAATAAAAAATTACCTCCCCAAGAGGCCCATTATGACATATCTGACTGTTCTGTGAAATTAGTTTTGCAAAGAAAAAGCATACCTAAAGATAAGAGTTTTGTTTGTTTTTCTCTACTTTTTATAGAACTTACTAGAGTGTCTGAAAAAAGATATGGAAGAACAACATTAACTGTTAACATAATTTTAAGGAGCTTACTTCATTTGCCCAAGGGTATGTTATTTTTCTTTTAAAACAAAAATTTACGTTTGTTCATGAGATATTAAGCCCTGTATATGAACGCTATAAAAATGACTATGCTTCTATAGAAGGAGGGTCCCAGAATGTGATTACTACCCCTCTAGAATCTGTCCTGCTAAGAAAGTTATTAGCCAAACCAACTATGCCATACCATCCCCTCCATAAATTGTCTGAAACTTGAGCTGGGTAGTGTACTACAATGACTGGAAAAAAAAATAGAATAATTGTACAGCCATTTCTTCTGCTTCGTCTGTCTAGAGCTGATCTGAATGAAATGATGTTTCTGCTTTAACTGGAGAGCTCAGCATTTCATATTTAGCTCTCAATCTGTTTCACGATAATTTTTGAAGGAACAAACTGCTCATGACAAAATGTGCTATACTATTATTAAAGGTGTATTGCCTATATAGATTTCTATCACTTTGAAGCAAAACGATGGCTGTGAAGAAATTTTGAATGAGCGTATTTTCTAAGCTTTAATAGCTATTTAACAACATGTAGTATACGCCTCAGGTTAGAGAAAACCAAGTATTTGATGAAAAACATGTGAGAGCTATCAATAAAACAAGGCAACATAAAGAAAAGATAGCTTGCCCACAGTCACTTAGTCATGTCACCTCTCTGTAAAAATGAGGATCATAATCCCTTCCGCCTCCTGGGATTACAGGGCAGTCCAAATGAGGTAACCCGTGAAAGCACTTTGTAAACTGTAAAGCACAATTTAAATGTAAAATGTTCTCATTAAAAAATAATTGCATCCCCTGTTTCATTTGCTCTGGTATAGGAGTGTTTTCCCTTCCCACATTTATACGTAACTGTCCATGTGTGTAGGGTGTATCATGAAAGGCTATAATTAATGCTTTAATGTCAATACATTCTTTTTCTTCTTAGAAAGTAAAGTTTGCCATACCCAAGTTAACTTTAGGTCCCCTAAAGCTTGATCACATAAAATTTATTAAATGTTTATGCCTCGTGGCAAAATGTTTTCACATCAGCTCTACCTCTTATCTACTGATCAGATCATTCCCATAAAAAAGTGATTTTTCACCTAACTTCATGATATAATATTGTTGAGCGTTCTATTCATACAGTGTTTCTGTCTACAATCACTGATAATCTTTCATATATGTTCAACAATCATTCATTCATTCTTTCAATGAACATTTACAGAGCAGCAATCGTATCCTAAATATTGTGCTAAGCATGCACTGCCTCCTTGGGCTTCACTCATCTGTGGTATAAATGGGTTCATATCTACAGTAATAGCTCCAATTATAAAGGCTCATGAGGCATCTGCCTTCTTCGTACAAAGTGCTCACTCAGCATTTCTCAGACTATATAGTGGGGCATTAACTATGGAACCCCAGTTCTTCTAGGAACCACATCTGCCCTTCCAGGCCCTACCTTTCTCTATTAGACTCCCCCCAACTCCGCCAGGTACTACCCAACTCCAACACCTTCCCTGACGCACTCAAAAATATGGGAAAAGAATCTAAAAAACAGTGGATGTATGTCTGTGTATAGCTGAATCACTTTGCTGTACACCTGAAATTAACACAACATTGGAAATTAACTACACTGCAATAAAATTTTTTTAGAAAAAAGAAAAATATTTCCATCCCTTTGAAGCTAAGGCTTTCTTACGGGGTCAAGCATGTGTTTTTTGTTTTGTTTTGTTTTTCCCCCCAGAGCTTGTCAGCTGTAAGCCAATGGATTTCTGGAATTCCTGTCCCACTAATTCTTCAAGCATGTGTGATTTCCATTTAGACAGAAGCTTGGATCTCCTCCCCCGAATCCCCATCACATTAACAGTAGCAAAAATTACTTATCTGATTTGATCTTCCTCTTATTTACCTTGTCCACTTTCCAGTTGAGTTGAAGAAACTAGTGAACAGTGAAATAATCAAGTGCTTAGTAGCAAGCTGGAGGATTAAAAAAAAAATGAAGAGGGCTTCCCTGGTGGCGCAGTGGTTGAGAGTCCGCCTGCCAATGTAGCAGACGCGGGTTCGTGCCCCGGTCTGGGAGGATCCCACATGCCGCGGAACTACAAAGAAAGAAAAATGCCTGTTTTAAATGCATTCTGTGACCTTTTAAAAAGTTTGATGTCTTAAGTGAATGTAAAAATAGATACAAGGTCAAAGTTTATTTATATTTGATACTCTGTCTCAGGTATTTATAAATTTCTCAGTTGTTGAGATATTAAAAATTACTAAAAGCTCTATTTATCTCAGAAGTATTTGTGTTTTATATTAAATGTCCGAAATAAGTAGACATTTTACAATTCACAATTTAATTTTTAAAAAGAAGCTTTGTTGTTTTTATGAACACATTCTAACATAAAGAATTTTTATGTGACTCTACCTAATCATTATCATGTCCTGACGAAAATAGAAGGTAAATATAGAGACCAAGCTTGATGTCTTGAAAAAAAAAAGGGAAATAATAATAAGAAATTTGCACCATTCAAAATTTCCCCCTTTTTTTTTTTTTTTTTTTTTGCTGTACGCGGGCCTCTCACTGTTGTGGCCTCTCCCGTTGCGGAGCACAGGCTCTGGACGCGCAGTCTCAGCGGCCATGGCTCACGGGCCCAGCCGCTCCGCGGCACGTGGGATCTTCCCAGACCGGGGCACGAACCCGTGTCCCCTGCATCGGCAGGTGGACTCCCAACCACCGCGCCACCAGGGAAGCCCAAAATTTCCACTTTTGAACATTGTTAAGGTTAAAAACCCCAGAATTATGGGAACATGGACACTATGTCATACTGTGAGTGTAACGCTTGCTGATTACATTATTTTCAGAATAATCAGTGAGCGTAATAAAATGGCTCTAAAATACATTTGCTTGGAAACTTAAGTTCAAAGAGAAAATCACCTTCAAGTAATATGATGTATTTCACAAACATGGCACTGACTTTTTATAGCATGCTTTTCCAAAGGATTACCAAATTCTACTAGACCTCCTTCTACAGAAGTCTTATAAAACTTGGATATATACAAATAAATCAATGAAAATAATATCAATTTCTTCCTCTTAACTCAGTAACTTAAGATTAATAAAACACCTATTAAAAGAGGTGAAAGCAAATGTGGTATGTGTTGTTGAAGTCGTTGCATATTGTAAATTAAAACTTCTATATGTGATCTTTCAGATCATATAAAATTCGTATAATATTTCCTTAATGAGATTTTCAAACTACTATATAGAAAAAAATGTGTTTTAAGTTTGTGATTTCATGGCTCTTTTCATATGCTGATCTCAGTTCAATATCAAGTCTCTCTCTTTTCACAAACCATCTGGGAGATTGACAAGTTGCATCTCACCAGATGGCCTAACATACCAACCTCTCACTTCCATGGCACCATACCTTCATGATAAATCCTGGAATGCTTTGATACAATGTCCCTGCTCAGGAGGAATTCCACAGCTCATGGCGTTAAGGTTCATCATTGCCCACTTCATTTCCCAAGGTTGAAATTGGTTATGATTTCCACTGGGCGCTAAACAATTCTAGGGCACAGAGGACTAAAGTGATTCTCCCATCATCCTATCTTTCTATAATTTCTCTTCTTAACACATCTCTCTCTCTCTCTCTATTCTCTGGTCTATACTTTTATTACTACTACACTTTATATAGAGACAGTCCTTTCTTCTTTCTTCCTTTCTTTTTTTCTCATATATAAATCATTGGAATATATACGTTAAAGCGTTAGAAAGTAACTACACGGTTTTGAGCTTTGTGTGAGGGAAAATATCTTCCTGAATCTAGCATGCAGCTTGTTTATATCTTGTAACAAAAAATTTAATTGCCTGTGTCAATTATTTTATAGAATAACTACATACTTAAAAGTTACTGCCTGCGAAGAGACTCTCAAGGTCCTTCTGTCTTCCTTTTGTCTTTATAAATATCAGGGAGGCCCTAGAGAATTCATGAAGGACAAGGACATGGAAAGGGGTCTTTTTGATTTCCAGTTTAGAACCCCCTCATAAGTTTTAAAACTTCCTCCAGCTATTTAGTTTTTAAGAACAAAGTGTGAATCAGAAACTTGCATAAATATATCAGTCTTATTTCTCTGGTGCCTGGGCATCTTTCTTTTTAATATATTGGATTTTAGCTTCTAACGTTTTACTTCCTTTTCTTTATTCTTTTTCTTTTTGGGACTTCTAGGCTTCAGTGTCTCTGTATTCTCCAACAAACATATGAACTGCCCATATCCTCAAATCCATGTTTGAATGTCAAGGCTGAGTCCCTGCTAAGTTTTTCTTCTCATCTAGCAGTAATTGGCTGTCGTAAATGTACTACCACTAACGACAAACCCCATCACACAGAACTTTGCCTCCAGGAATTTTATTTCAAATCTCCTTTTTACTTAAGTTTTCTAAGTGCTGTCTTATGTGTTATTTTATTTCGCCCATTGCATGCCCAACTCGGATATGATAATAGTACCCCTGCATCATTTTTACGTGTGGAGGTTTGCTTCTCTCTCTATCTGATGCAGAGTCATAGGAAGTTGTCCACAGCTTGCCAGAGACAGAAAGAGCTTGAGGGAACCTCAGCTCACCCTAATCTAATATTGCTCTCAGACAAGTTGAATGCTTCCCTCGGGTGTGATTTTGTATACTAGAAGAACGTCAGCCAATCTTTCCTAAGAATCCTGCATGTTCTCTTCCATGTGGAGAAAAAGAGAAATAAGATGATGAATGAAAAAAAAAAAAAGATGATGAATGAAAGAGGACTGTCTTGATGTAGTATGAATAGATTCATTCCAGCATGGGGAATGAACTACCACTAATTCAGTTAGCCAGAGGATAATGGAATTGAACAAGATGAAAATCTGTCATCTCCTCTCCCTATTTAAAACACATAAATGGCTTTCCACAGTTCTTTGGAGGAAATCCACACTCCTTCATAAACTTAGCCTCCCTGGTTTATGACTACTCCTCTAGTACCATTTCTTCCCCAAGCCTCACTTTTTATGCTGTGGTCATTCTGAACTTTTCTCAGTTCCTCAACATTGATACTCATTCTTACCATCTTCCAGGCTTTTGTATATACCATTTTCTCTGCCTGGAAAATTCCTTTTTCCCATATCCTCCCCTTAACTCAACAAGTGCATATTCATCTTCCAGGTCTCAGCTAAGATGACCCTTTATCCACAGACCATTCCTGACCCTCTCCCCTTCTGAACTGGGAGAAGCGTTTAAGTTTTTCACTGCTCCCTGGAGCTCTTCTCCATTCCCTTCCTCTGTGTCCATCTGGGAAAGTCCTGTTTATCCCTCAAGACACAACTGAAGATCTCCTCTTCTTTGAAACCATCCCAAGCACATTCCAAATGTGATAGATTTCTTCCTCCTTCATGCATCACTGTAACTTGAAGATATGTCTACCATTGGTTTAATTCCATTGTAGTGGCAATATTTGTCAATATGTTTGTATTCCTGACCAGGATGTAATATTAACTTTCAGAGGAAAAAGCTTTTCTTGGAGTATAATATGCCTTTATTATCTTTGTATCCCCAAATCTGTTCTTTTCTATCTGTACTTCCTATGGGTGTAATTACTTAATTACCTGTCTCTAAATTATTCTGTAAGCCTTGTAAGGGAAGGACTGTGTTTTATTTGCCACACTTTATCTACCACATTTCACAAAGCTTGGCACATATAGACACTCTAATACTTTTAGAGTAAAAGTATGAGTTTGTAGTAACTTCATACAAATGATAAATCTCTCTGTAATAAGTCATGAAGGAACGAGCAGGAGACTCCTGATGGCTTTACGTAGACTTTACTAATAACATTTATGATTTATGGTAAATCAGTGATTGTAAAGAAATTCATTTGGTTATAATTCATTTGCATGATTCCATGAAGGGCAAAGATCTAGAAAACATAATATCTAGAATTTGTTTAAAAAGTTATAGCAAATAAATAAGACAAGAATATCAAATTGTTTAATTTATCTATGGCCCTATAAAATTGCCTAATATACGCCAAAGGCCTAAATACTATTGTCATCTGCATACATTTATTTTGTCACTCAACACTATTTACTGATCACTTAAAATATGCTAGGCTCACGTGGATGGACCTAGAGATTGTCATACCCAGTGAAATAAGTCAGGCAGAGAAAGACAAATATCATATGACATTGCTTATATGTGGAATCTAAAAGAAAGGGTACAAATAAATTTATCTACAAAACAGAAATAGAGTCACAGATGTAGAAAACAAACTTATGGTTACCAGGGGATAAGGGGGGGAGGGATAAATTGGGAGACTGGGATTGACAAATACACACTACTATAAATAAAATAGATAACTAATAAGGACCTACTTTACAGCGCAGGGAACTCTTCTCAATACTCGGTAATGACCTATATGGGAAAAGAATCTAAGAAAAGAGTGGATATATGTATATGTATAACTGATACACTTTGCTGTACAGCAGAAACTAACACAACATTGTAAATCAACTATACACCAGTAAAATTTTAAAAATATATATGCCTCTTTTAAGAGGCAGAATAATGGTCCCTCAAAGATGTCTACACCCTAACCTTGGAATCTATAAATATGTTACCTTATACAACAAGGGAGACTTTTCAGATGTAATTAAGATTAAAGACCCTACAATACTGAGATTATCCTGGAATTCCAGTTGGGATCAATCTAATCACATGAATCCATAAAATTGGAAGAAGGAGGTAGAAGTATAGCTCAGGATGCACTCAGAGAGAATCTGCCATTGCTGGCTTTGAAGAAGAGATTCAGGCACAAGCCAAGGTGTGAAGCTAGACTCTAGAATCTGGGAATCTGACAGCCAGCAAAGAAATAAGAGCCTCTGTCCTACAACTGCAAGGAATTCAATTCTGCCAGCAACCTGGATGAGCAGAAAGATTTCCTCCTAGATCATCCAGAAAGGAAGCCCTGCCAACACCTTGATTTTAGCCCAGTGATACACACACCAGATTTCTGACCTATAGAATTGTAAGATGATAAGTGTGTGTTGTTTTAAGTTGCTATATTTGTAGAAATTTGTTATGGCAACAATAGAAAACTAACACAGCACTGCACTAAACTCTTGAGGGAAAACAATGATTAATATATTGTCTTAGTTATAGTCTCTTCTTCAAGGATTCTTGAAGAGCACAGAAGAGTCTGGTCAGAAAAACAGATTCATGGACAAACAAGGCCAATGTAATGTAATTAAACCTATTATAGGAATATGTAAGTTTTACGCTTCACAAAACAGTGATGGCATTAAGGAAGGAGCCAGCTCTATTTGGAGTGGGATCACGGAAAGTTTCAGAGAAGAGAAGACAATTCTACGATGGGTCTTTAAGTGATAAATGCTAGTTTTCCAGTCGGCTGGATGGATAAATGGATAGTACCCCTGTTGGTAAGACATTAGTCGAAGAAGAGGTGCAGTTTGAGATGCAGTAAATAGATGGGTAAGTGACTTAGTTATCATACAAAATGTTTTTGAATGGATAATGTGAAAAGATGAGCATCTTAGAAAGTTTACTGTAGCAGCAACGTGTAGAATAAAGAACAGAGAAGGGACGAGACTGTATGCAGGGAGACTGCTGCGATATTCTTAGCAAGAAAGGATGAAGTCTCTGCTTCCTACCCACTACCATTTGCCAGAACTTTATTATGTGCCAGCAGCTATACCAACACTTTACATATCTAATCTAATTTAATCCCTATTCTTCAGGCCTGGTAAAGTAGATGTCATCTACGTTTCATAGATTAGGAAATTAAGCTTAGACAGACACACCCTCCAAAAAGATATGCTCCCCAAAGAGGTAACAAAAATGGGATCTAAGGTCAGGTGTTAATGGGGTTAGAACGTGCACATCTAGTCCATTCTGCGTGGCAGGAGCAGGGGACAAAAGTCAGGGGAGAGAATGGAGAAATGTGATAGGTAGAGTCAACAGGGCTTAGACTCTACTTAGAGTAGATGTGGTAATAAAACAGAAATTAGGGTTTACTAACAGTTTTCTGACTGCAATTATTAGACTAAAGATGGCACTGTTAACTAACAGTCCATAGAAGAAATTTTCTGAGTCAGGGACAAGGTAAAAGTTACATTTTGGGTGAATTTAAGGTATAAATGGGACGTCCAAGTAGAGATGTATAGAAGCCACTTCGACGTGAGCTCAGAACTAGGACATGGGTTGAAGATAAGAATTTGAAAATCATCTACCTACAGGTAACTTTCATAGACTAGAATATTTCATATGAAAATCTTGGAGAAATCTCCTGTTTCTAAAGGATAATATATGAATCTATCCATAACTCTGCTCTAAAAGAAATTCTCATCTGAGGCTGGAAGACGGCTCAGCCTAACTCAGTGTACTGACTGCCAGACTGGGGCTGCTGGCGGAATGGCAGATGACCAAGTGGCCTGGGATCCTACCTGTGTGTCCTGCCTGACAGGGTCACAGCCCTGTTCCCATGGAAGACCCTCTATGCCACGCGGTTCTGTTGCATTGCCAATCAGCGTGAATGTAAGCTTTTACCTCTAGATAACATTTTAACCCCTTCATGAACATATGGACTTTCCACCCCATCCCCCAGTTAGCTGCGTATCTGTTAATTAGCAGACTCACAGCTCAGTCAAGAAAACAGCAAAGGCCGGTTTTGCAAAGAATTGTTAAATCTGGTTTGAGTTTGCTAGTGGAAAATGAGAGAAATTTAGGGCCATACTGCTCCCTGTTCCCTGAACAAAATCTTTTAAATGAAATCATTGCCTTCAAATATTCTGATACAGGATTTCTTGAAACTGCCTGGTGACTTCATTAGAGGGAGAAGCAGCCACTAACTGCAAAAGACTACCTCTGTTGTACCAGACACACAAGAAGAGATTTTCACGATTGCAGAGCTATTTATACACAGCCAACTTCTGTCCTCAGTTCACGCACACACACACAACTCCCATTGATATCAATGGAAGCTACAGACATGTGGCTGGAACAGAACTTGGCCCACGGAGCTGCAAGGCTTGGCATTCTTTTGCTATGACAACTTCAGTACTGGATCCCTTAGCATATGAGCTTTTAGAGGAGAGTTCTTGACTTCTTTTTTTCTTTTTCCCTTATCATGGCCTTGAGATACGAAAGGGAAACTTGAGAAACTCCTGGCAGTAATGGGTTCCTTGAAGAGAAGAAAAACTGTGACCTTCCAAGTGTCTAGATTCAAAAACTTGACAAAATACCTTCACTAAGTGTTGTAGTCCCCAAGGCACAGACTAATGGCCTGGCTTCAGAGTCACCTTGGAAATAAAAGCAAAAGGTATCTTGAAACAACTTTTGAACCCATCTTAGTAAACTACATTTACAAAATTTTTGTAATTAAATTTTTGTAAATTAAATTCTCAAGTCCAGCATTTAATTTACAAATGACATATTCCAATAAATATTTGAAATCTGTCATGAGTATATACCTTATATTCTTTTTTATAGGAATTGTTCCTTCTCTACTCCCAGTGATTCTGTTGGTACTGTCAGCAAGATTCCTGCCTCCATTATAAAGTTATATGTCAGGCTGGGCAATCAGGGTATCCAGTCCCCTTGTACACAAAAATTGGCAGAAGTGGGCACGTGAACCAAGGACAGATAGTTGTGTTATGCTATTTTAAAGATTTTACAGGGGCACAGGGAAACTGAGACTCTCCTGATATCAGGAGATGAAAAATACAAAAACATTTAGCTCTCTGGGCTAGTTTTCTACCACTTAGAGACAACTTGACACATAATGAAGCCAACAAAAAGAAAAGTAAAGATATTAAAGAAAAAAACACATATTTGATGATATCATTTAAGTACCTGGATCCAGCCATGCCTCACTGGATTTCCACAATACAAAGAAAATAAATCCCTCTTATTCTTAAGCTGGTTTGAGTTGAGTCTCTGTAAGTTGTAACTACAGAGATTTAATAAAAAACTTTGTTCACTTAAGAGATTCTCTTCTTTCCCAAATATATTTTTCCATCCCACGCAAACAACCATATTTCACCACCTCTGAACATACCAAAACATTCCTAAATAAATAACCTCAGAGAAAACTTGTCATTTACAAATTACTGCGGATGCTCTATATGTTAAAAGAAATTGCAAAGCACACCATGTCTCCATGTCTCTGCTCTACAGGGAAATAGGAAGCCAGAGGAGGCCCAGGGAGAGCCACAGGCTCTCCCTGTGGAAGTGCTTTAAGAGGCATCCAGTTGTCTTGGGTCTTGGCTTTCACCCAGCGTGGCACCTTGATGGGGTCTGAGCTCAGCACGCAGCCCTGGTCATGGATCTGGCAACACGGAGAGTGTGTTACAGGGCTCATTCCACTCGACCAGCTGCTATTATGACATCAATCTCCCCAAATTATTTGAGTGCCATTTTTAGAGAAAGTTAGGAACTCTTCATGGTTGGTAGTTATAGAAGCTACTATTTTCAGAGAAATGAACACCAAGAATACAGGAGTAAGCGGTGGGATTTTCAGAAGTGCGAAAGTCCAGTGGGAATGGAAGTGTGTTCTGCCATTGTGAAGTCGTATTGCTTCGCTCATTCTAGAGGAATGTGATTCAGCTTTGCTGCACGAGAACTGGAAGAAGAGCTTACATAACCAGATTTAGTTATCTTTACTTAGCGTAGCGATGAATCCACATGGAACCTTAATAGTTTCTCTGTGTGGTAGATTCCCGTCAGTCAACCAGAAAATATACGTGTTAGGAATATATATCTACTATCTACTTCCTGAGGAATCTGATTGTTGAAGAAATAGTCTGCTTTCAGCATGGTCTGATTTCTGGCACCATTATCAATGTAGGTTTTCTCACACATGATAACTCAGTTTACAGACATTCACCTTGATACTCCTATTCATATGCAGGGTACAACCTCCACTAGACATAGAAGTCTCCTCACCACACATACAAAAACACACACACATACACACATCATAAAGCTAAAAATTGTTAAAGTTTAAGTAAGTTCACTATCTAAGAGAATCGCAAGCATTTATTTGACTATAGGGGTGACAAGGAAAGCTCGTTTTCCTTCTATTTCAAAGTGTGTGTTTATTTGTTACTGAGTAATAACAAGAGGAACCATTTAAAGTTCCTTGTATAGGTTGTGTCTTACTGAATACTCACAACAGGTCTGTGAGACAAGTAGGGTGACCCCCATTTTGCAAATGAAAAAAACAAGGCTCAGAGATATGAAGTAACGAGGAAACAGGTTTGACTCCAAAGTCCATTCCCCATAACCACTAAGTAAATTTCAGTACATTGTTGTATATTTTAATCAGACTTTATAAAGGGTCTCTAAAGACCAGAATCCTCTCTGTATATAGTTACCAGCAAGCCACTCCACCACGCTGCATATTTTCCCCCATACCTTTCCCTTTAGTCTAAACGATCTTCTCAACTCTATGATTTTTGAAAGTCTAAGTAGTAAAGAAATTTAGAGGAAGGAGGCTGAAGGGAGAGAGAAAGGAAGAGAGAAGCACAGACTGAAATGAACTTAGAAATTAAGGCAGCTATGATTCATATTGGTGAGATTTCTCTGTGCCTCCTAACAGGGCTCTCATCCGAGATGGACCTTTCTTTGTAGGTTGGGTTGAGTATCATTCTGCAGTTCTCATTGCTTCACTCCCAACTCTCTTCCCTTTCAAAGGACTGAAAATAGTGACCAGAAATGATCTTTTCCATCATTAGTCATAGTTGTATGGGTTTCATGTAAGAAACTGTAACTGCGCTCTCCCATCCCACTGATTTCCATGTTCATTCACAGTCTTAAGCAGATAACTGGGCTGTGAATCTCTTTTCTGCCCAGGAACAGCCCAGTGCTTGCTGGGTAATTTTAGTTCTCACAATTAAGGAAACACTTCAGTATGGACATGTATTACCTGCTAAGACTTTTCCCGAGAACCAACATTGCCTTCACATCCAGGACAAGGAATGTAGAAATTTATTTGTAATCTCTAATTGATTGCAAAAGTGAAATTAAATCCTATTCTCATCTTTCTCTTCATCTGAAGTTAAAAAAATAAAATAAAATAAAGTAATGCTTGAAATATTGCCCCACAAAAGAACATTTTGGACAGATCTTTCAAACCTGAAAATCATGCCCCTTCATTGAAAGTTACCAGATAGTTTAATGTTTATTAGACTGAAGTGTTACGTTGAAAACTCCTTGTAAATGGACACTGAAGTTTTCCATGGCTATTTATATTATTATATAAAAGAAAAATAACAAAAAAGTGCTTTTATTCATTTGAGGAGGTAGCTGGTATTTGCTAGCAAAGGAGAACTGCCATATAATTAACTGTGTCAAAATGTTTTCTTTGTTCGCATTTAATCTAAGTGCAGCTGCTAGGAGACAGAATGCATAAATATGACTGTGTACTTTTAATTACAGAAAATGACAGGCGTAAGCTGTGACTGGAGCCTCGCCTGATATTGTTATAGGCAAAAAATGTTGCTCAGAGACTCATTGAATTAATAAGTAGCCTTTTGTTTTTTTGGTGTCAAAATTGTACAGATGTTAATAGTGACTAAAATAAAATTGAAATTCAGAATTCTAATCAACCAAAGGAGATTTTAATGAAATCAATGTAACATATATAGGGAAATATATATGTTATATTGATTTTTACACAGAATAATATTTCACGCATGTCTTGGAGAAAGAAACGTTCCAAATATGTGAATTTTCTAGAGGCACCTTTAAGAATTAAATTATTTTTCCCAATTTTCCTCTCTATTCTATGCAAAGTCACTACAAATTTTAATTTTGATCCAAGGTGCTCTATTAATAATGAAGAAACAATATTTCACAGTTGCTGATTTTTTTGATGCCAATGATTTTTTTAATGCCCATACAGGGAAAAATGGGTATCCCTGGGCCCTGGAGTTCATTCACCTCTAAAAGTTTATGTCTATTCAATAGCATTAACTAGAAATGAAGCAGCACTTCATTCTTTGAGACTGTCTTCTCTTCTTCCCCCTCTCTCTTCTCCCTTTACTAGCTGGATGGTATAGCAGAATGTTCACTAGGCTTTACATCAAACAATATGTTTTACCTTCTTTGTAACCCTGAGCAAAGTATTTAAAACCTCTCTGAAAACCAGTTCATTCTTCTCTAAGGATGAAATAGGATAATCCATGTTTAAATCTTAAATACTGTGGTTGCTCAAAAATGTTATTATTTTTCTTTTTTATGTCTTTCCTCTAAGACTATTGTTTAGTCATCCGTTTTCTTTTATTCTTACCTTTTTTCTGTACAACGTTAGACAGGTAGAGGGTGTGGTTTTGGTTAGAGAGGTTTCAGGAGTCATGGTCAAGGCTGGGATAAGTGCTGTTTTCAGCTTCCTTGTTGCCTTCATTCTACTGTTTATCCCTTTCTGCGGTCACCGTGAGGGTGGCTGTCACCTTGGTGACAGCAGTTTTGTGCAGCGCACGTGGTGTGTACACCAGCCTAGTGTGGAGTATAAACAGGTCCTGCTGTCTCAAGTAATTCACTATAAGCAGACAAGCTATTGCTCTTGTTCTCTTAGCAGCTCTGCCACTGAAATACACTAATAATAGAACATGTTTGTTGAAATGGTGCCTCTCCATCTCTAATTACTGCGTGCCAACGTATTCTGACTGCTAACTGTGAACAGCTGATGGCTGGGGGTGATTGCTTCAGCTTGTGCTCAAGGGGGTTCTTCTACTCATCCTGTCCTCGCTTCCCCGTGTGGCGTGTGCAGTGACTTGACTGATTCATTTCAGTACGCTGAATGGTTTCAATGAAATAGAAATGAACATTAAGAAAATATTTTCAAATCAGCAGATGTTCCTTGTGGGTTGACTCTGTGTAAAGGAAAGTGAACAGTCATAGAAATCTTTCAGTTAACACAATCCATCCATTCTTGAGTCCAACTTCTCTGATCTTGGTGGAGACAATTATTCAACTTAGCCTCTACACCTACTGGCTCCCCCAAGTCTCCAAATATTTCAGACAGTCCTTAAAGCATGAACCTGGCTTTCTTCCTGCCGCAGACAGTCAATTCTGCTCAGTCAAGCTTTGGGGGTCTTAGGGAATCTCTAATCCCCAAGTTTCATAAATGAAAGGAGCTCAATGCTAAATGATTTGTCCAGGTTTTCCCAGTAGTTAAAGCAAAGACAGAACAAAAATTCAGGTTTCCCATCTGTTGATCTAATGTGCTTTCTGCTTCACTTCATTGTCTCTACCTTCTACCTGTTAGTTCATGTCACAGATGTTGCTGATAAAATGTGAACAGAAGTTGTCAGTGGCAGGTACAAATCCCAAGCCAACATGGAAAGTTTGTCACTGCCAGAACTTCTGTTCAGTTTTAGTTACATCTGCTAAATATTTTCTGCTCGGTTTACATGAATCTTCCAAAAGGCCCTTGGCATTTTTACATCACTTTCCTTTACTCCCTCCTCATACATTTTATGGAGTGAGATCAAAATTTTCTATGTACAGTTTACACATTTGGGCACTCAAAGCTGAATTTTAGGTGCATCCCAGAATTTGGTCTAATTCTGTAAAATAAAACCTGAGTTGAAACTGGGCTATTCTCCAAAGTAAGTTCGATATAAGTGAGGTACAAGAACCTCATGCATTTTCCAGAAGATCCAACCTGCTGTTTCTGAAAGAGTACATGACCTCAGAGACCACTAGAGGAAAATTGTACTTTTTTTTGCCTTTTTTTAAAAAAGTATTTATTTTTAAATTAATTTTTATTGGGGCATAGTTGATTTACAATGTTGTGCTAGTTTCTGCTGTACAGCAAAGTGAATCTGTTATACATATACATATATCCACTCTTTTTCAGATTCTTTTCCCATATAGGTTATTACAGAATATTGAGTAGAGTTCCCTGTGCTGTACAGTAGGTTCTTATTAGTTATCTATTTTATATATAGTAGGGTGTATACATCAATCCCAATCTCCCAATTTATCCCTCTCTCCCTTTCCCCCTTGGTAACCATCAGTTTGTTTTCTACATCTATGAATCTCTTTCTGTTTTGTAAATATTTAATGGATAGATGGGGGGGCATAATTAACCTTTATAATAAAATTGATTCTCATCCATGTATGAACAGAAGTGTATCTTTCCATGTACTCAGGCATTCTTTCAAGCCTTTCATTATTGTTTCATGAATTTTGAATGCTAGATTTATTTGCAGATATTTAAAAGTTTTAGTTGCTCTTGTAAATGGATTTATTTCTTTATCATGTTTTTCTGATTTATTTTTGTTGACTTCCTGGAACTGAGTTTTTTGGTTTCTTCCATGTTCGCCCTGTGCCTAGCGTCACTGCAGAACTCTCTTGTGAGCTCAGAGAGTTTATTTTTCCACTTGCTAACCTCATCTTTGACAGCCCCCATGGCTTTGCTTCAACCTTACTAACATAATTTCTAGAGTTCACCAACCATTTTTCTTCCTCAGAGTCTTTGTTCTTCCTCTTTCCTGTGCCTGAAATATTCTTCCACTCTTCAAGCGGTTAAAGCTCTTTTTTCTTTATCTTTCAACACTCCATTTAAAACTCAGCATATTCCAAGAGCTTGTTCCTGATCACACATGTCAAAGGGGGGCCTTCCTTCTATTTCACCTTTCTAAAACCACCAGCGTTGTGCTTCTAACCTTTCTAAAACATTTCACAAGCTGGAAGTGTTTGAGTTACTTCTGTAATTACATTAGAATATGAGTTTCATCAGGGAAGGAACTTATCAGTGTGACTCACTGCTGTCTTCTCTGCACCTCGAATAGTATCTGACAAACAGTCCATACTCAGAAAAATATAAAAATGCAGGAAGAGTGATCTGAGGCCAATGACTGAAGATCACTGGTTATAGCATAGAAGCTACATTTTCAAAGCATATAGTGATACACTTTGTATCCATCGTTAAAAAGCCACAAATAATGTACAATCGTAATGAATATACGTGACAAATAAAAATTGTAAAATTTCCTGTAACAAGTACAGTCCCAAAGTAGTATGCAGGAAAGACAACAAAACATTAACATGCTATTAGCCACTAGAATTTAAACAGTTTATAATCTGTTTAGTCATATACATATATTTTAACTTGTAACTTCAGTTACACACTAAAAATATATACCAGTAAAACAGAATATGTGATAAATATTTAATAAATAGTTCAGGAATCACTTGCTTCAGAAACTCAAAACAGCAGAAGATTGGGGCTTATTTGGTCAAGGTTCATTAACAAAGTGTCGTGCTCGTGAACCTTGAATCTGCCACAGGAATAAAAGGTTATTCTGATCTGTCAAATAAATGAATCAAGTATCAATGTACCTGGTTTTGCTAAAGAGCACAAATGACTAAATGAATGAATGAGTTAAAACATTGAGTTAGTATTGTGGATGTTTGACAAATGTTAAAAAAAAATCTTTGAAAATTTGACACCATGTAGATGCTATGCTGTGTTACATAATATACTATATCACTCCTAATATTGAACATTAAATCAAACTTATGTGTGGAGGAGAATAACTCTCCCTTCATTATTCCTGTTTTTATACCAAACTCCTCTGGAACAGCATAACCTATAAGCACAAACTATCCCATGGACCCCATTTATAAGAACTTTTTCATGTTGCTATTACTGGCACACACACTGCCATTGCATTCTATTCCCCAAGCTTCTGAAACATCCCTGAAAATCACTGATTCACCCTGAAGTGTGAAAGCCACCAGTAACTACTGAGAAAACAATGCAAAATGAAATGCAACCCTGGTTGGACGGTAAATATGGATTTAGGTACTGAGTCCATATGACATATTCTCAGCCCTATGCATTAGAGCTAGATTCCAGGTTTTGTACAATAGGGTCACACTTACTTTTATTTTATTTTACAAATACAGTATAATTACAGTATATAAAAGTTTATTCTTAAATGTTTCTAAATATATTTTCTCTAAGTATTTTCTTACGTTAGATTTACTTTGACTAGGTCAGGCCTTTACAAAGCAGACAGCAAATAGAAAATACTTGATATTTACAGAGCATTTTCTCGGGTTAATGTATCTTATTATCACATGCCCTTTCTTCTACGATATAGTTCATAAAGTTCTAGAGTTCACTAGTAAATGAATTGGGAAGGAGGAACTAGGTCCAGTAAAACAGGAACCAATACACCAAAAGGAATAATCTCCTAATTTAGAAGTGACTTAAACTATAATATAAATTCTAGCTCCAAATAAATGAAATTATGGCATGCGTGTTCAACAGGTATTAATAAATTACATGATACTTTATAAAAATGTAAATCTGAGTTAAGTAGTCTCATTATTATAGACTAATGCATACAGAATTTTCAAATTCCAAATTGAAAAAGTTAAACCTATTTACCAAAATGTTTTCACCTGAAACATTTTAAAGCATTATATATTTTTCATTATTACTTGAGCTTTCTAAAGTTAATTATACAAACTAATATTGGGACACCTTGCAAAATGTGATTGGAATGAAACTTACAAGAAAGAATAAGCTATAAATTCAAGATGGAGGAAATTTAATTTCTATGCCGACCTTGATTATGCCTAGGGAGGAAAGCTGGCACTCTCTTAACAAAATAAATCAGAGCTCAGTTACTGTATGGAATGAAGTTTGAAGTGAATACAGAATGAAAGTAAATATTTGGAATATCAATTCCTTGAGCTCCCTCAATATCTTAGTTTTGCAAGACTTTGAAACTATCTTCTCCAGGGACAAAAGAAAATAATTACCTCTCCTCCACATGGTGTTTAATCATGGTCTATTTTTCAAAGAACAGCTGTGTAACACTGGCTGGGCTACAAATTAAACACACCTCCTTCAACTTGCCTAGATTTAAAAGATAATGAATATGTTAGGTGACAGAATCTGAGTTGAAAAAGATTGGAATAGGCTGGGGCTATAGGCTGAAAACAAGATGAAAGTTATCAAGGATAAATGTAGGATCTTGTACTTGGGTCCAAGAAACCAAGTGAGCAAACACAAGGTTGGGAAGATGTGACTTGATAGCGGCAGAACAGCAGAGTGAATTAAAAAACACAAAATTTAGAAGCTTTTTTTGACAAGAAGCTAAATATGTCAGTGGCTTGATATGATTCACAAAAAAAATGTGACTCATACTATGTAAGTAAAAGCATTCATGGTTCAAAACCTTAGTTTGACACAACAAAAAATAATTCAGGTGGACTTAAGGCTCTTTGCAAACAAATGCCATCAGTGTTCATTTAAAGTTTCTTTAAACAGAGGTTGAAGGATTTGCACTGACATAATGTTCATTTTACCAGTTTTACTAAAACTCCAAGAGTTCCTTTTATGACAGAATTTGTAACCTCATAGATACTTGGTGGCATCAGAATTTTATGCACATGAAAATTTTAACATATACACAGACAAAAATCAGTAATACAAGTTGCAGCAAAAATGAGATTATAGTGGAGAACTATCCATTCAACTTACGTCTCACTTGTTAAATCTACATTTTCATAATTCTGGCAAATACCACAACTGACCATTGTACAACATAGAAGGAAAAATATGATCTACATAAAAATCACAAGAGGATCTGGGAATATGACATATAAGACATTTTTGAGGCTTCACTCTGGAGCATCAAGAGTGCAACTTGACACACGTGCCAGGATATAAGATAAACCTCTAAGCGTATGTAAAAGAGAGAGGTCATTAGTACCTTTGTGAATATTCATTATCACAGAATTGGTACATTCCCCAGTATGTTTACCAAAACAGCAAAACTGTTTTCCTAGCTTCTCACTCTACAAATAAATTACTATAGTAAAAACTCTCAAAGGAGTGTCAAGTGGGTTTTCTGGAAGTATTTACCATAATTGATTTCTGTGGGCTCCTAAATGCTTTAGTCCAAAACCTCATTTATCAATGTTCTATCTATTTCATTGTAATTGCAGGGTTTTCTATTACTATATCATGGCAGCTCAAAGCAGCGCTGTGACAAGGAGCCCCTGTGTTAGGAGAGAGGCACATTCCACACACCAGCCCATCAATCTAAGTTCCTGACTGTAATTAAACTTACAGGGGAGTTATCCTTGCTTGACAGGGAAGGAGGTGGGATGATTTGCAGGACTTATTAAGTCTTAGCAGCGATGCCAGGTACCTGCCCCCAAACCTTCTTTGAATTTTTGCAGCATCCATACACATTTGGCTGAATAAGAAAAGAAAGACTGGATAATTTTGTTCTGCAATAGAGCAGTGCATATTGATATAGCTGAGCCATACACTTGAACCCTAGAATCACTGGCCCCATTAATTGAACAATATGAACATGCCCTTTGAAGAAATTGATAAACCAAATTTTGCTATTTTAATACCAATTCATTGCAGTTAGAGTTTCTGGCCTGGAATCCAGAAACAATGCCATTTTTAATGGGTTGATTGCTAAATCTCTTTTTTTTTTTTTTTTTTTTTTTTTTTGCGGTACACAGGCCTCTCACTGTTGTGGCCTCTCCCGTTGTGGAGCACAGGATCCGGACACACGGGCTCCGCGGCCATGGCTCACGGGCCCAGCCGCTCCGCGGCATGTGGGATCTTCCCGGACCAGGGCACGAACCCGTGTCCCCTGCATCGGCAGGCGGACTCTCAACCACTGCGCCACCAGGGAAGCCCTGCTAAATCTCTTAATACTGCATTCTGACCTGTTCTGTTCTTCTTCTGGACTTGACTCATTTTCCTTTTTACAATTAAGCTTTGTCCTCACTCTGCCTCACTTCTCCAGCTTTGACCATCGACTTCTGTCTTTGCCAAGAAACCAGAATCTCATTTTGACTCTACTGCTTTTTCTACACTGAACACGACCATTCAATGGTGGTCTTGAGGAACCTTAGATTCTGGAAGCCTTGGTCTCTTCTCCTTCTTCCATCCAAGATCCCCTTCTCCGAAATGTGGCCAATCCACATGACTATTCAGTTTATGTTCGTGAGTTTCAAACAAAGGTGTAGCAAGCTTAGTTTTCAAAAAGTAAAAATAATTCCGACTTTTGTAAGTTCCTGTCTGAAATGTGTTCAGGTCCTCTGGGTTTCAAAAATTTGCTCATTGCCACATGGTTTTCCTTTTGCTTAAAGGGAAGAGGGAATGGTTTTAAAATAACTGAAAAGCTATTTTAATATATATCTTCTAAAATAGCAAGATTTTATCTTAGGTAAATGGGAGCAGATAAGTTGTTTTACCTAAATAATACATTTACAGTAAAGGGAAAGAACCTTAAAGAGAAAAACATTAAGCTAAACTAGATACAACCCAGAATAGCTTGGAGTAACTGAGCAAATCCCTAGACAGTCAGGGTCACTTCAAGCTCATCCTCACGAGCCCGAGGGCCACCAGATAAGAGGCAACCACACAAGCTCCGTTTGCTAACTAGTACTTCCCACTCGCTCAAGCTTCCATGGCTGCTACAGAAAGTAAAAAGCCCTCCCTATGGAAAATAGCAAGCACTGATCCTGCCGCCAAATCCTGCTTTTGGCTATTGGGTGTGTCATTGCTCATTTTTATCCTCTGGGGAAAGGAAATGGAAAGCTTTCAACAGAGTCAAAGTTTGAGACAAAGTTGGGAGAAGTGTTAACGAAAAGAAACAGGGTTCCCAGAGTGAGATTTAAAGGGAATGAGACTCATGCTGTCTTTCCTATGTCTGTGTTGCATCCCTGTGCTGCTTACAGCAATCTGACTTTCTGTCCCTTCTAACATCTTCTGTACTATTTCTTGTGTCTTATTTACTGCAATTCAAAAAGCATGTTTTAAATTCCTAAATTAGATCTTTATTATTATCCTCATTTTAGGGAAGCAAGGTCACACAGTGACCCACAAGCTAATTAGGAGATGGTATAAACTAACAAATGTCCACGTTAGATCAGGTATTAAAGTACATACTTGTTTCAGATAGTGCCATTTGAATATTTTATTTATGTATGTATCTAACATTTATTTCAAGCTAACAAAAGATTTTAAAATTAAGGAGATCAAGGAAAAAATGAAAAGTTATTCATTAGCGACAAAATTGAGTGAAGGAGATAATAAATTAACTCCACCCTAGAATACATACAAGGTAAACACCATCACTGAAAGCAGGAGAAGGAAGTTGTGATGATTCATTTCTTCGTCCCAGCTAAATTAAGTCAGTACATATTTTCTGAGCGTCCACTATAGGAAAGCAATTTTCTACGCTCCTCAAGAATGCAGATATGCACAGCCTTTGGTATCATACCTCCAACAATAAAACTTATAAAGAAACATTTGGGAAGCAGGAATCAAATCACAGTGCAAGACAATAACAAGCCCTGCCGCAACGCACTAAATAAATGGTACAAACCACCTGTCCATAGAAGGGCAGAGTTGGTAGAAGTCTGATGGATAGAAAGAAGAGGGAAGAATTTCCAGAATAATGTGAGCAAAATTTTGTTTTATTTTATTTATTCATTGAGGTATAATTGACATATACCATTTATATTAGTTTCAGGTGTACAGCAAAACAGTTCGATATTTGAATGTACCGAGAAAAGATCACCACCGTTAAGTCTAGTTACCATCTGTCACCATACATAGTTATGAACAAAATTTTGGATGCAGCAAAACAGTCTCAAAAATAGTAAATAAAGCAATTTGACTATTAGACCCACATTGGGGGTAATATCTTTTTTCTTTTGAAGCCCTATGGGGAATTTCCCAAGCTATTGGGGGAAGGAAGTTCAACAGTTGTTTTAAATGGCTTTCCATAAACCATTCCACTGCATTATAATTGAGCACAATTAGTTCTGTTGGCAATCCATAATGAGCAAACCTAGTTAAGAGTGAATAGGTCTTGTGGTTAACAATACCAGTCTGCAGAATGCTAAGGTAATAACTCAGGTCTGGGTCTCCCTAGGAACACCAGATTCACATGTATACTTGGATGTCTAATAGGCATCTCAGATTTAATATGCCCCAGACCGGGCTTCTCATACTCTCCCACCAGCCCTGTTCGTTGGTAGTATTCCCCATCTCAATCGGTGACAATTCCATCCTCCCAGTAGCTCAGGTCAAACATGCTGAATTATGCTTGACACATTGCATCCTCTCACACCCTACAATGCCCAATCTCATCTTGAATGAGATGAAGTGGACAGAGTGTTCCTTGGATCCGGTGGGCTGTTGTGGATATAGCTACCATGCTCCAACCCCACCCTGCTCTGAGCCCTGCCTTCAGTGGAGAAAGCTGTAACTCTACTCTCCCTGGGCAATAGTGCCTGCCCTTCCTCCCTTTCTGGGTCTAAGGGTAATGGAGGAGATAATAAAGACTGCTTGCTTGACCCATTTAATCAATCAATCAATGGATCAATCATCTGAACATTTCTCAGTAAAATACTTCAGTAGTTTCAGTTCTCATTCAGAAGCCAAGTGCTTACAATGAGCTACCAGTCCCTTCATGACCCTTTTTCAGCACCCCTCTTACCTTTCTGACCCCGTGTGCTTCTACTCTACACTTGGCGCACTCTGTTCCAGCCGCAGCTTTTTGCTGTTCCCCCAAAGTGCCAAAGTGTATGCTTCCACACAGAGTTTTGCCCTGGCGCTTCTATCTGCAATGTACCCTTTGCACCTCCTCTCTGCCCAGTATTGCTCCCTTACCATATTTGGCTGTTTATTCAAATGTACCTTCTCAGTACATCTGTACTGGCCACTTTATATAATGGTTTAATTTAACCATCTCCTCATCATCTGCAAGCGTCCTTCCTTGCTTTACTTTCCTCCTTAGCACTTCTGCCGCTGAAACACTTTGTAACCTATTTATTGGTCATGTTAATTGATTGTCTTCATTTCTACAAGGTAGAAAGGGGTTTGCCTGCTTTAGAAACCACTGCATCCTCAGCCCCTAGAATAATATGTAGCCCAGAGAGAATTCAAAAAATATTGTTGAATGAATGTGTTGTTGGAAATGAATGAATAAATATCAAGAAGTGTAGATAAATATGACATTTATTGATGAGCCTGGATTTATCTTCTAGGTAAATTTCTCCAGAATGTTGACCTTCTGCTTCTCTTATCTGTTTCTCTTTAAAAGTGTCTCCCAAACTGTCCTACTAGATTAAGCACTGAGAATAAGTCATATAATTCTTGTTTATTGCTGCATCTTTAATTCTTGGAAGTAGTTAAGTGGGCCTGGTATATTGAATATTTCTGAGATGAGAAAGAAGGTTGTCCCTTGGTTGATAATATAGTGTCCCTTGGTTGATAATATAGTATGTCTACTATGGCAGGGGTGGGTGGGGAGTGAGGAAGGACAGAGACAACAACCTTACATTCGTCTTCATGGGAAACTCTCATGCGGGCTGTGAAATCCTGCAGTGGAGAACCACTGAGATGGCGGATTCTGTCTCACTAAGGAAGACGGTCACATGGAAGGAGTTTAGTCTGCCAATGTGCTGCTTCATTAATTCTCTAACCACCCAAGGGGGGTGAAGGGGACGCCATAGATTTTGAAAGAAGTTTTAATTGGCCTTTCAGCCAATATAGTTTCCTAAAACTAAAATTAAAAGAAGAAATCCCTCATTGGAAGGGTTCAGTGAACACATAATCTACAATAGGAAAGAGAGGTTTCTTTGAGTTAATGTTATTAAGGCAACACATCCTATAATTAAAAACAGCTCTCAGTTGAAAATGTATAAAATGTGAAGAAAGTAGTCATTTTTTCTCTCCTTGACCTTGAAGTCTTCAACCTCAACTTTCTCATTTACCTGCTCTTACAGATATACCAACAATCAAAGGTGCAGAGCTTAGTATAAACCTACCAAGAAAGATATGAAATCTTCTCAGTAATATTCCTATGATTTATTTAAAGAATCCATCCAATTTTACCTCCTCTGCAAGCCCTCCCAAATTTTAAATACATGGTGGTTAATTAACTAAAATATTCCATTAGAATTGCTAGATTATAAATTTGATATCTAACATAGACTTTAAGCTCTGCATTATATTAGATCATGTCTCTTTCCTCATTAGCTTACTGGTTGTGACAGAGCTACTAATGAAATTAAAAGTGATTTCCAGCCTCTAAAGTTTCCTTCAATATGTATTCATAATATAACCTAGAATAACTACACAGAGTCTGGAAAACCCTGACAACTGAAAATTCTGACAATTGAGGAAAATCAATCAAAAATTTTAAATTTGTTTATTTCCTCCTCAAAGATTAATATAAGTATATATGTTATTTCAATTGTGTGACATACTTTAACAGAGGTTAAAATTTGAGTAAACTTCTTATAGACAAAGCCTTTGTATAAATTTAAGATCTTCACAAAAACTAGTATAAGCATTTACGATATTTTAAAGAAAATCTGGAAAGTTTTCCTGCCTGTTGCTCTGCATTTCTAAAATCTCAGCCCCTTTATGTTAAAATCCATCAATGAGTTAAATAAATTAATTCATTAAAAGATCGTAAACAACTCTCTGAATAGCAGCTTCAAGTCTGTCATAACCAGTTCGATGAAAAAAAATCTTTAATACCACAATAAATTCCAAAATGATTAAAGAATTGAATTCAAATTAAAACTGTAAAATAATTTTCAAAAATATGTGAATAGTAATTTAGGTACACCATGTGGAAGACTTCTCAAAGCATAATTCTACAGGCATACAAATTTAAACCTCTGTATGTCAAATTTCATTATAAATAAATTTAAAAGCTGAGAAAAATTAAGGGAAAAGGACAATTGCTATGTATGCATGACAGGTGTCCTAATTTTTTATATTTCTGATACTCTTAATATAGTAAGCATTTTTGCACATCAGTACAAAAGATGAATATTTCAATAGAAAAATAGGCAAAGGAATTAATGAGTGACTCCAAAACAGAAAGTAAAAATGGCCAAGAGCCATGAAAAATATTAGTGAATACTATAAAAATTTACAAAGAAATTCCTTCTTTGCCTTTTTTTCACAAAAATTATCATAATTCTCCTTGTTGGCAGTGATAAAGGAAAACTTCTATAAATGTCTCAAGAGCAAGTGACATTAAAAATCCAAAGCCTTGGGCTTCCCTGTTGGCGCAGTTGTTGAGAATCTGCCTGCTAAAGCAGGGGACATGGGTTCGAACCCTGGTCTGGGAGGATCCCACATGCCGCGGAGCAAATAGGCCCGTGAGCCACAACTACTGAGCCTGCGCGTCTGGAGCCTGTGCTCCGCAACAAGAGAGGCCGCGATAGTGAGAGGCCCGCACACCGCGATGAAGAGTGGCCCCCGCTTGCCACAACTAGAGAAAGCCCTCGCACAGAAACGAAGACCCAACACAGCAAAAATTAATTAATTAATTAATAAACTCCTACCCCCAACATCTTCTTAAAAACAATCCAAAGCCTTGCAAATATGAATACTTTAAACCCAGTAATCCTACTTACAAGTCTATCCTAAGGGGTTAGTGAAAGATGATACAAAGCCTTTGTCAAAGATGACTGCAATGATACATACAAAGAATGTTCATTGCAACAGTACTTAGATTACTAACAAAATTAAGCAACCTAAATTTCCAACAAGCAGAGATTATAAATTAAGGCATATTTATACATAGCAAACAAGAACATTAATGTTACATAAGATACCAGCAACATGGAAAATGTTCAGGAAGTATTTGCTAAATGAACTGCAATTACCATAAAGCAGAAAATAATATGGAAGGATCTTCACCAAACTATTTATATTAGCTTCTTCAAGTAGGTGAGATCATGATTTTCCAAATTTTCTGCAATGAGCAAGTATTATAGTTAGAAGAAAGCTTCTAACTCGCAACAGTTGAAATACTTTACAACCAGCAAGGTCAGTTAATGTTAAAATAAGTAGCAATATCTCAAGCTCACATTTTGATTTTAACCACTGATTACATGAAAATGAAAATCCTTAAGCATTTACTAAATCAGCCATATATTGTATGTATGTGTGTGTTTGTAATTTCATTCCATATATGTGTAGGATTTTTATTTTTTGCAAAACAAAATTGTCTTTTAAAGTAGTTTCACTTTGCAAAATTCTTAAATTATGAACTCCCCTAAAAGATATTCTGCTCATTAGATGTTCCTTAAGAATTCTTCTGTATGCCAAGTATTTGTGGTATATTAATGGTGGTATATATTCCTAATGTATCACTCGTTCACATGTGCTGAGAATGTTTTCTGCCTTCTTAGCACATTGGGATGCAATTTAAGAATTGAGATAATTGCTTAATATGGAAGATCTTCACTCTTTACTGTCTGTAGCAAGAGCCATTTGCACAATAATAGAGCGTTCAAGTTCCATAATGCCTTGTATGGCATAAAAGCATAATGCCTTCTATTCCGAAGTCTGTTATGGAACCAGTTAGGAGATTCCTACCTATTGTAAAACCCAGTACCTCTGGTTGACCACAGCTGCTATGTGGCAGTAGAAGTTCAATTTGATAGTTTCTCGTTTGTCTTAAGAGAGGAAGTAAAGAATAACTTCTGTGATTAAAACCCCTATGATTTCGTGGGATTTTATTTTTCTTTAAGAGAGAGGACAGTGTAATTCCACAGATTGGAATTCAGTCAAAACACTAAAGCTAAATACTTAAAAGTATTTACGCAAGAGCAGTACCAAGCAAGAACTTACCAACATTAATAAGTTGTTGGAGGTGGCGGGATGGGCATGGGAAGGATACACAGGATTCTCCCTACCGACTTGTGAATTGAACGAATCGCTAAAGATAAGCTAGACATTGATTTTGAAGTATAATGAGAATACTCAGTTTTCCTCTATAATTTAGCCTGAGAAATAAATAGGCTGTCTTATCAGTGCCCAGAATTTTCACAGGCAATGCTGCCTAGGATATTATTTTGTGCTGGATTCAGACTAAAACTGGTTCAGGCAGGTGGACCATCTATATTTGTCAGTTGATTAAGTAGAGTTAGTTCTGAATCAGTTAATGACAATACTGTCACAGGGGCAAATTGGAGTGTAAGTTTATAGGACAGGCAGTAATTAATGTCTCCAGATGTTTTACATGGAATCTAGTTAAAATACGAGGAAAAATTAAATACAAGTAACAGCAGTACCTATGGGAAGCTGTTACAATATTCAGATACATATGTAAAGTGGGCACAGGGGTTTGGTAGAAACAAACATAATTATGTAGTTACAAAGTTGAACATAGGCTTTGCTGCCTTGGACCATTAATCTAGCATGGTGGCTAGTGTTGTCACTTGTGAGAGATTTTCCTGTGAGAGACACACAATAGGACAGGAGAAGAAATTAATTTGGGCCCTTAGATTGGCATCGCATTTGAGACCCCTGAGAGCAATCTTCATCAGTTCTTTTATATTGTTTCATACTGAAGAATCTTTTGGAGAGACAGATCTTAGGATTGGTAGAAATTGAGAGATTTCTAAAGTTTTCCAGAGTTTATTTTGAATCTATTCTCGATATCAGCCGAACTTTTTCATCTGTTTTTCCTCCACCCACTCTGCTGTTTCTTGAGTGTAACATATTATCAAACTATTCTAGTTTTTTTATTTAGAACAGTGTTTATCTGTCAAAAGTTGAGGGAACAGAGAGGCTGAAATAATATAGGTAAAGTAGTATTTATGCAAAATATAATTATTAGGTACCTAATATACACAAACCATTTTACATTACATGATGACTGATATTTAATCAGCACTCAATAAATGTTGATTTTATCTTTCTTGTTTACTACAAATGATAAATCTTTTCAGAGACAAAGATGGTAGAAAATATAGGAACAATGATTATAAACAAATGTAGCATAAAATGCTAAGAGAGAAATTCTTAATCTGTATTCCAGAGACATCTTAGGGATTCAGGACCATGAACACATTTTTAAAAGTGTATTTTTTTCACTCACGTGTGTATATTGGGAGTGAGAGTTCATACCATTCATTATATTTTTTCAAAGATTCTACCACTCCCCAAAGCCAAAGAACAACGATTGAAGAAAAGGAGTGAGGATATTGAATACATTAGAAAATATGCTGACTAGTACAGATATTTATTAATGCTATTGCTTTAGAAATATTTAAACACAGTATATTTATTACCTAGTTTGGGAATGGCTCAGAACAATTCCACAGTAAGACTAATATCCATAGGAAAGAACTTCTCCAATATAGAAACTGGGTCATTGAAATACTGGAAAGAGAGTAAGGTAAAAATAAGAGTCAAATAAAGGGAATTGGAGCTTCTGGGTGAGAACTTATCAGAGTGAGAAATTCTGCAAATCTACTCTATAAAAGAATGAAAACAGAGCCTCCTAGACTTGAGAAAAAAGAAAGAAAACAGAAAAAATTATCATTTTTCTCAGAGCTCTAGAAATTAACCAAAGCCTTGCAACAATCTGAGAAGGGTTTATTCAAGAAAAGTTGCTGAACCTCAGTAAGAACAACATTTATGGCTTTTAAACTTGACCTACATTCATCCCCTGCTCCCCAGTTCTCAAGTAGACTTGAAAACCACCAGACTTGGTTTTCAGCCTCCATGGAGGAGGCAGACCAAGTTTGGAACTCCTCAAATAGTCTCATCCTTAAAGCATCATCATTATGGGATTTGTCTCAAAGCTTCCCGGAAAATCTCTGTTCACAAGTCATTGTCATTATCTGACCTGATTCAGAGCTCAAGAGCCCTACCTCCAGGTCATTTGTTGAAAACAATCAGGAGAAATTGTTTAATATCACAGTGGCCTACATTAACCGTTGTGGCAAACAAAAGACTGGACAAAATGTAAAAGGAAGACATGGTAATGAGATGTTCATAGGGGTCTTTGAAAAGCTCTGACGTATTGTTGAGAATTTAGATGGTCATACACATAAGTAGGGCTGTGTGCGTGCTAAGTAAAGACCGAAGAATGCCCCAAACTCTCATCTCTGGATGAGGCCCTGTACAAGCAGGAAGCGATGGCCAAGGCAGTATTATAAATTGCCTGAATACTACTAGAGTTTTCTAATACACATGAAGTTCCTTGGCAAAGGGTAGAAGGCTTACTGGTTCAGGCCATTTAAGAAAATCTTTGACCACTCATTTACCGACCATTTAGCTCATCAAACAGAGACTTCAGTAGTGCCCACTTTAGGAAAGACAGACTTTGCAGAATTAGTCCCAGGAAATCACTAAACAATAAAACAGCAGCAACAACAACAACAAAAACCAACAACAACAAACTCTGGGGAGGAGATCTGAATTCTAGATTTGCAGTATTACATAATCTGAAATGTCCAGATTCCAACAGGAGACTTGCTCAAACACAGGGAAAAAGTTATCAGTTTAAACTATCCCTATGGGATTCAGATTTTAGACTTACTAAACAAAGACTTTAAATCAGCTATTATGAATGTGTTCAAAGAACTAAAGGAACTCCTGTCTAAAATATTAAAGGAAATTATGACAATGATGCTTCACCAAATGAAGTATATCAATAAAGAGATAGAATTTATTACTTTAAAAAATTAAAAAGAGCTAAATAGAAATTCTAGAGTTGAAACGTACAAAAAGTGAAATAAAAAATTAGCTAGAGGGGATCTACAGCAGATTTAAGCTTTTAGAAGAAAGAATTGGCAAACTTGAATCTAGGTCAACTGAGATTACCCAGTCTGAGAAGTGGAGAAAAAAGAGTGGGGGGTGGAATAAGCAGGGTCTCAGGGAACTGTGGGACATCAGCAAGCATATCAAAATCTACACAATGGGGCTCCCAGAAGCAAAGAAGAGAGAGAAAAGGGCAGAGAAAATATTTCAAAAATTATAGTCATAAACTTCCCAAATTTAATGAGAAACATCAATCTATAAATCCAAGAAGCTCAAAAAATTCTGAGTAAGGTAAAGTCAAGGAAGGCCACACCTACACAAACTGTCAAAAGACAAAGAAAGAATCTTGAAACTGATAAGAGAAAAATAGCACATCAAGTATAGGAGATCCTCATAAGGCTAATGGCTGGCTTCTCATCAGAAACCAGGGAGGCCAGAAGACAGTGGGATGAAAAATCAAAATGAAAGAGATCGTCAACTGAGAATTCTACATCCAGCATAATTATCTTTCAAACATGAGGGAGAAATTGAAATATTCTCAGGTAAACAAAAACTGAGAGAATTTGTTACCAGCTCTACAAGATTTACTAAAAGGAGTCTTTCAAACTGAAATGAAAGTGCACGAGACAGTAACTAAAATCTGCACAAAGAGATAAAAAGTATCCATAAATGTAACTCTACAGGTAAATATAAAAATCAGCTTAAATTTAATTTTTTGAAAATCTTTTTTACTTCGATATGATTTAAAAGATAACTACATAAAGCAATAGCTATAAAAACTGTGTTGGTGGACTTATATAAAGATATAATTTGCATGAAAATAATAGTACAAAGAGAGTGTAGAGAACAGAGCTATATTGGAACAATTTTTTGATATACTATTAAATTATTGTTAATCTGAACTAGATTGTTTTAAATTAAGATGTTAAAAATAGTCTTGGGGCAACCACTAAGAAAATAACTTAAAAAGTTTTACAGTAAAAGAAATAGCAAAGTAATTAAAATGGTGCACTAGACAGTATAGACAGTATCTACTTAACACAAAAGAAGGTAACAATGGAAGAATACAGGAACAAAGATGTAAAAAAATGTAGGGAAAAATTAGCATTATTGAAGATGTAAATCCTACCTTAAACTCTCTCATAAAAAGGCAGTTATTAACACAATAAATTTCATAAATCGTACAGCTGTATTCCATCTACAAGAAAGACACTTTAGACTCAAAGCCATAAATAGATTGAAAGTTTAAACGATGAAAGAAAAATACCATACAAACAGTAACTAAAAGCAAAGCTGGATGGAATTCCTAAGCAGAAGATCAACAAAGAAATAGAAGACTTGGACAATGCTATAAACCAACTAGACCTAACAAACATCTATAGAATACTTCATCTAACAATAGCAAAATACACATTCTTCTCAAGAGCACATAGAATATTCTATAGGATAAACAATGTGCTAGGTCATTGAACAAACCTCAGTAAATGTAAAAGAATTGAAATCATCAAAGTATGTTCTCCAACCACGGTAGAATTAAATCAGAAATCAATAATAAAGGGAAATTTGAAGAATCACAAAAATGTGAAAATTAAACAACACATGTCTGAATAATCAATGGTTCAAAGAAAAAATGACAAGTAAAAATTTAAATGCTTTAAAATGAATGAAAGTGAAAACACAACTTACTAAAACTTGTGGGATGCAGCTAAAATAGTGTTAACCAGGAAATTTATAGCTGTGAACATCTATATTAAAAAAGAAGAAAAATCTTAAATCAGTAGCCTAATCTTCCTTTTTAAAAACCTGGAAAAAGAAGAGCAATCTAAACCTAAAGCAAGCAAAGGAAGGAAATCACTTAAAAAGTTAGAGCATAAATAAATGAAATAAATAATAGAAAAACAATAGAGAAAATCAATGAAGCCAAAGTTGGTTCTTTGATCAAGAAAATCAACAAAACTTTGCTAAACTGATCAAGAAATAATAATCAAATTACTAAAATCAGGAATAAAAAAAGGAAGACATCACTATTGACTTTACAGTGTTAGGATAAAAAGGATTATAAGGGAATACTATAAATAAGGACATGCCAACAAATTAGATAACTTATATGAAATTGATAAATTTTTAGAAAAACACAAAATACCAAAAGTGATTCAAGAAGAAATAGAAAATCTGAACATACCTATAATAAGAAAAGAGATTGAATTTGTAATTTAAGAACTTCTAGTAATTAAAATATCCTAGGCCCAAGTACTTCTACCAAATAAATAGAAGTTTTGGTGAATTTTACCAAACATTTAAAGAAGAAATAATACCAATTTTACACATACTCTTTACACACACACACACATACACACACACACACACACACCCAAAAAATAGAAGAAGAGGAACTTTCTAGCTCATTCTTGAGGCCAGTATTATTGTGATACCAAAACCAGGCAAAGACCTCACAAGAAAAGACCACAGAAGGAGAGAAAATATTTACAAATCATATGAAAGGACCTGTATCCTGAATATGTAAAGGATGTTTAACAACTCAATAACAAGTAACCCAACTAAAAATGAACAAAGAATTTGAATGGACATTTCTCTAAAGAGGATATAAAAATTATTAATAGGCATATAAAAGGATGCTCAAATTCCATTGTCATTAGAGAAATACAAATCAAAATCATAGAATAAAAAGATATTAATTCATACCCACTAGGATGGTTATGATCAAAAGACAAACAATAATGAGTATTGGCAATAACGTGGAGAATTTGGACCACTCATACATTACGGGTGGGAATGTAAACTAGTATAGCCATTTGGAAAACAATATGACAGTACCTCAACATGTTAAATTACACTGATAGGTATATGCCTAAGAGAAATCAAAATATATGTTCACACAAAAACATATACAGAATGTTCATAGCATAGTATTCAAAATGGTCAAAAAGTGGAACCAATCAAAATTTTCATCAAGATAAATGGAGAAACATAACTTGGTACACGCATACCATGGAATAATGACAATGACAATAAAAAGGAATGAATTATTGATGCGTGCTACAATATGGATAAACCTTGAAAATATTATGCTAACTGAAAGAAATAAGTCACAAAAGAACACATATTATATGATTTCTTTCATGTATAATAGGCAAATCTATGAAGAGCAAAAATAGATTACTGGTTGCCTGGATCTGAGAGGGTGGGAAAATGAAGCATGACTGCTAATGTATATAGGGTTGCTTTTGGGGGGGGGTGATAAAAATATTCTAAAATTAGGTTGTGGTGATGGTTGCAGACCTCTGTTAATATATTAAAACCACTGAATTATACACTTTAAATGGATGAATTTATGTCTGTGAATTATATCTCAAAACAGCTGTTAAAAAGAAGTTAATGAGGACCAGTTTATATGTAGTTTATTGCTTCCATGGGAAAATTTTTCTTTTAGAGTAACATTATAAAATGTGGTGAGTAGCAAACTCCAGCCTCACATCTATTAATCACGTGACTTTGGACAAGTTACTTGAATTTTGGAAATCTGGTCTTTCCATCTGAAAATGGAGGACATAATACCTCACAGGGATTTTGAGAGAATATATTAGATAATGGCACATTTTAGATCCCTAATAAATGTTATTTCCCGTCTTTCCTTCCATCAGGGGCCATAGGCTCAAGAGAAAATTAATAATGCCATGTTCTGTTTTTTAAACTATAAACAGGGAATTCAATAAATAAATGCAAAAAATCAAAGTTTGTACATAAGTTTTATGTTTTTGCCAATAGAGGAGGAAAATAAATAAATATGACAAGGAGATATAATAAGAGATAGATTGAGAAATCTACACAAAAGTAGAGACAGAAAAGTGAGATGAACAAACACAAGGAGACAAAGAATCAGTACTTCATGCATATTTTTGAAAGGCACATTTGGCAAAATTAAATGCGATCTTGGATATGTCAATTAAAATTAAAATTATGTTGCCTTTTACTGGTTTAGAGAAATTCATCTAAAGGTGGAATTTGACCAGAGGGCCAGAGAATTCTTTATCTCAGTTTGGCCTGGAATTTGATGAGGTGATTAAGTAGAGAAATGGTAGAAAAATAAAATTTACCAATAGAACTATATAAACAAGTAACCTCTAATACACAGTCTAATTTTTTCTTGTTTTAAACCTCATGGTTTTTGACCTTTCAGTTGTATTCTAAAGAAGTTTGGGCCGGAGTAGTTATGCTCACATAGGTAACAATTTCATTTAAGTGGGTTTCAATCAACTGGTCCTGGAAAAAAGTCATTCAGTAATATTTGATAGGGTTTCACTCCTCTGAATAGATTTTAAAGGTGCAGACACACTATACTGAATGATATTATAGAAGGCAGGATAATCATTGAAGGACCAGTTTGTAGTTTTGAAGATAAAGCATAATCAAATCCTAATAATATGATAAGCTAAAGATAGGACAGAATAGGCTGAATATTGTGCTCTTATGAGATTTATCTTTGATCGAGAGTAAGTCATCTAGCTTCTACAATTGATCAATGGGGTGTTCTTCCAGTTCACGCAATCGAAGTGTTTTTAGAATACGATCTTTCAAGATTTTAGTTATATTTGCTTTACAAACTATAAACTTTAATTTTTGCAACTCCATTTGCGTTATTCTTTAAATATGGGATAGATAGGATATTTAAGATAAATTCTTGCTATTTAGCATTAATGTTAAACTTAACAATGCTTTTCTCTTCATGTCCTACTCAGATCAATTTAAGTAGCATAATCCCTACAAAAAACCTGTCACCATGGCTGTTTTCTATATCCCTAGCACTAGTGCTAAAGCCATTAATGTGATCATGTTGTATGTTTTCAGGCAACAGTGGTCAAGTGATTTTTTCTAAGGCTATGTATCAATTTGTTCTTACCATTAATCCCCTGACAGTTTCAAACATCAATTTTTGCTTTACAAATAACCAAGAGACAAGAAGGCAACAATAACCTCTCATGAACTCTGCTGATACTTCATGATAGAAAATGATCATATTTATTGGCACATGTTTTCCCCTGTGTTTACTGGCACATACTTCCTCTTTCCCTAAATTCCCATAGAAAATTTGATAACAGACACATTTGCCTTTGCTAATGGCAAAAGTAGACTTAAAACTTTTAATTCCCTTCTCCCTTTCCTTTCCCTAAATGGAAAAGATCTCTCAGGCAGTGTTTATGTTTAAGCTTCAGACTCTTAGTTGGAAGAATATTTGTCCACATCTAATGAACGTTTTGTGGCTTTCTAACATTAGGTGATTTTTAAACTATGAGTTTAAAATTCCCTCATCTCTAAAATGGAGTTATTACAGCTAATAATAGCCTTTTGTGGAAGATTAACTGAGCAAAATAAATTAGGAAAATCTAAAAATATTTCTTACTATTTCTACAACCATCTTTCTAAGCCCAGATTCTCAAGCAAACAGAACCTGGATGAAAACTCATGTGCTATCCTTTTATTAGACAGGGCAATCTCAAGAAAGGAGGAGGAAGAAAAAGGGGAGACAGCATAGAAGTGAGTACAATATATGTGTGATTATGAAGCCTGCCACTTGGTACCAAGCAAACTGTACATATTTTGACAATCTTTCAAGAGGCTGGATGAATCATTGCATCTCACCATGGCCCACTTGGGGAGAGGAACAGAGGAGAATTTATCTGCTAGCTCCCATCTCCCAAAGCTCCAGGATTTACCCCAAGGGACATTAACTTCCCCACATTATCAAGTAAGGGTGCATGGGCTCTGAGCAGACCCTGATATCACATGACTCACCCCCAACAGGAAAGCCCTGGGATCGGAGGAAAGAATCCAAAAGCACAGGCTGTGTACAAAGAGGCAGTCAGAGCAGACCATCATGAAGTCCATTAGAGCCCATGCAGAGTGGGTGGTGGCAGCAGCAGGGGGTCTCAGAGACAGGTGACCCAAAGAAGGAATGAGACAGGGCATCAAAGGGTCTGATTCATCGTCCAATCAAAGTCTCCAAATAGAAACTAGGCAGTATATTCAAGTTCAAGTGACAGATAGGAAGCCCTTTGAATGAATATGTTATTGTTCTGTTCTTGGGAAAAAGGCAGTATCCAAAGGCTTGATTATAACCACTTCAAAAGGACCATAAAAATCAGAACTTTTTTAGGACATTGCAACTTTTGGCTTTCCTTATAAATCTTTATATGTACTCTAATTCTTGTTGATCAGCTCACTGTATTAGTCACCTTGGGCTGACAAAAGAAAATACCATGAACTGGGTGGCTTAAACAACAGAAATTTATTTTCTCACAGTTCTGGAGGTTGAGAAGTCCCGTTCTGTTTCTGGCGAGCACTGTCTTCCTGAGGTTATCAGTAGTTGCCTTTTCACTATGACCTCACATAGCAGAGAAAGAAAGAGATCTCTTTCTTTCTCTTCTTATAAGGCCACCAATCCTATTGAATTAGAACCCCACCTTTATGACCTCATTTAGTCTCAATTACTGCCTAAAAGTCCTATCTCCAAATACAGTCACATTGGAGGTTAAGGTTTCAACATATGAGATTTGAGGAGACACAGTTTAGTCCATAGCACTCACATATCACAAAGAATAAATCCATTGAAATGTTAAAATAATATAGAATTTGAGTAATCCAAAACATTTGCATGTTTTGTAAATGCTACAATGAATATATCTCTGGGTGCCAACAACTTTGAGTTTTCCCCATATATGACAAAATTTTCTTCCCTTAAAAATGACCTGTGAAGAAAATAGAAAATATTACTGTAACTCTGAAAGCACTGCTTCCTTGTCAATTTTCAGATAAGAATATTTTAGATAGTGCTACTAAATTGATACATATATGATCCAGCAAATGTATCCACACAGATTTATTTGAGCCTAAACATAGTTTCATAACTTTAAACTGAATACATTTGATTAAATTATTTTTACTAGAAATTTCTATGGCTGATTTCCATGCAATCATTCATGTAGTAAATTCAACAATTTATAGGCTGAAAATACGAATTGCAACTTTGAAATCCATTTTATTATGGACATTATGGCTGACTAAGGTTCCCAGAATCCTCCAGACACAAAGTACATTAAAATGTAATTTTGAATAGTTGAGCTGAAGAAAAGAGAGAGAAATCCCTGGACTTGAGGAAGAAGAAAGAGCAGAGGACCAAGGAGAAGGATAATGCTGAAGCTTCCTCACAACTTGAGGGCAACTATGGGTGCAGTGTTCTAGAATGTGATGCCAGCAGTGTGGGGAACCAGATTGGAGACCAAGCCATACACAACCAGATCCAGAAAGGTCTACACTTTGTTCTGGAGAGAAAGGAGGGTCAAGGGTCATGCAGGGGGAAGGGGGTGACCTATAAGAGAACTTGACCAGCAGTGACAACAAAGACTATATACATATATAATATATATACACATATATAATATATATACACCTATATAATATATATATAATATATATACAAATATATATACTTTTTTTGTCTTTGAGTTTAAAAAAAAATCCTTCCTTGAGATCTTGTAAATACAAGCTAACTCATTTAGTTTGCAACCACATATCATACTAACTGTAGGACCCCAAAACTGCAAGGAGTATTTTGTTTATGGTGAATCTACCTCTGTGGTTCTCTCAAGAACTGGAGAAACATCAATATATCCTCTACTCAAGCCTGTCAGAACTCAGAAATATGAGCACACACTCAAGTTGCAAAAACACCTAAGGAACTTAGCTGGTGTAAGCTGAAGACGACAGAAACAACTGACAAAATAAGCAAATGTTTCAGATACTTGCCTAATAAGATTCAGAATTTACAGTAAAAATAGATGGTACATTTAAATAAATTAATGTAGGAATAAAATACAATCGGGAGTATTAAAATCAGCCACTCATATTTGAAAAAGAATGAAAATAACATATAGATGGTCAATTTTAATGAATAATATTAAAATTAACTGGAGAAGTTAGCAGAATACATTCAACTGACAGAAAGAGTATAAAATAGATCTGAACAAGCTACAAAGAATGTAGCATAAGGAACACAGATACGGGAAACCTAAAAGAAAGTATAGAGTGAGAAGGGAAAGGTCCAATATATACCTCATTAAACTTACATAAGGAGTCAATTTTCAAATAGAGTATTTTTCATCATATAAACATACCTTCCTTCCACTATTCTTAAAATAGAATAATCATTTTATTAGGAGTTACAAATACCTAATAATTATTATTCTGGTTTTATTATTCTAAAACACATTTGATTCTTTAAAAAAATATTGTCACAATAAATAGTCAAGCCAATTTTTAGTGCTTCTTATCTGTTTCTGTCTCTCTGTCTCTGTGTATATATACAAAGATTAAGATAGATAATCTGATTATATAAGCTGATAAGCATGTATAATTGATATAGATCACCTTATGTGTGTGTGCGTATGTATTGTTTTGAACCACATGAAACTGTCTATTTGCATGTCAAAAACAACTGCATTCAGGCAATTTCATATGGTTAAGCGTATATATATATATATATATATATATATATACACACCTTAGATTGAAGATGCACTATATATTATGGGTTTTCCATATAAAGGCAAAAAAAACCCTCTTTTCCTCTAAATTCAGAGTCCTGTCTCATAGTCAGTAGTCTACATAATAGTAACATTTTTTCAGGATTGTAGAACCCACACACAAGATTGTGTTGCTTAGTTAGCTCCACTCATGATAAGGATGCTCAGTATTTAACAGGCTTTGTCAGAGACTCACCTATATGTCCACATCTTCCTCCCTAACAGACAAGTAGCTAGACCTAAGGTTCTTAGTTCCCCTGGAAACTGCTTGTATAAATAGCTATGCCACCCTTGCCATTTATTTTCAGCTGCCAGGTGTTAGTAACACCTGATATTAGATTCATCTCAGATGAAGATTGGAGATTCGCTCGAAGTACCAGTTAGAAAGCTTTTCTATTTTCAGATTACATGACCCATGAAAATTCTCGTGAGCCATATCTGTCTCAAAACTAAAATAACATGAGCAAGCTAAATAAAAAATGTTGCTTTCCTTGTAGAGTATGACGACATTGCCCCCAGGAAAAAAATCCTAACTTCTTTACATGCTGGTAATAAAAAGTGGGGGGAAGGGGCTGTCGTTTCCCACACATGTTCACTTCCTCCAGAGCCTCCCGCCTTTCCTCATGTTTTCCTGTGCCCATAAATTGTTCTTACCCACCTGGTGATACCTACTCCTCTTCTTCAAGTGTTATCTCCTCAGTGAAGCCCTTCCTGATGTCCTCAGCAGAGCTGGTGCTTTTTCCTTTACGCTCCCCTAGTATTTTATTCCTATCTCTGCCTGCCTCCCTCACTTGACCATACATTCACTTTTGGCAGGGGTCATGCCATCTGTGTATATGTGTGTCTAGAATATACCTGGTACTGTATTTCTCCACTGAATGAATGAATGAACTAGCAAATGTATTAAAGGCCAATGATGAAGTTATTTAAATAAAAGAAATAATGCTGAAACACTAATATTTTACTTCATAACAAACCAGAAAAATCTTAAACAGTGGTTTTCAAACTCAGAAGCATATCTTTCTGATGATACTAGTCTGAGAATGGTTTCTCTGTTATTATTGTTATGCCAGAATTCAAAGGGTTTTTCTGGTTCTTCCAGAGACTATAGCTGTACATCTATAGGACTGGTTATTCCCCTGATTCCACAATTTGGTTTATGTGAATTGCAGTACTCTACAAGGGAAGCAAAAAGAGATCCACTTAGCTGTAAACCGTGCTCATTATAGACCTACCTTTAGCCAAGCCATTACAGAAGGCCTCAGGGAATACTAAGAGAGAGAGTGGATTTTTTCCTTGCAAGCACAAATTATTCTTTAACAGTAAAATGCAATGTGCAGGTTTGTCCCCTAATTTCCATCGGGTGAAAAAATAATATATAAATTACCCTGGAAAGTTTTAATTTTTAAAACAAATTCAAGGAAAAATTATGTAAATTCAAGAGCAAATATTATATATAAAATTTCTATATCTCTTTGAGATACTATAGAAGAGCTATCCACCCACCCACATGCCAGTTTTATTATAAAATTCTGTTTTTTAATTAAAAAGACATTGAGGCTTTTTTTCTTCCCATACTTTAAACTGCTTAGAAATTATAAGATTTGAAAGATCTTTGGTAATAGCCAGAGAGTCCTGCCATTAACAAATGCCAAAAGAATAATAAAACACCTAAAATGATAAGGTACTAGCGTCTGAGCTGAATAGCCCTTTAATTGGAAAAAGTTCATGTGTTAATATTAAACATTGAGCAGTGATTAATAGATGCACCATGTGCTTTTTTTAGTAGTGTAGATAACAACTTGTCTAATTTTAATGTAAATTGAGTGGAAATTTTAATGTGCTCCTCTAAAATGCTCTGATTAGTTTCAGAGGAATTAAAAAGAAAAGTCTTTATCAGTGAGCACACCCATAAGGTTTTAACAATAAAGTTCCTTAAAAAATTTTACTCTCTGAAATTGTTGCCATAACTTGCAAGATTTTCATGTTTAATAAGTACATATTTTATCCCTTTTTTAAAAAAGGAAATCCAAAGAAGGTGTTCATTCTTGTCTTCATCCTAGAAAAACTGTGTGAATTCTTTCCTTGCTCTCACTGGCAGATAAAAAAAGGCCTATTATTTTTTTCTGTCTTCTTCAAGAAAGATCTATTTTGACAGTATTTTTTCCTCCAGGGAGTAACAAGAATTCACAGAGCAAATGGTACAGTGAATGTGAAAGTAAAGAATGACATTCAGGACAACTTTTACTCAGTTTCATGTTCAGGGAGCTCATTTTATTAATGGAGATATTTGGTCTAACCATGTTCCCCAAATATTGCTGTCACATTCAGCAATTTGCTGTTATTTAATCTGATAAGCTCATCCTTTCTCACAGCTTTATCTATCATCCAATTCCTTCCTTTCACCTTAAATCAAGTCTTATAATGCCAAAAGATTTCTGGGTGAAGTCCCTATTCAGTTACACCATCTGAAAGTAAACTGTGAATCTCCCCAATCCAACAAGTAGCTCCCCTCTCAACACTGCTTGTTTTCAATTGACACAACTAGTTGCATATCCAGGCTTGAGAAATTGGCAGACAGGATCTAGCTGCCCTTTCACTTCATACTTCTAGAGAGTCTCCAAAAAAAAAGTTTCCTTCAAAAACTTTTTCAAGTCCTGTGTTAACCTCAGTTTCCCTCCAAAGCAAGCCAGGGATCACTGCTTATACAAAGGTAGTTTATTTTATTTGTGAGTATAATCTTAGAGATCAACCTTGACGGGCAATGGTTTTGAACAGGGAAAGAAGAAAAACCAATTTGAAGATGTGTTATGGGTAAGATGCCACAAGAGCAACCATTGTTCAGTCACACAGAATCTTCTAGGAGTCCTTATGTTTCAGAATTGATGGCTTGGGGGCAATAGGAGGAAGCATTTATCCATTTATCCACATCTCTGTTACTTAAGGTTGGAACTTAAGTGATGCCCTACTGGTTGTACATACGTTAGGGCCAAACATGGTCCCATGGGTATCCCACACCATCGTGCCAAGCAGTCTCATGGCAGGAAATAAGAGTTCCTGGTCTAGGTGTGAAATGAGGTACTATATGGCTGAACCAGGGTGAGGATTGTTGAGGCATTTAATGGAACTAGTCATCACAGCAGTGGTTGGGGTAAGAGACGGGCTGAGAGGATATGAAATGGTCAATCTAGCCCATCTCTTGCACCACTCAGATCCACCATGCCCTGCATTAAGTGCAGTCTGTCAGAGTCCCCTTCTAGGTAGTAATCAACATTAATCTGTGAGAAGACTTACTTCCAGGATTTATTGGAACAAACTCCAGTCCCCACTTTTGCAGCCAGTACCAAGTTCATTATTGATATTCATCATCTCCCTTCTTTATTATTCATTCTATTCATTTCCTATACCCTTAGCCAACACTTTGACTGGCTTAGGTTTCTTGTTGCTGAGATGACCTTGATTTTCATACTTGAGAGATGTGAGCCCTTAGTTGCTTTTCATTTGAGGGTATATTTGCTGTAATTGCCCATTCACATTATCCCCTGGCATAGAAACACAAATATTTACCCCTCATGAATGCTTTAGTTCCACGCATACTCCTTCCTGTTCCCGTTACGTATCACCAATCCTAGCACCGCATAGAAAGTAGAGTCAATTACCGCCACCAGCCTACTAATCCCCACCTTGACTGCTGCAATGGGCAACCCAAGTGACCGAGCGGTAGCTATAGTTTCAAGTTAAAGTGGAAAATAGGAATATAGTTCCACTCTGTCCTCTGGTAAAAGCAATCCCTTTCCAGAAACCAAGGCCATTAATCCTGCAGAATTTATGTTTGTGGCAATGGGGAGCACCCATTCCACAAGTGAGTCCCTGTAAAGGATGGTCAGATGAACCAATCCTACTCTTACTCCTTGGTTCTGGGACCCATATGTTCTAGCTGCTGGAGACAGTGCCATATATTAGAGCCACTGATTTAGTGCATATACCACATCCTAGAGGACAGCACCTCTGCCTAAAGAGTGTATATAACTAAGTTTGTGCCCTCACTGGGACTCTAACTGACCATTCCATTATTCTGCTCCTAGGTGATGACATATATGGTGAGACGAGTGAGTTGTATATTTCTGTGCCCATTCTTCAATCTCCTGCATCATAAAAATGAGAAAACTTAGTGTGTGAAACCATGAAAATATATATCAGACATCATATAAGCCCCAGGAACATGAAACATTGGTGCTAGTCCTAGCCCTAGAGGCAGAGAAGGCAACTCCATACACAGAGAAGGTGTCAATTCATAAAAGGATGAATTTCTGCTTCTTTTGGGGGATTGAGTTTGATAAAATCCATCTACTACCAAGTGGCTGACTAGTTTCCTTGAGGAATGATGCCATAATGAGGACTCAGTTTTGCTCTCTGTTCCTGACTGGTTGGCAGTAGGTAGATACAGGGAGACCTCTTGTTGAGCCTGCAGAGCTATATCCCTGCCACTAAATCCCTGTGGTCGTTCTGTTCATGGTCATATTCTACTAGCACTGGGGTTGCCAAAGAAAGAGGCTAACTGACATCCACAGACATCTACTTGAAGGTTATTGAGTGCCTCTTCTGAGGTTAATGCTCCCTGGTGGCCTTTAACATAAGATAAAGACAAATGCACACCTTGTGCCCACTCCCAGAGATCCAATCACATGCATCTTCCTAAGATTTCATTGTGTCTTATCTTCTAATTGTCTTTCTCCTGAGTCCTGACTGAATAGCCAAACCATTCACTCTGCCCAGGAGCCCAAAGCCCAGTCCACTTTTCCTTCCATGCAAAGGGAACTTCCAAATGTTATTTTTGAAGGGTTACTCCCTTCACCATGTCCTTTAGAGCTATCCTTAAATGAACCTAACCTGTAACAATTGTCCAGTAAAGCTAACATGAACAAATCACGCCAATTTATCTGTGAATGAGGCCCCGATTGTTGTCCCCTCTGTCATTTAATCATAGGGAGCCCCATGATCCCACAGCTATGCGTGGTGGGAGAGGGATTGGTACCATACAAATGACTTGGGTGTTTCACCACGTGTTTATGTAATTTACTTGTGTCTTTTAGAACTTCTCAGGCTTAATCTTGTACGGTACTTTCATAGTATATCACTGCTCTTTCTGCCCAAACTTGTGGATTAGATAATATATAGCTCTAGTCCCATAGGCAACTGGTGTTCCAAGGTTGGGCATTCAGCCTCTACTAGTATCCACTATCATGCCAAGAATTGTTTTTCAAATGTTGCAAAATTCTCTGCTACTGAAAGAATAGCCTTGCTCTAATACCCTAGGGTTTTTGCTATGAGCTTTTTTCTGCTGAGGTTTGCCCTCTGGTACATAGGCAACTTTTTTTTTTTTTAATATCTTTATTGGGGTATAATTGCTTTACAATGGTGTGTTAGTTTCTGCTTTATAATAAAGTGAATCAGTTATACATATACGTATGTTCCCATACCTCTTCCCTCTTGCGTCTCCCTCCCTCCCACCCTCCCTATCCCACCCCTCTAGCTGGTCACAAACCACCAAGCTGATCTCCCTGTGCTATGCGGCTGCTTCCCACTAGCTATCTACCTTACGTTTGGTAGTGTATATATGTCCATGCCTCTCTCTCGCTTTGTCACAGCTCACCCTTCCCCCTCCCCATGTCCTCAAGTCCGTTCTCTAGTAGGTCTGTGTCTTTATTCCTAAAATACTGGCCAATTACTGCTAGTCATGTCCAATTGCTATTTATGTCAGCAATATAGTAAACCAACATGAGGTGTTGCAGCACATATAATGATCAAGGTCGGTGCAGACTATATAGTGACAGAGAGCAGGAGATTTAGTGTAGCCCTGAGGCAAGAAAATAAATGTATTGATACATTGTCCTTCCCATGTAAAAGTGACCTGGTTTCGACTTCTATTACCAAAGAGGGTTGAGGAGAACACATCCAACGGATCACTAGTAGCCACAAGCTTCCAAGCATGAACATAAGAGGCTGAGTCAATCTGTTCTCCCCAAAGTACCATCTCCAGCATGTGGTAATTAGGATTACCACTAATTGATTAATTTTTTTTTTTTTTTTTTTTTTTTTTTTTGCGGTTTGTGGGCCTCTCACTGTTGTGGCCTCTCCCGTTGCGGAGCACAGGCTCCGGATGCGCAGGCTCAGCGGCCATGGCTCGCGGGCCCAGCCGCTCCGCGGCATGTGGGATCTTCCCGGACCGGGGCACGAACCCGTGTCCCCTGCATCGGCAGGCGGACTCTCAACCACTGCGCCACCAGGGAAGCCCACTAATTAAGTTTTGATAGTTCACTGTCATATGCCAGGATACATCTGGTTTATTGAAAGACCAGACAAATTAATTCCATGATATTATAAGAGGAATCTCTACTTTTGCAATTCTTAGGATGTTAATGGTGGTATTAATGTCTGAAACTCTTTTTGGCATGAAGTACAATTTCTGACTGCTGTCTTTGCTGGAGGTGGTGAGGAGGTATGAAATTTCAAGGACTTTTCTTGGCCTTTCCTACCACAGAGGCTGGCGCTCCCTAATCAGGTAGGGTTCTCCCACCTACAGGGTATAGCTATCCAAATTATACATTCAGGAGTCTGGGGAAATAACTGCAGGGTGTGTCCATGTTCCAATTAGATGTATTTGAGATGGACTTGAACCCAGATTCTACCTATCACCCGGAGAGGACACCACAGAAGTGGAAGAAATCACACAGAATAGAATAGGTGAGATGTCTGGTAATACTAGTATTTAAGAGGGAGGCAGAGGGAAAACTCCCAATAAAAAACAGAGAAAGAGGAATCAGAAAGGAGAATAAAGTGAGAGCAATAATCAACAAATGTAGGGAGGAAAATATTTTAAGAGAGAAGTGATAATCAATGTGAAATAAAACTATCACAACTGAATTTAGGATGAAATGAGGCCAATGGGTATAGAAAATAGGAAGACATTTTTCCTTTGTTTGAACAATTAAAGCACAATTGCAGAGCCAAGTGTCAGATTGCAAGGGGCTGAGAATTGTGGAGAAACCGAGGAAATTCAGGCAATGAGTTTAAACTATTTTAATAAGTTGGCCCTTAAAAAAATAATAGTGACAGGATGATGCTTTGAAGGGGAGGAAGAACCAGAGCAAAGTAGTGGCTGTTGCTGTTTTTATTTAGTATTGAAACAGTATGAATGAGTTTTAGTCAGATGATGGAGAGAACTCAAAGATTTAAGAAGGTGAAAAAAGATTCCTCTCTCCCCTAAATGCCTTTATTCTTCCAATACTAATGTGAATAATAAGAAATCTTCCCATAGCCCCCTCTTGGAATCAAATCTTTAGTCTCTTATATTGGCTAATTTTATGACCAGCATCTTTTTTAATTTTTGAATTTTATTTAATTTATTTTTTTATACAGCAGGTTCTTATTAGTTACCCATTTTATACATATTAGTGTATATGACCAACATCTTAATTTTATTTTCTTATTGCTTGTAGCTTAGTGCAGGGAGATTTGCAAAATTATGAAATGTTAGACTGCAGCATGAGAAAAGGGAGGCATAATTCCACAATTACCTTGCCCAAATTGAAGCTGTCCAAATTTGAATTAAGTGCTTTTTAAGAGATAATAACCTATTTCATTTTATTGTCTCTTAATATATGACAGCACTGTAGAATTAAAGATCACATATACTAATGTTGAAAGCCCTTGTATTGGAAAATGGGATATTCTGGTGTGTCTGAAAAGATTGATTAAGCAATGAACCAAGACAAGCACATGATTGTTTCAAAGTAATCAGGCCTTTGGGACTACATAAGGCTATAAACAGAAGCCAGGTGTCTAATTCTTCATGAGTCCTTTTTACCATTGAGAACACAGATCACCAATGCGTGTGTGTGTGTGTGTGTGTTTGTGTGTGTAGCATATTATTTCTGGAAGGTACTGTATGCTATAGAAGTTCATTTCCTTTATTTATTTTTACAAGTGGGGTCCTTCTTTGGATGTGTTCTCATGGAAATGTATCTGAATATATGTGATGTGGGATGTACAAATGTAGGTGTGAATTTGCACATAAATACACAGGTTCATATATATAAAGGTATATATTTTGGTGTATATATTTGTATGTCTGCATGTGCAAATTAAAGTTTAATCATTGTTACCAGACTCATTTCAATCACACTTGTGCCTTCAGTTACAATTTTAAAATTTCCTTTAAACCGTGGGAAAATAATTCAGTTAGGTATGTATGCTTAGTTTTGAGAAAAACTAAGATATTAGTTTTATATAATTAGATATATAATTATATCTAAATAATATAATTATATCTATTAAAATATAATTAGATTTGTAAGTAATACTGTAGCCTTAAATGTTACTAAATTACTATGTTTTATTGAGAAATAATTGACACACATCACTGTATAAGTTTAAGGTACACAGCATGAAGGTTTGATTTACATATATTGTGAAACTATTATTGCAGTAGGCTCAGTAAGCATCCATCATCTCACAAAGATACAATAAAAAGAAAATAAAATTATCATGTTGTACATTACATCCCTAGTACTTATTTATCTTATAGCCGGAAATTTGTACCTTTGACCACCTTCCTCTAATTCTCTGTCCCCCGACCCTCTGCCACTGGTAACCACATATCTGATCTCTCTTTCTGTAAGTTTGGTTGGTTGGTCTGTTCATTTAGATTCCACATATAAGTGAGATCACACAGTATTTGCCTTTTCCTGTCTGACTTATTTCACTTAGTATAATACCTTTAAGTTTCATCCCATGTTGTCACAAATGGTAAACTTTCCTCAATTTTTTATGGCTGAATAACTTTCCCTTGTGTATATATATATGTATATACATATATATGTATATGTGTATATATATGTATACACATATATATATTCTTTTTCAGATTTTTTTCCATTATAGTTTATTACAAGATATTGAGTGTAGTTCCCTGTACTATACAGTAGGACCTTGTTGTTTATCTATTTTATATATCGTAGTTTGATGATACCTTTTATATTCTTGCCTGATTGCTCTATGTAAGTCTTTCAGTACCATGATGAATAGGAATGGTGAGAGTGGGCACCCTTGTCTTGTTCCTGATCTTAGAGGAAAAGCTTTCAACATTTTACCATTGAGTATGATATTAACATGGATTTGTCACATATGGTCTTTATTATGATGAGAAATGTTTCTTCTATGCCTACTTTGTTAAGAGTTTTTATCATGAATGGATGCTGAATTTTGTCAAGAACTTTTTCTGTGTCAGTTGAGATGATTGTGATCATATGATTATTTTCTTTCATTCTATTAATGTGATGTATCACATTGATTGATTTGCAAATGTTGAACCACCCCAGGGATAAATCCTACTTGATCGTGGTGAATGATTCTTTAATATGCTGCTGAATTTAGCTTGCTAGTATTTCATTGTGAACTTTTGCATTTATATACATCACTTGTAGTTTTCTTTTCTACCAGTGTCCTTTTCTGGCTTTGGTATCAGGATAATGTTAGCCTTGTAAAATGAGTTTGGGAGTGTTCCCACCTCTTCAATTTTTGGAGAAAGTTTGAGAAGGATTGGTGTTAATTCTTCTTTAAATGTTTGGTAAAATTCACCAGTGAAGCCATCTGGCCCTGAGCTTTTCTTCACTGGAAATTTTTTATTACTGTCTCAACCTTCTCACCAGTAATTGGCCTATTCAAATGTTCTATTTCTTCCTGATTCAGTCCCGGTAAGTTGTATGTTTCTAAGAGTGTTCCCATTTCTTCTAGCTTGTCTAGGTTGTTATTGTATAGTTGTTCATAATAGCATCTTATGATCCTTTGTATTTCTGTGATACCTGTTGTAATGTCTCCTTTTTCACTTACAATTTTATTGATTTGGGTCCTCTCTTTTTTCCTTGCTTAGTCTAGCTAAGGGTTTTTCACTTTTGTTTATCTTTTCAAAGAACCAACTCTTAGTTTGGTTAATCTTTTCTATCGTTTTTCTGTGTTCTAGCTTACTTATTTCTGATCTAATCTTTATTATTTCCTTTCTTCTTTCAAGTTTTGGCTCAATTTGTTCTTTTTTTTCTAGTTCCATAAGGCTTAGAGTTAGGTTGCTTATTTGGAATTTGGAATCTTTCTTGCTTCTTCTTTATTATAATTATTGGAGTAAAATTGCTTTACAATGTTGTGTTAGCTTCTGCTGTACAATGAAGTGAATCAGCTATATGTATACTTATATCCCCTCCCTCTTGGACCTCCCTCTCACCCCCCCATCCCACCTATCTAGGTCATCACAGAGCACCAGGCTGAGCTCCCTGTGCTACATAGCAGGTTCCCACTAGCTATCTATTTTACATATGGTAGTATATTTATGTCAAACCTAATCTCCCAATTCATCCCACCCTCTCCTTCCCCCCCGTGTCCACGTGTCCATTCTCTATGTCTACATCTCTATTCTTGCCCTACAAATAGGTTCATCTGTACCATTTTTCTAGATTCCACATATATGCGTTAATATATGATATTTGTTTTTCTCTTTCTGGCGTACCTCACTCTGTATGACAGACTCTAGGTCCATCCACATCTCTACAAATGACCCAATTTTATTCCTTTTTATGGCTGAGTAATATTCCATTGTATATATGTACCATATCTTCTTTATCCATTTACTGGCCCCAAAACAGAAATATAGATCAATGGTACAGGATAGAAAGCCCAGAGATAAACCCATGCACATATGGTCACCTAATTTATAACAAAGGAGGCAAGAACATACCATGGAGAAAAGACAGCCTCTTCAATAAGTGGTGCTGGGAAAACTTGACAACTACATGTAAAAGAATGAAATTAAAACATTACCTAACTCCATACACAAAAATAAACTACAAATGGATTAAAGACCTAAATGTAAGACCAGACACTATAAAACTCTTAGAGGAAAACATAGGAAAAACACTCTTTGACATAAACCACGGCAAAATCTGTTTTGACCCACCTCCTAGAGTAATGAAAATAAAAACAAAAATTTAAAAATGGGACCGAATTAAACTTAAAATCTTTTTCACAGCAAAGGAAACCATAAACAAGACGAAAAGACAACCCTCAGAATGGGAGAGAATATTTGCAAATGAAGCAATGGACAAAGGATTAATCTCCAAAATATTTGAGTTTGGTTCAACCCTAGAAAAGCTTTCTAACCATTAGAGCTACTGCACAATGGAATGGATTGGATTGGATTTTTCAGGAGTAGGCTCCAAATTTCTGAAACGCTAACAAAGAGGCTGAATGGGCGTCCATCAAGAAAGTGGTAGAGATTTCTAAATTAGTTGGAAATTGTCCGAGATGATTCCCAAGGTCTCTTCTCTCTCAATGATCTCATAACTCTAAATAGCATATAGTGCTTCATTTAGAAGCAAGTAAGAAAAAAGAAGCTTTGATTTCCCATTGTGTCTTTCGCAGGGACACTTGAAGCGTTATTCCACCTCAAATTCTCTTTATAGGTAATAATACTAGCGAGCAATAATATAAGCCTGCCAGGCACTATTCTGAGTTCTTTATGTGCGTTCACTCATTTAATCCTTACAACAATCCTAGGACGTAGGTACTACTAGCATTCCTGTTTTACACATGAGGAAAGTAGGTATAAAAAAGTCAAATACCTTGCCCAAGGTCAAGTCAGTAAGTGATGGAGCTGGGACTCAAACCCAGGTGGTCAAACTCTAAATCCTACAGTATGCAGTACAGGAGCCTCATACGATACAATCCTGTTTCTCACAGACCCATAGTTTGTCCCACTAAACTAGAAGTTCATGAAGACACACACCATATCTGTTTATACTCACCGTTGAACCTATGGCACCTGACACATTATAGGTAACCAATGAATGACTTTCTTAACATATTAAGATTAATCAGGCTCCTATTGTTCATGTCTTTTAAAAGGTATATCGTAGAAAAATGTGTTGTTTAGCTCTTATACCAAGATTATTATTTACCTGATTAGAGGCAAGAAGTGGTTCAGAAACGCTTGTTTTTACATACTCAGTACCAAAAGACCTTTAAGATGACTTAGGATGAATATAGAAAACACGGTAGGATGACCTAAATTAGAAGTAGGTAAGAACAAAAAGCAACACCAAAGGCAGAATCATACCAAGGAGACAGTTTAGTATATATACACGTGCTGTCCCATACGGTTCCTTCAAGTGGGACACACATTTGTCCTGAGCTTTTCAAAACACAGCCACAGGAAAAGGGAATTTGATCAGTTTCAAATTTTAGCTGTCCTCAAAATATAAAAAGAATATTTCTTAAGTGAAGCAAATCTATTCTTAGTGTCAAACTAGAAAGAAATCTCTTCCAAAGATCTACAAAAGAGACTTCAAAAGGAAACGAACAATGTCTTCCAGAACATTCTGTGAGCACTCTCCCTGCACTGCCTTTTCATATGAGACTAAGGTCTTATACCAAATCTTGTTATCAGGGAGGGCACTGTGCAGATAGCAGGTTCCTCCTCTGTAACAGGTTAGTGCTTAGTTTCAGTCAGAAGGTTGAGGTAAATTGCTACGCTCCCAATCACTGTTTAATTCTGAGTTAGAGGTAGCAATAAATTGAACTGATACCCTGCGTAAACTCCTGTTTTTAAAAAATCTTTCCAGTCTATTTTCCTCACAGCAACCTGAATATAACAATCCCTTCAAATGCTGTCTCCCATTTTCTTAGCCAAAACTTACAATCCTTAACAAGAGCCACAAGGTTCCCCAAAAGCTGCACCCACCACACCTTGTACCACTGTGCCTCTTGTTCCCTGTCCTTAAGCTAAATCACCAATCACCATCATTTCTCCTTCATGCCAGTGTCATTCCATGTTAGCGGCTCTGCACGCACCATTCTATTTGCCTAGAACACGCTCTCCCTTCCCAGTCTGCTGCCCCTCACCTATTTCATTCCTGCTTCTCAAAAGCCACTCTGATGAAGATGTTGCCTCTACTTCCCTTAGGTGGACTGGGCACCTTGTATCATTACGGAATGTCTTCACACTCTGAACTTTTCCACAGTGAAAAGTATCAATATTTTATGAGCTCATTCACTTTATCCTTCATTTGTTCAACAGTTACTCACAGATGAGCATCTACTTGGCAGCACTAGGTACTTTTCTAGCCCTAAGATACAGCTGTGAACAAAATATACAGAAATCTCTATGTTCATGTAGCTTCCATTCTAGCGCGTGGAACTGTATCTTCACTAAAATACAAGCGTTGTGTGGTCAGTCGCTGTTTCTATCTTGTTCACTGACGCATCCTCAGCACCAGTACAATGTGTTGCATCTAGTTTATATCAGAATAGCCTGGGTAATGATGTGAAAACAAACGACCCTAAAATTGTAGTGGCTTAAAGCAATACAGGTTTGTTTTCTGATCATTTTATATGACTGGAATCTCTTTCCATCTTCCCATCACAGTCATTCAGGGACATAGCTCAGTAGAATAGCCATCACCTCAAATACTGCTGGCATTACACCAGGGGACACTCTCCAGAATTTTAACCAGGAGTAAATGACTCTACAAGATTTTAACCAAGAGTGAAATACTTCACCACCCCAGAAGTGCTGCACAAGACATTTTCCACTTACAACTCACTGGTTAAAATTAGTCACCTGGCCATATCCAACTACAAGGGGCCAAAGGGAAGAATCGTAAGTTTTTGGCAGATGTCACTATTGAGTATAATAGAGAGAAGTTAATAAATCTTTGAGGAAAAGATGACTGAATCACAATGAGAAGTAGTCGTGACAAAGGCAAGAGCTCTGTCTCTTTCTCTGTGTGAATTTTTCTGTGAAATATGTGTGCTCATGCATATGTAGTATCTATAGATTAGGCTAATGATAAAATGAGGATGCATTGCCTCAGCTCACATCATCTACTCATAGTTTGATTAAACGGAACCAGGGATGACAAAATTGCTATCCACAAAATATAAAGTAGATATCCTTCGGGCAGATAACTAAAAATTCACTACATATTAAAGCGATTATTCAAATGAACTATAAAATATTTCATAGGTCGGATTTCATTAGACTGGTTCACGTATTTTTTTTTTGCACCGCCTTGCAAATCAGACTTAGACACATTCTGCAGGGTTGATTGCAAAGCAAGCTCTATTACACATTTTATTCTCCTTACCAACTCTAATTTTGTATTTTGCCTGAACATTCGATTTTCTATATTTAATTAAAAATTAATTAAAATTCATTAGAGTATAAATTGTATCTCATCATTTCATTGAATCCTAACTATGGGTCACGCTTCTTAAACACAGAAATGGCCTAGCATTTTATTTCAATATAAGTGGAAGAATCGTCAGGATTATTTTGGTGCCCAGATGGGGATTTGGTATTTGTGTGACTGAATTCTGTCTTTAATTTAGGACATGAAAGGAGCTTTGGGGACTTAAGTTAGAAGGTTTAGCCAGAGCAATAAGAAAACCCAGTAGGAAATTCTCCTTGAGACTTGGGGTATTTTGTGAAATTTTTTTTGCCTCTGCTTAGTTGGATTTTTAACTACAGAATTCTGACAATTATGAGCCCCTGTCTGAAGGAATAATCCACAGTACTATGCCTCAGAGCTGTGCTTCCCACCTGAGGTCTTTGGACATACTCTTGGGGACCTGAAAGCTTCCTAAGTGCTCCGTTTCTATCTGATAACGATTCAAATGCATACAAGTAAATATATATACATGTAAATATTCTAGATAATCAAGATGATAAATGCTGACATTCCTTGTATGTCTGATTTTAGTTTGTCTGCATTATATTTATTTTATTAAGAACATAACATGAGATTTATCCTCTTACAATAGCCTATTGTTGACTCTAGGTATAAGTTGTACAGCAGACCTCTAGAGCTTATTCATCTCACTTAACTTTATGCCTAACTGATGTGCCGTTTCACCCTCCCCCCAGCCTATGGTAGCCATCATTTCAGTTTTCTCATATAAGTGGAATCAAGCAGCACTTGTCTTTCTGTGGCTTATTTCACCCAGCATAATGTCCTCAAGGTCCATACATGTTGTTCCATATCGCAGAATTTCCTTCTTTTTCAAGGTTGGAATATATCACATTTTCTTTATCCATTCATTTGTCGTTGGACATTTAGATTATTTTCACATCTTATCTATTGTGAATAGCTCTGCAATGAACAGGGGAATCCTATTATCTCTTTGAGATCCTATGTCTGTTAGTCAGTTTTACTAACACCAAGCAGTACTACTTTAGCTATTCTAACTATTGAATATATAGAATGCAATAGGAAAATAGAGGATTTAAGCAAAGTGAAAAATAAATGATAAGGTAAGTAAAGAGTAGTTGCAAAATAACTAAAATAAGATTGGTGTTAATATAAGTACGTGTAACTAAGAAGAACATATACAGTCACAGTTGGTACTAAATCCAGGCATCAAATGCAATGCAGGGTCAGCAAAGATCATCTGCCACATTATATCAATGTTGACAATTTAAATTTTATCAGTTGCATAGCTTTATTTCTATTTGATTGGTAAATTTTTATTTTATATTCTATGTGCATAGTAAACGTTTGATTTCTTATTCATTTGAGAGTTTGTATCTGTTTGACATTACACTAAGAGTAAAATTCAAACCCCTTACCATGATCTGTAAGGCCCTGATCAACATGGTCTTTTCCTACCTGGTCCCTCCCCATCTTGCTACACTGCCTTGGGCCACTATGCTCCAAATCCATTGGCTTTTCTGACAATTCTTAAAGCACACCCAGCCCTCTCATAATTCAACACCTTTGCACTTGGTGTTTCCTCTGCCTGGAAACTTTTTCAGGTTCTTAACAGAGCTAGTTACTTCTCACCTCTCCAATTTTAGCTTAATATACCCTTTAAATAGAGGCTTTCCCTGACCTCCATGTCCCCTCTACCATTATTTTCTATCAGAGTCCCCTCTTCATTTCCTTCCTGGTACTTAGCTCAATTTATAAACTTTGTTTATTTTATTTACCAGATTATTGTTTGACTCCCCTAAACACCAAACACACACACACACACACACACACAGAGTCCAGAATATAAAGTCCATGAGTACTATGATCCCATTGTCTTATTCTTCCTTTTATCCTCATTTCTTAAAAGAGTGCTTGGTCCGTACAATAAATAATATTGGCTGAATAACAACATGCATCCCTCGCTAGTCTCCAGCACTATCTTTCTAAAAGTCTTTGCTAATTTCAACAGTGAAGACTGGCATGTTATTGTTTCATGTATTATTTATTATTTGTCTCTGATTACTCATGGCACTGAATATTTTCATATGCTTATTGGGCACATATATTTTTGCTGGTAAATTTCATGTTCTTTGCCTACTTTTCGTTCAGGGGAACCATTGCATTTATTTGTAAGCATTATTTATATAGTCAAGACATTGATCTCTTAACCATTTTGTCCATTACAAACATGTGGCTTGCAATATTTTATATTTTTTATACCCAATACTTTCTTTTTGATATGAAAGTTGTCAGTGTTTTTCAGGTAGATGTTATTAATCATATTTTACAGGTAAATAAACTGAGACTAAGAGAGAAAAGACAACGAACTTATGGTTACCAGTGGGGAAGGGCGGTGGGGCGGGATAGTCAGGGAGTTTGGGGTTGACATATACACACTGCTATATATAAAATGGATAACCAACAAGGATCTACTGTATAGCACAGGAAACTCTGCTTAACATTATGTAACAACCTAATTACGAAAAGAATTTGAAAAAGAATAGATATATGTATTAAAAAAAAGAAAAAAATTTACAAATGACTCAGGTTTAATAAGAACTCTCTAACTCAAAATTCACATTCTTTCCATTCTCCGTGTCAGCTGACTTCTGTACACTTAGAGACACAATATGTCTCAGTTAGCTAAATCTACATTTCTGTGCATATCTTTAAGGGAAGAGGTAAGTCTGATTGCCTTATTGTCACATTCACATGAATATATCACGATGCCATCTATTAAAAGATCTAGGGCTCTGGGGGGAATAAATTAGGAATTTAGAATTAACATTTGCACACTACTATACATAAAATAGATAAACAACAAGGACCTGCTGTATAGCTCAGGGAACTATATTATAAAGTAAATAAGTAAATCAATAAATGAATAAATAAATGAATCCAGGGAATCTCAATTTGAGAAAGGCTGTTCAGGTGTTTCTAATGGAAATTGTTTGTTTGCCTGCCTGAAGACCCTGTGGGCCAACTGAAACTTTATATTTCCAAACTTTGAGCTAGCTTATTTTTTTAATCACCTTAGCATGGTATCAGTGGTATCTTATCCTAATCAGACCCTCTAATTGATAGTCCTATATATCTTTGGCTAACACAAGTTACAAAAGGTAATTATTTCCTAATTACCTATAAGGTAGACAAAAATGTTTAATAATATAGAATCCATGTGGGGAGAAGAAGATCAATGGTATTCTTCTTGGGGTAAAATACAGAAACCATTTTCCAAGATTATCTTTATTTTCACTTGACTCTACAGAGCATTGCCCTTTAAGAAAAAGAATTTTTCTAAAGTGACTGTTTCTCATTTTTAAAAATTATTTTTATTTATTTATTTTTGGCTGCATTGGGTCTTCGTTGCTGCATGTGGGCTTTCTCTAGTTGCAGCGAGCAGGGTCTACTCTTCGTTGCAGTGCACGGGCTTCTCACTGCAGTACCTTCTCTTGTTGCAGAGCATGGGCTCTAGGCACGCAGGCTTCAGTAGTTGTGGCGTGTGGGCTCAGTAGTTGTGGCTCGCGGGCTTAGTTGCTCCACGGCATGTGGGATCTTCCCGGACCAGGGCTCAAACCTGTGTCCCCTGCATTGGCAGGCAGATTCCTAGCCACTGCGCCACCAGGGAAGCCCAAAATATTGTCATTTTTGAAAGTGATTTAGGTACCGATTTTTAATCTTCATTTTTTGGTATTACATACAGGCTTTTGTTTGCTCGTTTTCTGATTAAGCTGCTTTATATGCATTTTTCCTCCAGTAAACGTCCTTGGTTAAACAAAGGTGATAATGACATGGTCTTAGATTAAGTTTAGTTATGACTGTCTCCTCAAGGGTTTGAAATCAGGTCACAGTAAAAAAAATAAATGCTGTGTCCTGATATAATTGCACTAATAGAGAGTGCACACAAAGGCACATAAATGTTGAGGCTCAGGAAGAATTATTGTAATATTTTGTTAACTTTCTCTCAGTTTACACTTGACATAAGGATAAGGACTAAAAAATCATACAAAGAGAATAATTTTGCACCAACATAAAGTGACATAGCACAATATTTTGCTTTTCTTGATTTTTGTTTTTACTAGTCACTAAAGTGCTATGGACTTGGAGACTAAATGGTATTATCCCGATTAAAAAATAAACTAAAACAAAGATGTGGAAATAGTCAGTGATTTGGGTACATAAAGGATTTTACAGCCGTTTGTTATTTGCACTGTTTAATTCGGTCACAATCTGAGTGATTTTCCCGAGCTTTAGATCACAGGAATAAGAAGGCTCTATTCTCCTCATCATTTACCTTAAGATAAGCTTCATCTCTGAGTTATGGATAACATTATATTCTGACCAATCTAGTGCTTTTATGGACTCAGCATTATTTAGAAAAATGTAAGAACGAATGTCGGTCTAGACCCTCTATTCATAATCCAATTTATTTAAAGGTTCATGGAAACTCATTATGTACATAAACACAGAGTTACCAGCTTCTTTTCTCAATTCAATTGATCACCAAATCAACCTGAAAGTATTGATTGAATCCCTGGAATTTAGTACAGTGTCTAATCCAAAAGGCATTCAAGGGCTTCCCTGGTGGCGCAGGGGTTGAGAGTCCGCCTGCCGATGCAGGGAACACAGGTTCGTGCACCGGTCCGTGAAGATCCCACGTGCCGCGGAGCGGCTGGGCCCGTGAGCCATGGCCGCTGAGCCTGCGCGTCCGGAGCCTGTGCTCCGCAACGGGAGAGGCCACAACAGTGAGAGGCCTGCGTACCGCAAAAAAAAAACCAAACAGAAACAAAAGGCACTCAAAGATATCAGTCTTTGGGCAATTCTGGATTCTGTGAGGGAAACAGAAAAAGTAGAAGATTCATTTCTCCTCTTCAGGTAGCTTACTATCTACTTGGAGTGCCAATGCGGAACAACGGAAGAACAAAACTATATGCATACCGTACGTATTATAAGCTTCTGTACTACAACCCATGACCAACTTCCAATCCTGCAGTTACAACTGTGATGTTTAACTTTCTCTTACCATAACTCCAAACATCTTTACTTTCTCTTCCTCTTTATTATGTTCACCAAATATGAAAATTAGACCTCATAGGATTTCGGAGAAGGAGAAAATGAAAACTAAAAAGGAAAAGCATATCGATTCCTTCAAATTTTTCTGTGATCTTTGTGTAGAAGGCTTGAAACCATCTATTTATTTATCAGGCTCATTCAGTTTGCCTTTCTAGCAATTTCAAAGTTGACTGCTTCTTCAAGGTAAGGAAATTAAATGATGAGAGAGTAGGCGTGGATGGGATGGGATGCGGGATTTCATCTAAAGGGTTGATTTGATTTCTTTAAAATCCCAGACTGTAGCTTAAGATTATTTCCTTAAGTATTATCCCTTATCATTATTTAATTTTGGTCTCTAGGACTGAGATACTGTTGTTCCAAGAAAGAATACGTATTTTATATTAACCATTTGAATATTTACTGCCTTTGGATATATGCCTGAATGTCCCTCTATGTTGGGGGGGGGGTATTTTTAATGATGTTAGTCATTATTGATCTCTGCTAGAATCAGCAAGTGTCTGTATTATCAAGTATCTCTCCCAAAATAAGATCAGTGACATCCTACGTTTGATAAAAATGGCCATAGCTGTGCAGAGTAGGTCAGTCCTGTGAGGTTCCATTCTCTCTTTAGATTATTTGAAAAAGTTTTTCAAGTTTGATGAAAGTCAAATTTCCTACATAGATTATTTTCACAAATGTTATCTCTGAGGTGTGAAAATAAAAGAAAATGCACCTTATTTTCCACTTTAAAGGTGACAGAGCATACTGTGATTTCCCTTAGCCTCCGTTTTTTTTTCCCTGTAAAATGGCAATACTAATATCAATATTTTTGAGTTGTCAAGAGCATTAGATATTTATAAAGAACTAAATCTGACACATAATCATCCAATAAATGGTACTTGCTATTATTTATAACATATTAAGTCTACTTTTTCTTCAAGGTTGAATTTAAGTCCTAGTTCCCTTTAGAAAATCTTCCCTGAAAATGTAACCCTTTGTGATCATTACCTATTCTAAACACGTCTCTGTATTTGTCATATGTCTTTTGGCATATGCTACTTTGTACTTATGTTTGCCTTTTTCATGTGTTTGTCCAATCTCCCCAGATAGATTGTAAACCTTAAGAAATAACAGATAATAAATAATGCCACTTTGTATCTCTAGGACCCACCTAACAGAGTGCCCTGTGACTAGTTGACTCTCAATAAAAGTTGAGGATAATTCAATTATATTTCCACTTCCTTACTTTCATGAATAAATGGGATTTCTATATTAACCTCTTAGAGTTACTATTTTTAAATAGGATTTTATAATAATAACTCACTTTGGTGATCTAAGTCAAACAGTCCTCGGAATCCACTGAAGATAAAAAGGATCTGGTGGAAGTCAGCCAGTAAATATCACACCTGTGTCAAAACATTGCAGCTGATTTCAAAGCCTGGCCTTGTCTCTCACGGCGCCAAATTACTTTCCCCAAGGTGTTCCAACTATAAGGGGCCGGACAACAAAGGGCTCAGAGGTATGGCCAATTTACATAGACCCATGGCGTGTCGGTTGCCTCTGCTGAGAAACATGCAGGACTTTTTCTCTCACACTTAGAGTTGGGAAACTGCATGAGCCAAAGAGTATTTGCTTTCATCTGTCAATGCAACATCAATACTTCTTATAAGCGGTAGACAAGAGTGTAAAAGTAATGATTATTGTAGTAACAATCCATGGGAAGTATCCTTCCATCAGCTTATAAGGTTCTGTTCCTCTCCCTCTTACTCTCAGTGTAGGGACCACCAGACTCAACAAGCTGAGGGAAATGTAGTAGAATAGAGAGCCTCATGGTAATGAGGCCTGCCTGAATAAGGTATACCAAAGAGTTACTGAGTAAAGGATCATGGGAAGAAAAGAGACAGACAGACAGATAGAAAAAAGAATGGGAAAAAAGATTTACAGATGTAAGATAAAGAAATAAAAGACTGCATGAAACTGACACTGGAAGTATCAAATCAGTGAAACATTCATAACGAAAATAGTTCCCTACATGCAACAGGATCTTTGGTCTTTGTTTGATGTGAGAGCAAATGTTAATCAGAATTGGCACAAAATAGTTAACATCCAGGACCAATTTGTTTTTCTTCACAGGTGCATAATTAAATCAATAGGATTATTGCTGCATACATTACCACTGAAAATCAGTGTGGCAGAGGGAAAGAACAAAGTATGCAAAGACTGATGGTCTTGAATTTGAATCAAGTTTGTGTCATTCATTTTCTTAATGTGTAGCCATGGCAAATGAGTCTCAGAATCTGAGTCTCAGAATCCTAACCTAATAATGGAGGGTTTTTTTCTTGCCTATGATTCAGAGTACTTTAAAACGAATATGCATTCAATATGGTGGCTCCTGTTGTGTTCTATTTGTATAGAAGTTTTGGACTTAGAGAATGATAATCAAATTTAGCATTGTGAGTATTTAGCATTTGATTATTATTTGAGGGATGGCAAATATAGCTGATGGGGTTGTGAGCTGGGCTAGTGCTTTGAGGGAAAACCAGAGAGCTGGAAGAGCTATGAAGGGGACCGACTTTGGGAGGGAGTAAGAAGGATGAATCTTGAAAAGGGAAGAAAGGAAGAAGGCCAGGTATTGGGTACAATGAGTGTGAAGGGCTTGCTGATGGGATATCCCAGGGGCAAGGCAAGAGGTTGCTGGGGCAGAGGTGGATGGTGCAGTGTTGCCAGGGTCGGGGAGTGGGAGGGGAAGGGTAATGCTGATGCTTTTGAAATAGTTAACAAGGGAAGTTCATAAATAACATGGCATTATTAGAGATTCTTTAAGGTAATCATGCTTGCTGACTTTCATTGCCAATGTAAACACCAGGTATCAGTGTCTATCTATTAATTAAACTAAAATTATCAAAATAATAATAATATGTACTAGTTACTATTTATATCATATGGGTTTATGGATTTTCTGTAAGTAGTCAATGTGTTTTCATGACCCAAACATACAAAAATGATTCTGTGTAAATCACTGCTTTATAGCTTGTAAGGACAGGTATTTTTAGATTCTTTTTACCAAAAGAAAAAGAATTGAAAATGAAAGAAGCAAGAAAACACGCTAGAAAACCAAGTAGAAGTTAAATATAATCCTACATATTCTATATTAAGTTACATATACTTCTGGTGAAAATGGATTTCATTGATAATTTCCAGGTATAATTGCAAAGACAAATTTAAGTTATTCTATGCAAATAGTTTAGTCTATAAATTAGATTCCAATCTGCTTGTCATCATCAGCTAATAGAAAGTCCTGCCAACTGTAAAAATATGATTGCATCCTAATAGAAATGTAAGCATTGTGATAGAGAATACTGTAGTCAGGAGAGTGAAATTTAGAATCGCTCCTAATCAGGAAACCACAGGTTCCTTATTGAAGGAGTGATTTATTATTGATTTCCACATCTAATATAGCTCCCATATCTGACAGTAAAATTGGAAGGATAGTGGTTTAAATCTTGGCAAGAAGAAATTATGTGGCCCTGACAGCTAATTTTCCAAGCTGAGATCAGGATGCCATGCAATTAACTTCCTAAAGGAATTACATGGACAATTACGCAATATTTTTGATAATGAGGAAATGTTAGCTCACTAAATTAAAGTCTGAGGAAGTGAACTGCTATGAGAAATGTGAAGCTGATGATTACAAAAAATGATATTCAAACTGTATCTTAAAGATAATGAATGCCCTTTAGGTCCTTCAGTAATTTGAAAAATTACTTAATTAAAAAAAAGTAAGAGGGCTTCCCTGGTGGAGCAGTGGTTGAGAGTCTGCCTGCCGATGCAGGGGACACGGTTTCGTGCCCCGGTCTGGGAAGATCCCACATCCCACATGCCGCGGAGCGGCTGAGCCTGCGCATCCGGAGCCTGTGCTCCGCAGCAGTGAGAGGCCCGCGTACGGCAAAAAAAAAAAAAAGTAAGAAAAAAAACTTAGACTGTATCTTTTCTTCCAGAGTCAATTAAAGCAATTATTCAAATCTTTGATGCCATCACCTCCTAATTGGTATATTCAGAGAACTATATATGGTCCAAGTTAGTTATTTGCTTAAATTTTTCTGAATATTTGCTTCCACTGCCTACATGTAAAATGTAAGCTATTGTTTCATGTAAAAATAAAATAGAGACTTATGTGCAGGGCTTTTTCCTGGTGATAGAGCTGGTTTGCTTCAGAGGAAGCAGTCCTATTTTTAACTTCTTTAAATAATCTACTTTTCTTGCTTCTCCTGGGCTTATGGCTTACCCTCGGAAAGGGAACAGAAAAGGTGAGAATTATCTGTGGAGAAGCTGAGAGCAAAGTAGTGGGGTTCTAGGATCTCAGCGTAATCACCAGTGACTGTGTATTGATACAGAATGTTCTACTATGTGCAACTCACTACCATTCTAAAGTCTGAACATGACACTTGACCACATTCAACCCTGATCTAAGAGTTCGGTGGATGCTTTTTTTTAAATTTAATTTTGATTTTATATTGGGGTATAATGGACACTTTTGATATTTAAGATAGAAAGTTTAAAGGACCACACTAAATACTACCATGATGTCTAAATTAGACAATCAGAATACAATCTACTTGGAAACTGATTTCATGTTACTCAATTTTTTTAAAGAGCTTAATCCTCACATAACCTAAGATTTACCATAAAGACTTAACATGATTTGGGGTCATGTTACTCTATTTAACCTAGCCCTATCACAATTCGTGGGAAAAACAGTTATATTGGCCAAGCTGCATGCTTCAAGTGGTCTAAAAATAATCTAAATAATTATCACTGAATAAGAAAAGAGAGAACCATCAAGCCTCCATGAGAGGGGCACGTGGTATATTCTGCCAAGATCAGTTACTACCCTGTTTACTGTCTTCACTCACCAGGCTCAGACCTCCTACATGTCAGCAAAATTGCAGAATGTCTTTGGGGTCACTCACATGTGGCTGAAACTATGAAACTTTAATCTGGAAATGCCAGATTTTCTGGTGAGGATAACATGTGAAAGACGCCTTACACTATTTTAAGACACATGGTGTTATTATTTCCTGCCCTAAGGGATACTGTTCCTTTTAAAAACCAATTTTTAGGAATTAGATTTTTTTCAATATTTTGTATGTCCTTAAACCAAGGTACAATGTCAGCTATAACATCTTATATACATTTCAAGAGAAGTTAGGCTTTCTCTATTAACATTTCTAAAATCTGGCTGTTAAAATGCTGCAAAATAAAATGTGTTACTGTAAGAAAGGCTATCATGGGGTCATTGGGTAAATCATCAAAAATGTTAGTTTTTTTTTTTCTGCTGTTAAGATATAAGTTTAGCCGCTGCTGCTTTGGGGATGAAGAAAACCCTTAATTAACATTCCTGTAAATTCTATTTTTTTTGTCATCTTATTTATCACTAGTTGAGTCATTATAGGAAAGCAGCTTAATAAACAAACCTAAGTAATTGTTTTGAATAGTGTTTATTTTATATCTTCTTATAAATGTATGTTTGACCATCTTTATATTCTCCTGAAAGATTTACCTTCAAGTGCTCACCATTCATTACTGGAAACAGTATTACCTTTTATAATACATCTTAAGTGGAACCTCCAGTTTGGTGAACACGTGGAAATTTGGGGAGAAAGTCACACTCGGACACAGCACGAACACTCCATATGCCTTCTCCATACCTTTTCCTCTGCATCTCTTCCATCTGGCTGTTCTGAGTTACATCCTTTTATAATAATCTGGTGATCTAGTGTCCTTATAAGGAGACAGAGAGATTTGACTGCAGAACAAAGGAAGAAGGCAATGTGACAGCCGATGCAACATGGCTTTGAAGATGGAGGAAAGGGCCTCCAGCCAGGGATGCATGGAATGAAGCTCTAGAAGCTGGAATAGGCAAAGAAACAGGTGTTCCCTAGAGCCTCCAGAAGAAGTATGGCCCCACGAACACCTTGATGCTGGCCCAGTGAAACTGACTTAATCTCTGACTTTCAGAACTCTAAGACAGTAAATGTGTTGCTTTAAGCCAAAACAAAATAAAATCTCCCTTTCTGTACTTACAGAAAAATACAGGCCAGTGAATAGATGTTCTCATTACAGTTAATTAGGTATGATTTTTATAGCGGATGACTCTATGCTTTGACTAAAAATATACTGATCGATTTTTAACTCATCACCTTTTTCTTAAAGATTTTAAATAATTAAAGGATTTTTTAAGTGGGAAAAATATTTCATTTGAGCAAAGTGTTCCACATCTAAAGAGAAACTTTAAAAGGACTGACTTGGCATCAAGTAACACGTTGAAAATTAAAGTTTGTGTCAATATGCCTAACAAGTATTCCCATTTATCTAATAAGTACAAAACAAATTGCACAGTAATTAGAAGAGAAACAATTGATCTTTACCCCATCGGGTTTTGTACAGTTATTTATCTAGATCAATGTTTACCAGACTTGTTTAATCATAAGAATCTCCTGGGTCCCTTGTTAAAATACCGATTCCCAGAAGTAACGGAACACATCCTGACATACGTTTAGGAAACGTTGGTCTCCTGTTTGCATTAGAGGTGGGTGCCTCCCTTTACATATGAATGATATTTGTAAGATTTAGGAATCTTATTAAAATGCAGATTTAGATACATTTATCACAAGCTCCCAAAAGATACAAACAGTGCTGTTCTGTAGGCCAGCGGTCCCCAAACCTTTTTGGCACCAGGGACGGGTTTCGTGGAAGACAATTTTTCCACGGACCGGGGTCCGGGCGTGGGGTGGCACGGTTCAGGCGGTAATGCGAGCAACGGGGAGCGAGCTGCAGACGAAGCTTCGCTCACTCGCCTGCCACTCAACCTCCTGCTGCGCGCCAGGTTCCTAACAGGCTGCCGACCGGCGCTTGTCCACAGCCTGGGGATTGGGGACCCCTGCTGTAGGCCACACGTTGAGTTAGCAAAGCATTCTAAAAGCAGGCAAACCCCCAGCACAGTGTCTCCTGTCTAGCAGGTTCTCAGCAAAGATTGACATGTACACACTGCTATATTTAAAATAGATAACCAACAAGGACCTACTGTATAGCACAGGGAACTCTGCTCGGTAGTCTGTAATAACCTAAATGGGCAAAGAAGCTGAAAAAGAACAGAAACTTGTATATGTATAACTGAATCACTTTGCTATAAACCTGAAACAACATTGTTAATGATACTCCAATATAAAATAAAAAATTAAAAAAAAAGAATCTAGCTAGATACATTGGTATAAAACATCTCCTTTTCTTTTCTTCTCTATTCTCTCTTTTCTTAAGTCAATCCTCTGCAAGAAACTGTTTTATCCTGGTAAACTGAGCACTTATGCTTATTCTGCTGGAGCTGTGCCCTTTCTGTGAAGTAGCCTTCTAAAGATCTGATTCACACTTTTGACAGCATTTATTTCAAATTCTAATTTATTTAGCTGCTTCAATCATAATCATAAATTACCTTTTAGGAGGGATTCTTTTCCTCACCATTACCTTGATCAGAAATTCAATTATCTGAACACCTGTAAGAGAAGGAGAGTGTCAGCTAACGTCTTATTTTTAAAAGCACAAAAGAAAAGGAGGAAATGGATGTGATTATTTTTTCTTGAAAAAGGAAATTTAGTCATCTAATATAGCCATTTAGAAAAGTACCATTCTTGAATCTGTACTTGATTTTCTATGTTAAATTAGTCTAAATCTATCCAATTATTTTTTAAGCCTATAATGTTACCATGGAGAGTGTGAGGCCATTATTGCCCATTAATTTCTTCAAAAACAAGCTCAAACGCTAACTCCAGGGCTCCCCTGGTGGCGCAGTGGTTGAGAGTCCGCCTGCCCATGCAGGGGACACGGGTCCGTGCCCCGGTCCGGGAAGATCCCACGTGCCGCGGAGCGGCTGGGTCCGTGAGCCATGGCCGCTGAGCCCGTGCGTCCGGAGCCTGTGCTCCGCAACGGGAGAGGCCACAACAGTGAGAGGCCCATATACCGCAAAAAAAAAAGATAACTCCACCAAGATGGTGTGGAATCTCATTTCATTCATGAGAAATACTAATAAGAAAACTAGTGACATAGCTCAGATGGAGAGGCTACGAAAGAGCAGGCAGGATGCAGAAACAGCTGCCATGCCCACTTCACAGGAAAACACTCAGATTTTGGAAAATCCATAAATAATCTAAATTGTTTTCCTTGCTGCCCCAACCAGCTGCCCAAAGGCAAAATGCCCTAAATGGCCTCTGCAGCCTCCCAGATAATCATCAGCTTGCTCAGGAAAAGGTAGGAGAAATTTGCTGTTCAAATTGTCCCCAGCGTTTCCTTTTTCTTTCTCTCCACTTTCTCTTCTATAAGCCAGGGTTTTTGTTAGATGTAACGAATGTATGATACATTCTATTGATTATATAAGCAAAATAATGTGCTAAGAATTAACTATATGTCTTTCTATTATTCTTTGGAAAAGGAAATAAGTGTTAGTTTGAAGAAGCATCGAAATATAATTATGATAGCTACCTCAATTATTAAAAGGCTGTCACGAAGAAGACAGCGGAAGTTTCCTCTTTGCTATAGAAAAAGAAAATTATATCAACAAGTGTCAATCATATGATATAAAGAGCTTTATTATAATCAGAATCAGAACAAAAGTTCAAGGATTATATAACTCAGACATGGGACAAATAACATTTTATCATATATTTTAATTTCTAATTTGTTTTTCCATCAGTCCCGTAAGCAGTGGACCACTTGAGGCCAAGGACTATTTCCTAATCATCTTTGTATTTCTTTCCTGCATTGTACAGTATCTAGCTCACATTCCCTGAACACATTTTACTGAACAGTACTAAAAGGCACAAATTCAAGACTTTGGAAGCTTTGCCAATGCCATGTCCCTGTCACAATGAATGAATGGATGAGCCATGAGTCTCAAGTGTCCTTAATGTTTCCCACTTGCCATCATTCATGGTGAAACGAAATCTCAGCTCTTCTCAGTTAATCCAATTTCCCAGGCTCTTTATTGCCAACCCTCTTTTAGGAAATGAGCAGTTTCTGTATATCCTGGTAGTGGTTTTACCACTTTCTTTTTTCTTGGCAACTTGACATGCTAGTCTCTGTGACTAAGTGGAATTGGTATTTTCTCTAAGTTGTAAACAGCAACACTTGCATTCTCTGGCTTTCTCTTCATTACCTTTACGAATGTGCCCTTGTGTCAGTGGTTGGCCAAAGACAAATAGTGATAGAAAAATCAATATACCATATGAGGAGAAGTGGGAAAGTGACTGGGATATAAATTTTATGTTAAGTTTCTGTCTATACATACTTATACTATACATACTTATATATAGTTGCAAGATTCTCTATTTCTCATTTACTGTATCCCTATCCGTACCTGCTGAGAGCCGTGGGGCTCTAGACTTAGGTGCTTTATGGAAATTTCTGAAGAAATTTATGGGAATGGTCAGGTCCTTTATTCCTACACAGTCCAACCATATGCAAAGGAACCCAGCACAAGGTTAAAAAATTAATTAATAATACCTGTGCAAGTACAGATATCAAGAGAAAAATGAGTGAATTCTACGCATATTACTTAATGAGTTTTTAATAACCCTGAATATAATAGACAGAGGATCTTTCATTCATGTCTTCATTAAAACAGAAAAAGAATATATTGAGAATGACTGACCCAGTTTACTGTAATAACATATGCAGTGAACTGTAAATACCACAAACACCAAGCTTCATGGACTCAACGTGACCCAGTATCCGGCAGCATATTCGAATTGTCTGGAAACTTGTTAAAACTGTAGAAACTAGGGCCTGTCCAGACTGACTAAACGAAAATCGAATTCTTAACAAGGTCCCCAGGAGATTTGCATGCACATTATGTTTGAGAAGCTACTCTAACGAGGGCATAGTAAGTATTGATCACACTCCAATTCCTTCTCACAAAGGAGCTGATAGTAGGGTCTTAACCAGAGTGATGAAAGGAATGTAACTGAAGGACAGGAACATTGGTCTGTTCGAAATTCTCTTTTGTGTCTGTGCTGCCTCCAAAGTCTACTCTGAACTAGGATTCTTTGGGGCCTTTAACACTAGGATTTAATCTTTCCTTAAGCATGCTCTCAGATCACAGCTTCTGTGGACTGAGTTCACAGTGGGTAACTCTCAGCAAGGTGGGAATGCAGTCTAGAGCAATGCCTGCCAAACTGAGGTCAGAAGACTGTTGCCCACCTGCAGATTGTTTCTTACTAGTCTGCAGCCAGATAAGGCCCTTGGTAGAATGTGCAGGATGACATCGGGAGCTTGTGCCAGAATCAGGAGCTTGTTCCAGACTCTTCATACTATAACACAAATTAATTGCTCATGTACAATAATTTCTCCATAAACTGTATCATTTTCAATGCGTATTCACTGCTGAATTCCTGGGACCTAGTACAGAGACGGACTTCAAAGAATGTCTGTTGAACAGATAAACCACCTAACTCAATTCCTGCTGTTGTTGTTTTCCTCTTTTCTGGCTTGGATTATGAGCTTCTTGAGGTGTAGATATAGTTGGTCTTCCTTAAAGGGCCTTCAGCAGAAGTGATTGTAGGCACCAATCACACTGTACATGCACGCAGACACAATATTGTAACAGAAGTAGACAACTGTAATAGTTTTGAAAGCTTTAGGAGTAAGATCTTGTATGGCAGATGACACATTTTCTACAATGTAAAATTTAGAGCATCACTAATGCATATTTAACCAGTTAGACTTTCAAGTTAAAGTACACCAAAGATCAAAATAGATACAATTTTGAAAGAACAAAGATGAATTTGAAACACAGACCAAATAGGCAGAGCTGAGCTATGATTTTGAGCAGACATTCATGTTCTCATTGAGCAAAGCTTCCTTTCCCTTCGTTTGTGCCCATTAGTTCATTTATCATTTTAAGATGTTCCCGCAATGATAAGAGGGGGGCTAATTGACTGATCTAATTTTTCAGACTCAGTTTTGGAGAAAGGTCAAGGTAGCCATAAAGCTCCCCGTTAAAAATAACATCTATAAAAGTGTTGGAAAAGAGTACATGCCAGAGGATGAAGCAATTCAGAGTGCTTCTCTCCTTTTTCAAGATCCCTGGAAATAAGTATTTTCATTACACATGAAAAGTGTTTCCAAATACTTCACTGAAGCTAAAGCAAAAGCATTTTTTCTATCAGGTCAGGAGAATTTCAAGCCAACCAAACTACAGGATAAAAAGTAGTGATCTCAGAATTTGATTTATGGCAATTTTTTTCTAATTAATAAACAAACTACAGGGGGACTTCCCTAGTGGTGCAGTGGATAAGACTCCACACTCCCAATGCAGGGGGACCAGGTTCGATCCCTTGTCAGGGAACTAGATCCCACATGCATGCCGCAACTAAGAGTTTGCCTGCCACAACTAAGGAGCCCACCTGCTGCAACTAAGGAGCCCTGGAGCCGCGACTAAGGAGCACATGTGCCTCAGCTAAGGAGCCCACGAGTCGCAACTAAGGAGCCCACCTGCTGCAACTAAGACCCAGGGAAACCAAATAAATAAATAAATATCAAAAAAATAAAAACAGACTATGGTAAGAAAATTACTTGGTGCACCACATTTATTTAATGCCCTTTGAGAGCCTATCATTTAAGTAGGCACCATGTGCATGAGGGCACAAGCAAAAGTGAAATCTAACGTGGTTTGTTTTGTTTTTGTTTCTGTTTTCGCGTTCAGAGAAAAAAGAAGTAATCCAACATTGCACAGAATTTATCAAGATTAATAAATGTGCATTCAAAGCATCCATTCAACAAGCCAATTGAGTCAGTTACATATTGGACATTGGCCCCTCCATTAAAAGATACAATATAGTACAATTAGTGCCTGATTGGCAGTAAGGACCAAACACTATGGTCCTAGAGAGATGACTCAGAAACCTATGAAGGTTTAATTTGTGGGCAGGTTGTTGTTTCATTGCCTGGGCCAGGTGGGAAAGAAGCAAAGAAATAAAACTGTGTGATTCTCTATCATCATGGTGTCAGAGTGTTTATCTTGGAGTCTGTATCTCTACCCCATTCCCAATAATGTATGATATTATTTATCATTACTAAATGACTCCTATTTTTAAGACTGTGTGACAAGTAGTGTGACACAAAAGAATGTACAAAGCTCAAACATCAGATTGCCTAGGATCCGGTTCTAGCTTGACCTTTACTAGCTCTGTGACCTTGGGCAAATCACCCTGTACTACAGCTCTTCATTTTCAAAGTGGGACAGTATTAGCACCTACCTCATTACACTGTTGAGAATACATGACATGATTAAAAATAAATTTTTAATTTTGTCTATTAATGTTAAAATCTACTTATAAGAGAGCAATGAAATAAATGTCTTGCCTAAACCACACAGCTGCAAAGTGACAGCCTGGGGATGTGGGTCCAGGTTTGGGGGCTCATCTCATTAGTGGCTAATTGCTACATTCTTCACATATTTCCTGGTCATGTAAATAACACAAGACGTAATCAATGTTTGCTATAGTAAATGAGAGACTGGGCAATAAGACATAAAATATTTAAAAGAAGGTAATTGTGTAGTGATTAATCAAAGACAGCACAAAGCATGCTGCTGCTTTAGCAGAAAATATGGATTAAAGATGGTAGTCGAGGGCTTCCCTGGTGTCGCAGTGCTTAAGAATCCCTTGTCAGTAAATGGAAAGTGCCCCTCCCCTCCCCTTCCCCAGTAGGGAAGAAAGCTTAGCTCCTGACCTACTCCGAACTAACTGCTGTGAACTTTGGGAAAATCCCTTACCTTCCCGGGGCCTCCAATTCCTCTTGTATAAAGTAAGGTGGCTGAACCATGTTCTTCTCCAGATATATGCCCATAAGTGGGATTGAGGGATCATATGGTAGCTCTATTTTTAGTTTCTTAAGGAAGCTCTATACTGTTCTCCATAATGGCTGTACCAATTTACATTCCCACCAACAGTGTAGGAGACTTCCCTTTTCTCCACAACCTCTCCAGCATTTATTGTTTGTAGATTTTTTGATGATGGCCGCTCTGATTTGAGTGAGGTGATAGCTCATTGTAATTTTGATTTGCATTTATCTAATAGCAGTGTTGAGCATCTTTTCATATGCCTCTTGGCCACCTGTATGTCTTCTTTGGAGAAATGTCTGTTTAAGTCTTCTGACCATTTTCTGATTGGGTTATTTGTTTTATTGATTATTGAGCTGTATGAGCTGTTTATAAATTTTGAAGACTAATCCCTTGTCAGTCGCATCATTTGCAAATATTTTCTCTCATTCTGTGGGCTGTCTTTTCATTTTGTTTATGGTTTCCTTTGCTGTGCAAAAGCTTTTGAGTTTAATTAGGTCCCATTTGTTTACCAGGACCTATTGTGTAGCACAGGGAACGCTGCTCAATATTCTGTAATAACCTAAATGGGAAAAGAATTGGAAAAAGAATAGATACACATGTATATGTATAACTGAATCCCTTTGCTGTACACCTGAAACTAACACAACATTGTTCATCAGCTATGCTCCAATATCAAACTTAAAAAATTTAAAAAGTAAAGTAAGGTAGCTGAACTAGATGCTCTCTGAGGTTTCTTAGAGTTTTTATAATTTATTGATCTTGTAAAATTAGACCATTAATTATCTTTGAAATGTATGCTTTGCAAAATACTAAGATGTAAGAAATAAACTGGTAAAATGTGAATTAGCTTGTAATTGGAAATATTCTCTGTATTTAATTATAGCTTCTTTCTTTTTTCTTTTTTTTTTTTTCCCTTGTTCATTTTTTTATTGGCCCCATGTCAACTCTGGGAAGTTTTTTCCTTGCACCTTGGCCGCATCTTCCTATTATCCTCCTTGGAGACTGTATAGCCTTTGTGATCCACTTCCAGACAAAGCCAGGTTATTTTACTTTTAAACATTCAATTAAATCAAGGTTCATGGTTTCTTTGGCAATGAAATTCTCTAAAATACTTGGTAGAGGTTTTAATCTATTTTCTTCCAATCCTACATGCCAATAACCACATTCAAAGTTCTTTTTTGTACATAGCTTTAAAATCTCCGTTATATCCTCACTTTTTTACCCCCTGACTTAGTCTCTCAATAGTAAGTGCCTTTAGGTCATCTGAAACAATGAGCTGGGTTGGGAAAAACATATCCTTAATCATATTTTTGTCTGGTTTGCAAGCAGAAATGAAAGAGCATAGAGAGGTACCAAGTATTTGGGTCCTTGGTTTTGAGCAAATATCTACTAAGACTTATCATTGTATAGTTTATTTCTTGTAGAAATGTAAACTGAGATGTGTTATAATTAAACCAATATTGGACCAAAGTGTGAAATAAATAGCTCAGTGCACTTAAATATTTTTGAATAATTGGGAATCATTGACTATTTTGTCCATAAACTCAACTTTACTAACTGCTTAAGCCTTAAGGTAAATGCAACCATTTTGATTCATTCAGATCTATCACATAATTTGGGGGATGTAGAAGTTGTTTTGTTTTTACATTTCTTCAATGACAGCTCAGGTTTATTTGGTTTTAAGAGTTGCTTCTTGGCTTTTTTTTTTTTTTTTTTTTTTCCGGTACGCGGGCCTCTCACTGTTGTGGCCTCTCCCGCCATGGAGCACAGGCTCCGGACGCGCAGGCCCAGCGGCCGTGGCTCACGGGCCCAGCCGCTCCGCGGCATGTGGGATCCTCCCGGACCGGGGCACGAACCCGCGTCCCCTGCATCGGCAGGCGGACTCTCAACCACTGCGCCACCAGGGAAGCCCGCTTCTTGGCTTTTAATATCATGCTGATATGGCAAGAAATAGGATAATCATAGGTTCACGGACATTCATTGCTTCTGCCTATCAGTATCCCAATTACTTCTCTATGTCATTTAGGTGACTCAGACTCAATGCCAGGAATACTGATATGAGAGATGCTGCTAGGGATAACTTACTGTAGTTCCATCCTGTACCTGCTTTTACCCTTCCTCCAGCTGAGACTTTAAGCCCACAAGTGTGAGAAGAGTCTGGTCATCAAAAGGGAATTCATTAGCCTTTTAAAATATGACAGGCTGATAGGACAGGCAACCTACACGAAGAAGTACCTCTGACTTGCTGGACAGCATTTCTAATTATCAGCATTTTTCTGGCATTTTAAGTTGTAACTGAATAGTCTTAAATAAATACTGTAAGAAAATGAAAAGTAGCATATGCATTACCTTTTCAGTGAAATATATTCTTATTTATTTACAGAGAACACATGCTATTTTATATTTTATTTATATTTTTAACATCTTTATTGGAGTATAATTGCTTTACAATATTCTATTAGTTTCTGCTGTATAACAAAGTGAATCAGCTATACGTATACATATATCCACATAACCCCTCCCTCTTGAGTCTGCCTCCCACCCTCCCTATCCCACCCCTCCAGGTAGTCACAAAGCACCAAACTGATCTCCCTGTGATATGCAGCTGCTTCCCACTAGCTATCTATTTTACATTTGGTAGTGGATATATGTCCATGCCATGCTCTCATTTCTTCCCAGCTTACCCTTCCCCCTCCCACATCCTCGAGTCCATTCTCTACGTCTGCATCTTTATTCCTGTCCTGCCCCTAGGTTCTTCAGAACAAATTTTTTCTTTCTAGATTCCATATATATGTGTTAGCAAACGGTATTTGTTTTTCTCTTTCTGACTTACTTCACTCTGTATGACAGACTCTAGGTCCATCCACCTCACTACAAATAACTCAATTTCGTTTCTTTTTATGGCTGAGTAATATTCCATTGTATATATGTGCCACATCTTCTTTATCCATTCATCTGTCGATGGACACTTAGGTGGCTTCCATGTCCTGGCTATTGTAAATTGTCCTGCAATGAACATTGTGGTACATGACTCTTTTTGAATTATGGTTTTCTAAGGGTATATGCCCAGTGTGGGATTGCTGGGTCGTATGGTAGTTCTATTTTTAGTTTTTTAAGGAGCCTCCATACTGTTCTCCATAGTGGCTGTATCAATTTACATTCCCACAAACAGTGCAAAAGGATTCCCTTTTTTCCACACCCTCTCTAGCATTTATTGTTTGTACAATTTTTGATGATGGCCATTCTGACTGGTGTGAGGTGATACCTCATTGTAATTTTGATTTGAATTTTTCTAATGATTAGTGATGTTGAGCATCCTTTTATGAGTTTGTTGGCAATCTGTATATCTTCTTTGGAGAAATGTCTATTTAGCTCTTCTGTCCATTTTTGGATTGGGTTGTTTATTTTTTTGATATTGGGATGCATGAGCTGCTTGTATATTTTGGAGATTAATCCTTTGTCAGTTGCTTAGTTTACAAATCTTTTCTCCCATTCTGAGGTTGCCTTTTTGTCTTGTTTATGGTTTCCTTTGCTATGCAAAAGTTTTAAGTTTCATTAGGTCCCATTTGTTTATTTTTGTTTTTATTTCCAATTCTCTAGGAGGTGGGCCAAAAAAGACCTTGCTGTGATTTATGTCATAGAGTATTCTGCCTAGGTTTTCCTCTAAGAGGTTTATAGTGTCTGGTCTTACATTTAGCTCTCTAATCCATTTTGAGTTTTTTTGTGTGTATGGTGTTACAGAGTGTTCTAATTTCATTTTTTTACATGTAGCTGTCCAGTTTTCCCAACACCACTTATTAAAGAAGCTGTCTTTTCTCCATTGTATATTCTTGCCTCCTTTATCAAAGATAAGGTGACCATATGTACATGGGATTATCTCTGGCTTTCTATCTTGTTCCATTGATCTATATTTCTGTTTTTGTGCCAGTACCATACTGTCCTGATTACTGTAGCTTTGTAGTATAGTCTGAAGTCTGGGCGCCTGATTCCGCCAGCTCAGTTTTTCTTTCTAAAGATTGCTTTGGTTATTCGGGGTCTTTTGTGTTTCCATACAAATTGTGAAATTTTTTGTTCTAGTTCTGTGGAAAATGCCATTGGTAGTTTGATAGGGATGGCACTGAATCTGTAGATTGCTTTGGGTAGTATAGTCATTTTCCCAATGTTGATTCTTCCAAACTAAGAACATGGTATATCTCTCCATCTCTTTGTATCATCTTTAATTTCTTTCATCAGTGTCTTATAATTTTCTGCATACAGGTCTTTTGTCTCCTTTGGTAGGTTTATTCCTAGGCATTTTATTCTTTTTGTTGCAATAGTAAATGGGAGTGTTTCCTTAATTTCTCTTTCAGATTTTTCATCATTATTGTATAGGAATGCAAGAGATTTCTGTGCATTACTTTTGTATCATGCTGCTTTACCAAATTCATTGATTAGTTCTAGTAGTTTTCTGGTAGCATCTATAGGATTCTCTATGTATAGTATAATGTCATCTGCAAACAGTGACAGTTTTACTTCTTCTTTTCCAATTTGGATTCCTTTTATTTCTTCTTCTTCTCTGATTTCTGTGACTAAAACTTCCAAAACTATGTTGAATAATAGTGGTGAGAGTGGGCAACCTTGGCTTGGTCCTGATCTTACTGGAACTGGTTTCAGTTTTTCACCATTGAGAACAATGTTGGCTGTGGGTTTGTCATATATGGCCTTTACTATGCTGTAAGTTCACTCTATGCCTACTTTCTGGAGGGTTTTTATCATAAATGGGTGTTGAAGTTTGTCGAAAGCTTTTTCTGTATCTATTGAGATGATCATATGGTTTTTATCCTTCAATTTGTTAATATGGTGTACCACATTGATTGATTTGCGTATATTGAAGGATCCTTGCATCTGGGATAAATCCCACTTGATCACGGTGTATGATCCTTTTAATGTGCTGTTGGATTCTGTTTGCTAGTATTTTGTTGAGGATTTTTGCATCTATGTTCATCAGTGATATTGGCCTGTAGTTTTCTTTTCCTGTGACATCTTTGTCTGGTTTTGGTATCAGGGTGATGGTGGCCTCGTAGAATGAGTTTGGGAGTGTTCCTCCCTCTGCTATATTTTGGAAGAGTTTGAGAAGGTTAGGTGTTAGCTTCTTCAGAGAAGAAGTTTGATGCCAATATAAGAGTCATTCCATTGTGGTCACATGTTATGGTTCTCCACTCCTTTCCTTGTTCATTTATAGAATTGTCTTCATCCTTGGAGTTCAAAGATTTCTTCTCAATTTCATCTAAATGTACATAGATTTGGAGTTAGGGTGGCTAGACAAAATACCAGATACCCTTAAATTTAATTTCAGATATACAATGAATAAAAATTATGTCTCAATTGTATGTATTGTTATTTGCTAAATCTGACAATCCTGACAGGCTATTTACAGTTGTTGTTATTATTATTGTTATAATTACTTTATTAATTTAACACTTAGTGGGCCTTTCTAAACTATAGTCTTCTTTTCAGCTCAGAGAAATATTTTTTTATTATTCCTTTGACACTTTGTACCAGGTCAGAACTGATTCTTGAAATCATTGTGTATATTGAATATTGTGCCACCTTTATCCCCTAGGCAAGCTGTTCTTAATTTGGTTATCTGCCTTTGGCTCTTAGATGCTCACATGACAGAACATGAATAAAAATTGTGGGTTTTATTTTCTCCTTTATTCTCTCCATTGTTGTTTTCTGGAAAGACTGATACTGGAAATCCTGATCTATCCTCTATTTCTCATAACTTACTTATTAAGTTTTTATATTTTTGTCTTTTAGGACATGTTTGGGAAGACTCCAGCCAAATTAATTTTATTATTTATACCTTTTGTTAAATTTTTAAATTTTAACAACCATGGTTTTAATTTGTAGGAATTTTTCTTGATCTCTATCTCAATTTGTCATTGCTCTATGACTTTTTAAGTTCTTTTCTTTTTTTTAAATGAAGAATTATTTATTTATTTATTTATTTATTTTTAACATCTTTATTGGAGTATAATTGCTTTACAATGGTGTGTTAGTTTCTGCTTTACAACAAAATGAATCAGTTATATATATACATATGTTCCCATATCTCTTCCCTCTTGCATCTCCCTCCCTCCCACCCTCCCTATCTCACCCCTCCAGGCGATCACAAGACACCGAGCTGATCTCCCTGTGCTATGTGGCTGTTTCCCACTAGCTATCTACCTTACGTTTGGTAGTGTATATATGTCCATGCCTCTCTCTCGCTTTGTCACAGCTTACCCTTCCCCCTCCCCATATCCTCAAGTCCATTCTCTAGTGTGTCTGTGCCTTTATTCCTGTCTTACCCCTAGGTTCTTCATGACATTTTTTTTCTTAAATTCCATATTTAAGTTCTTTTCTGTTGTTGCATTATCTTGGGTTCCTCTACAGTTAGTTCTGTTTGATCAGCATTCTCCTTTGACATGAAAGTGTTGATTTTCTCAAAAGCAAGGTGTGATGACCTTTGGTTGCCCATTCTTATTTACATACTTTCATGTTTATAAATGAAGGATTGGGCTTACCAATAGTAACAACAGTGGTCTTCTCAATAGTTGTAAAAGTCTGTTTTTGCGATAGTCCTCTCCCTGAAGAGTAGAGGAAACTTGAGGTCTCCGGAATAAGGTCTGGGCATCCTGACCTTCCTTTGTTATGCAAGCAGGTGGAGGCAGAAAGCTGGACATCTTCACAATTGTCAAAGCAGAAGATGTGGTATATATATACACAATGGAATACTACTCAGTCATAAAAAAGAATGAAATTTTGCCATTTGCAGCAACATAGATGGACTTGGAGGGTATTATGCTAAGTGAACTAAGTCAGACAGAGAAAGACTTTCTGTATGGTATCACTTTTATGTGGAATCTAAAATATACAACAATCTAGTGAACATAACAAAAAAGAAACAGACTCAATGATACAGAGAACAAACTATTGGTTACTAGTGGGGGGGGCAATGTAAGGTTGGGTAAATGGGAGATACAGACTATTGGGTGTAAGATAGGCTCAAGGATGTGTTGTACAACATGGGGAACATAGCCAATACTTTGTAATAACTCTAAATGGAAAACAACCTTTAAAAAAATTTTAATTAAAAATAACAGCAACAAAAACATATAGGAGGGCTTGAGGCAGAGAGCAACATGACCAGTTTTATATATTGAAAAGTCTGTCAGAATGCAATGTAGAGAAAAACTGAAAGGGTATAAGGAGAAAATACAGAAATTTCAGTACTCCAGACATCCAGGCAAACTAAGAGAGAGGGAAATGCAGGTGGAATTGAGAGCTAAAAAGAATAGGACTTGATAATTTTGATATGACAAGAGAGAGTGAGGGTGAGAGAGGAGTTGGAGGTGACTCCCATGTTACATTTCCAGACTGTGCAAAGGATGGTTGGAGGACCATCTTCTGAAACAGGGGAATACCAAATAAAGGTTAGGTTTAGGAGCAAGGTTTAGTTTGTTTTAAAAACCTTGAGTTTGAAGTGTCTTTCAGACATTCAAGTAGGTATTTCAAGAAGGCAGTTAAATACACAGGTCTGGAGCTCAGAGGAAATACCAAGGCTAGAGAAACAGATTTGAGAGTTTTCAGCACAGATGGTTGGTAACTAAACCACAACCCTGGATGAGATCACCAGCAAAGACAGTAGAGAGGAGAAAAAATAAGAATCTAGGACATGGGGGAATTTTTGGTGGTCCATTGGTTAGAAGTCTGTTCTTTCACTGCCGAGGGCTTGGGTTCAATCCCTGGTCGGGGAACTAAAATCCCACAGGCCAAAGATGCAGCCAAAAAAAAAGAATCTAGGACATGAATATAAAAAACTGGCAGAAGGAGGATGGCAGAGGGAGGCAAAGGAAACTGAGGAGGGGCTGGGCAGGTAGAGGCTACGTGAGGAGTTTGTGGTGAGATAGAAGCCCATCAGGGAGCCCTCAAGAGCACTAAACAGAGTCGGGTTCTATAGCAGAGTCAAAGAAGATAAGGACAGGAAGTGAAATTTCAGGCTATAAAAGGGATCTGAAATGTTACTGCGAGGATAAGCTGTAACAAATACCTCTTCAAGTCAGTGATATGTGTGTTGTGCATTAATATCTGGGCCACTCTGAAGCCAAACAAATGATCCTAGTAAAGATTAAGCTTTGTTGAGACCAGCATTTCCATAGAATATATGCAAATGGAAGAGTCATTAGTTTCTTAAAACTGTACCCAATACTTTGATGTTGACCTCAATTAAAAAATGTTTATTCAATTTGTGAACTTCCAGTCACTCAAGGGACAAAATGGTTTCTTACCGTTTCCAGTCCTAGGGTCAGTTGCCCCGGATACTTGGTCCAGGAGTCCGTAGTTGGTCCTTGATTAAAAAAAAAAAAAAAAAAAAAAGTGGGTATTGCCCTCAGGGGCACTGCAGGATATCACAATATTAGACTCTAAAAACCAGAATTGTGGCCAAATGAGGCTTTCTTTAGTTTCCAAAAGAATGGAGTTGGGTTTGAGAGAGGAGTACATTGACTGGCATCCCTCATCCTCTCAGATGGGATTCATTCATTACTTTACTCACATTGGAAGAATGTGCCTTCAAAAATTGTACCTTTTGGGGCTTCCCTGGTGGCGCAGTGGTTGGGAGTCCGCCTGCCGATGCAGGGGACACAGGTTCGTGCCCCGGTCCGGGAAGATCCCACATACCGCGGAGTGGCTGGGCCCGTGAGCCGTGGCCGCTGAGACTGCGCGTCCGGAGCCTGTGCTCCGCAACGGGAGAGGCCACAACAGTGAGAGGCCCGCGTACTGCAAAAAAAAAAAAAAAAAAAAAAATTGTACCTTTTGGAAAGCCACCCACTTAATCATTTCTCTCCACCCAAAATATCATGAAGTATTTCATTTTTCTCTCATTTCAGTTCTTCAAAGCTCTTACAATAAGGTGCTGGGTGAAATTATCTCTTTTTGTAATTAAAATATTTTACAGGGTGAGCAACCTAACTGCCAAACTACAAGGGACCTATGGTTATTTTAAGAGGCAATTATCAATTTAATGGTTCTAATCATTATTGTAGTTCAATGAAATAGGTTTTTTTTTTTTTTTCTTTGTGGTATGCGGGCCTCTCACTGTTGTGGCCTCTCCCGCTGCGGAGCACAGGCTCCGGACGCGCAGGCTCACTGGCCATGGCTCACGGGCCCACTCGCTCTGCGGCATGTGTGATCTTCCCCGACCAGGGCATGAACCCGTGTACCCTGCATCGGCAGGCGGACTCTCAACCACTGTGCCACCAGGGAAGCCCTGAAATAGGTTTTATATGCATGCAACTATAAAAGCAAATTAAAAATTTTCAGATACTTTTCAAAGGGCTTATTTACTCTTGTATTTAGCTTTTTAGTTTAGAAAAAATATTAATATTAGAAAAACTTTGTGCCAGGTTTTGGAATTATAACAAAAAGGATCATATATTATTTCAAAAACTAGTTACTAATGTTTAATAATTTGTTTTACTGTATAGCACAGGGAATTATATTCAATATCTTATAATAACCTATAATTGAATATAATCTGAAAAGAAAACTGAATCACTTTGCTGTACACCTGAAACTAACACAATATTATAAATCAACTATATTTCAATTTTTAAAAATTTCTTTTAGGGCTTCCCTGGTGGCGCAGTGTTTGAGAGTCCGCCTGCCGATGCAGGGGACACGGGTTCGTGCCCCGGTCTGGGAAGATCCCACATGCCGCGGAGCGGCTGGGCCCGTGAGCCATGGTTGCTGAGCCTGCGCGACCGGAGCCTGTGCTCCGCAACGGGAGAGGCCACAACAGTGAGAGGCCTGCGTACCGCAAAAAAAAAAATAATAATTTCTTTTAAACCTGCATTCGCATCCTAGAGGAACATGCCTCATCTCTCTCCATACATATGCTGCATTTTACCACATGGCAATCTTAGTTAATATTCCCTGACCACTGAAGCATCTTTAGTTTGTTTAAATTAATGTTCATTGTGATCTTCAGCTCAGCAGCTTAGTTTTTCTTTTTTCAGGACAAAATGTTATCCTGTATCTTATCCAAAGCTCTCTGCCCATTTGCTGAATATATACTTGGTCTCTAGGTCACAGGGCAGTCATTGAATTTCCTTTGTGTGCCTGATCACAGGTCCTTTTTACCCAGTATGCACAAAAATTGCATATTTGAAAATGAGTAGTCCAGTAAAATGTCCCTCACAGAATTATTTCCATTATTTCTATTACAAATCTTATTAAATTTGCACAACTACAAAAGACTTCAAACCATTTTCAAATTATTGCTTTATCAAATGAAAGCAGATATAGACTCAGATGAAATATCTTATATTCAAACACATCCATTTCTCATTTGACATCAAATTTCAAAATACATGTGGGTCTCCATTTAACCTTTTGGTTTTGATCCACAAGCAAAAAAGTCATTTAATTTGGGTGGCATGTCTCTCATATAAGTAAAGATAAAGAAACTGAGGGCAGGTGCTTTACTTTCTCTCAAGGTGAATAGTAAAGTAGCAAAGATCAGTATTTCCTGGAAAAGGGGAAAATCTAATGCTTGTGCCAGGGGCCTGCAAATCCGTTTGAATATCAAGCACTGTTCTCAGAAAACAGGAAAAGTAGGACTCACACGTGATGCATGGGAACTTTTTCCAATTTTTATAGGTGTTATTATGATTAATAAAACACGCAATTTATAGTAACCTTTTGACAAACTGACCAAACTGAGTTGATTTCTCTCAACAACCACTAAAATTTCAATCAGGTGAGTGTCTGAGGAATTCTTTGACATTTAAAAGAGCTTTTGAATGTGTGCAAAGATTTAGCTATAGGGATGTTCAGTGTATCACTAATTACAGCAAAAAATGTGAAACAACTTAAATACGTGAAAGTAGGAGTTTGATTAAATAAATTATTACATCTATAATTTTGTCCCTTTAGGTTGTCAGAACCACAGACACGGCCAAAATATTTCAAAATAATAGGAGTTACTGCAAAGAAGCTTTAGCAGCTGTGCTATAGGACACAGCTCCTGCTCTCATACTTCTCCTCTCAAGTGTCTCTGTTGGCATAGCTCCTGAAGATACCGATGTCCCTAATTTCTCTCTAACTTAACTTGTATAAGCATAGAAGATCTGATCAGATTATTCAGTCACTATCATATATGGAACATCTCCCATAATCATAATAAGTGGGCAGGAAGCTGAGATGGGATAATAGAACTTCCCACCTATCAGAGGATAAAAGTAACTGTAACTATCAAGATTGTGACATACTTTCCAAAAGTATGTGAAATTAGCCATTCAAATAATGATTTATAAGGCATGGTTCTGTTTGATTTAGGATATTTTTACAAAACACAGTTTTCACCTATCTTGAAAACTAAAGCAAAGAAACTCCATAAAAATTTTTGTGTAACTGACATAACATATGAGTCATGCAGTCTCCGCTTGCTTAGTAATTTGTCATTCTTTCAAAAATAATTTATTTCCTACTGTCAATCCTGATGCAGCTTTGCAACACATGGGATATAAATATGTCGATCTTTTAGCATTTTGGCTAAGATTGACAGTAGCTTTTTAGTAAATGAATTCATAAAACATCTCCTTTCTCCTTGGCAATCTTCTAAAATGCCTCTTTACCTCTATCAGTTTTTCTCTTTCTCTATATTTCCCACTCTATATCACCACTTTTTCTTCTTTCTCCTGATGCTAAATATCTGAGAAAAGTTGGTACAGAGTAATCAGCTATCCAAAGTTAGAAGAAATAACCAGGCTCTAGTGATAAATGAATGGTTCAGTACCATGGAGAGCAGAGCACGTGCTTTCCAAAATACTAACCTATTCTCCCCCAAATTTTAGTGGCTATATTATTAAAAACACTCTTATTAGCCAGCCATTGGCTCAGACTGTGATTCCACGCTGAGAAGTTCTAGAGCATCTAGCAAAATTGGTTTCACCTTTGAACTATCTATGTTAAAGGAACAAGTTCCCTTCCCCCAATCTACATGGACCAATACGTCCATCAAAAACAAATGTATGAAAAGTTAAATTAAGTTAAAGCAGATATATAAAATACAAGCTCCAATTTGTTTTTTATTATTGTTACATTCTGTAACAAATTGTGATAAATGATTTCTATGCTTACCCTTAACTGATGTGCCTACTTTGTCCCAGATGATTAATAAACAGTTATTACACTGGCATTGTCCCACAGACTAACCTTTGATTAGTAATTACCGAGGAGCATAGGACTTCTTGTCTCCTTATGGGCTGTGCAGTTGGCAAACCCTATAAAGTTTCAAGCGCCCCAGAGTGGACTACTATACAGCCACTTAAATAAAAGCAGAGAATGCTTATTGATGTACAGAGACTTTCCCTCATGCTAACTTGTAAAAGCATGTTATAAAGAAGCATAATCCCATTTTTATTAAAGAATAGTAACATGGTGAAAGAGTCAGGAAATATGACAGTGGTTACCTCTGGGTGATGGATTTATGAGGGATTTTTTCCCCTTTGTTGTTAACATTTTCTTTCCTGTATATCCTTAATTTTTATACCATGATTATATATTTCCTTTATGAAAATAATGGGACTCATGGAAATTAATTGTTATTTTTAAGTTGATCGTTCACTCAATATTTTTGTATTTCAATTCACGGTCTATCACTGTGTCTCTATGTGCTTTGATAAGTGGCTGGTTTAGAGCCCACATAAATAAAGTATACAGCCTTAGAATGTGAAAAAAAATGTAGGTATCCAGGAAGCACTTATTGTATGGAAGTGGAAGGGCTGACGTTATTTGGTTTTTATTTTCAAAGCATCCAGTTTCAAAGACGTATTTTGTTAAATATCATAAATTTCATATGGCTTAACCTAACATTAAATCAAGTTATAGCTAAGTAAGATTTCCTCCCCCCTTTTCTAACGAACAATTAATTATGTGCCCATAACAAATGGATACTCTTTACTCTTATCTATTTTACAAAATATATCTTGGTATCTCCATTCAGAAAAAAAAAAAATGCTCCACTAAAATGCTCCAATCTGAACTGACATGAACAAGTTCTGCAAATTTCTGCCTGGTTTCTGCACTGTAAGTTATCTTCAATTAATTAATCCTTATCTCCCTAGGGTAGGCCTTTGACAGGTCTGGAACAAAATGCAGCCAAATGTCAAAATAGGAGGGACAGAAACAGCTCAACGGAAACACATCTGCCAAATCCAACTTAGATAAATTTATTGCTTCTGGGACAGACAGCATTTATGAACTTGATATTTGCAAAGTAGAATTTGTAGCATATTAATAAAAAGTGCTAAATGCATAGGTTTTTAAAATAGTGAAACACTTAGGACTCTAATGCGTCATTAATATGGCATTAATCTATTTAGAACAATGCATAATAGAGCCTACTTCCTCAGTAGATTATTCTAGTGTTCAATTTGTAAAGGAATAAATAATCCCAAACTTTTTTCTTAAACTTTTGGGTTTTGTATTTGAAACCATATAAATTTTATGTTACTTGAGGTTTAAATTTTACTAATATGCCCACACCTCTGTAATTAAAGTCTCCGGGTCAGGGTAAAGGGAATTGTTAGAAGAAGCATAGCGAGAAAAACATGCTTTTTAAAACCTTCTAGTTCCCTCCAAAGAGATGGGGGCTAGAGGCCCCACAGAGCAGTAGCTGCTGAAACAGCTAAAATAATGGGAGAATCAGACAGCCTTCTCTTATTTACCTGGAGCTCAAAGGCAAAGTAGGAATAGATCCCTTTAGGTGCCACCAAGATCCATCTCCTTCCTCCAGCAAGGAGTGTTTAAGAAAGACTCTCCTGTGTAAGCAAACTTGGAAAGAGCAGGCCAAGTTTTCCTTCCCTCTTTTCTTGTTATCGCCAGAAGACAAAAAAAAAAAAAAAAAAAAAAAAAAAAAGCAACACCTGCAAGGATCCTACATTACTCATGCTTGGGATAATTACCATGCATCATTTGTGCCACCCCCCTTCCTGGCATGTTGGCTCACAGCGAGTGGCCCAACCTCCAGTGACTCCTTTGGTATTTGCTTCTTGCAGCCTACATACAGCATATGAATCATCAAGCCCCCCAGCAGAGGGCTGCCTGGAAAATATAAGGTTTCAGTTAGAGAACCAGCCATATGGATGCATGGTTGACTCTTACCACGCAACTCTTACAGCAAGTGAAACAGGATAACAACCAATGGCCATGCTTTTCTCTTTGCCAATGGATGTCTGGGGGGAAGGGCAGGAGAAAGTGTAAATGTCAATGTCAAAGAGTGAATATTCAGTTCCAAAATTGTGCATAAGTAAATCTGAAAAAAAAAGAATCACAGCAGCGTCTTATTGCTCAATTCCAGCCCATGTACAGAGAATTAAAAAGGCAACGCAAAAAAAAAAAAAAAAAAAAAAGGCAAAGCAACGTGAGTGAAAAGCAAGATATCAGACTCAGCAGGACTCTGCCACCTTGGCTTTGAATGCTGCCACATTTATGAGTTTAACTGTTTTACCACCAGCCTTCTCTGATCTCACTTGATCAAGAAAGATGGCAAAGGTTTGGATGACCAAGGCAGCGCTGACACAAAATTAGCTCTAGGAATAAGATAACGCGCTCCGTGAGGAAGGAATTACTAAACTTAAAGCCAGCTAATGAATTCCTGGTAGAATTCCTGATGGATGCATCCAAAAGCTGATTCTTGAATAAGCCACAAACCTATGGCTCGTAACTGTTATTTGCCACACACAGAAAAAGGATCCAGGACGCAGTTTTTGAGAGCTAAACTGCCGGCAACATAAGTGGGTTGCATCTTATTCTCTTCAAACAAAAAAGAACAATATAGGTATGTTGGATTGCTGGTTCTTTTGAAACTAAGGATTCAGTGTCTTATGCCATGTTCATTTCAAAAGGACTGTCACTGATAAAAGAGAAATTGTGGATTTCATATGTCTTCTCAGAAAATATTTATTTCATTTTGAAGTATAATTCCAGTTGAGTAAACATTACTTCTGTTATTGAGATCATGATTTCAGTTTTCAAAAACTCTAAATTGTGTTTACTTGTGGTGACCATAACAATAGAGTCACAAATCTGCAGCAATTTTATAGCAATGTGGAACTAATCTGAAACATATGATGTATAGTTCATTTCTTTAGCCTATAAGATAATGAAATGCCAACCATTACATACATATGCACTTCCTCTGCTTAGCACATCCCAATGTAAATTGGTTACAGTTCATGTTTAAAATAGGATGTTTTTTCTAATACTAGGAATTTTCCTTATGGAATCTTATCTTTTTAAATTGAAGTATAGTTGATATACAACGTTGTGTTAATTTCTGCTGTACAACAAAGTGATTCAGTTATATATACATATATATTCTTTTTCATGTTCTTTTCCATTATGGTTTATTACAGAGTATTAAATATAGTTCCCTGTGCTATACAGTAGGACCTTGTTGTTTATCCATCCTATATATAATAGTTTGCATCTGCTAATCCCAAACTTCCAATCCAACCCTCTGCCGTCCCCCACCCCCTGCTTCCTTCCCCTTGGCAACCACAAGTCTGTTCTCTATGTCTGTGAGTCTGTTTCCGTTTCGTAATGTCATTTGTGTCATATTGTAGATTCCATATGTAAGCGATATCATATGGTATTTGTCTTTCTCTTTCTGACTTACTTAGTATGATAATCTCTAGGTCCATCCATGTAGCTGCAAATGGCATCATTTCATTTATTTTTATAGCTGAGTAATATGGAATCTTATTTAAAAGAATCCATCCAGGGTTATAGTTTTGCCTATTCTATTTTCCCCTGTCTAGCAAAATGCACTGATTATAAAGAAAGGGTGGCAAAGAATAGGGAATTGACATAACCTGTCTGGGCTTATAGGAAGGCCTTATACAGTAGGTTCTATAAAACACTTGTTGAATGGTTTCCTGATCACAGTATTCAAATTCTTAGCCTGGCATTCAAGACTTTTCTTCATTTGCTTTAATCTAGCCTTTTTCCTTGTCTCTCATTGCTTCTTCTCATGTGCCACGTGCTACCACTGAGTAAAACTTTTGAACTTAATCGGGTTCTGTACTCAATACTGTCTACCTCTAACAAATTTTCCTCACCATTTTCACTAGCCCAAGGGATCAGACTCATTATTTCCAAGATCCCTTTAAATTTTGAATTTAATGACTTATGATTCAAGGAAATACCACTTCCTATGTGAAACATTCTTTGATTGCCCCATCTGAATATTATCTCTCCTTTTGTTCCCCGCTCTTATTGATCATGTCTTCTTCCCAATGTTGTATATCTGTGTCCATGTCTTATGTCCCCTGCTGTTTTTGCAAATTCTCTGAGCAATGCTGCATGGCAGTATTCTGCATTCAGGAAATTTCCTCTAATTACATATTGAATTACAGTGAATTACTAAGCAGCAGCCCTGACAATGCAGGAGTTTTATACTGTAGTTTATTTATTAGTTTTGTCTCTCCTGGGTGTTGGAAACCCTCAGCCAGACGTAGCTGAGCTTTTTCCCCAAGGTAATTAAGATTCTCTCCTGCCTTTGCCATCTCAGTTTCATCCTGTGATTATTTGGCCATAATGATGTGACTGCTTTACAGAAAACTTGATGTTATATCAAGTGCACAAATTTTGTCTTTTTGTCTATAATTGTTCAATTTCATTCTTAAAGTCCAAGCTTTCTGCCTTTGCTACATGGAGTTCATCACCTCTGCCTGCTGCTCTTTCTAGATTTAAACCTGATGTGACACAACCCGTACAAACCCAGAAATATACAGATGCAACACTCTTTTCTAACTCTTTCACAGACCATTTCCATGCGAAAAGAATCACATTGAACTGCCTGATATGAAAGTTGCTTCATGAATTTTGCAGACCTGGGGTGAGAAAAAGGATATTTAGATCCAAGGCTTGAACGATTCACCCACACAATTTTCAAAGGCACATTCCTTCAATTCTTTTGAACACCTACTGTGTAACATACAATTTCCGGGCGTATTACGTCATTATCATCTCTGAGTTATTCTAAACATAAAGTTGACAAAAACCGAAGCTTAAAAATAAAATTGAGTGAAACCAAGGCCCGTAATCTTTAGTAGGTTAACCTAGATCATAAAGCTAAGTAACAGGATTTCAACTCAGGTACCTAATGCAGAGTTCAGTGCTCCCAGGGGGACACCCAGGGTGTCAAGCAGACGTGTCAACTGGGGTAGCGTATGGCTAGCGCTTCTCCTGGTTCATTTAAAGCCTCTGAGCCTCATCTTTGTGTTACCCCAGTGGTAAAAGCCACCTCTTCTGAAGACAGCTTCACAATGGTTTATCAGCAAATTATCTTATCCACTGGGTCACCTGTTTTCACACTGCAAACGCCTCCTGGTTATCCTACATGGCTTGGGACCTTGCTGATTAACCCATTCATGCCTGCAACCTGCGAGTAAAAACTTTGAAAAGTAAGGCTTTGCTACTCAAAGTGTGTTCTATGAACCAAGAGCATTACTACCACCTGGGAGCTTCTTAGAAATGCAGACGCTTGGGGTCCATTCCAGACCATCTGAATTCATACGCCTTTTAATTTTGAGAAGCCCTACCAAAGCACTATATTCATTGAAGCTATTTCTGTCACGATATAATAATTTTTGGTATGTTTGTGACTAAATGCAGTGAAAAAATTCTCAATTTTTTGCTTTTAATTTGTTCGTTCATTAGCAAAAAATGATAAGCTCTGCAGGCAGTCTCCATTTCCCCTTGGAAAGTAATCACTTGTATACAACAATTGTCTCCACTCTGCCCACTCATCTATGAGCCAACTTTGCCTTGTATCTCTACAGAAAGTCCACTTAAGGAAGCTTTATTTCTTATGGCAGAAATGGGAAAAAAATTAATCGATTTGGTAGGTTTGGGAGGACAAAATATCATCATGGAAATATCACTGGAGTGGGTTCAAGAAGATCTGCATTTAATAGGAGTCTTCCTCCAACCAGGCAGTTACCCCTGGGCAGGCCCCTTCCCACTTCCTGGCCTTGGGTTTCCTCATCTGTATTAAGGAGTTTGGACAACATAATCTCCAAGGCTCCTTCGTACTCCGACAGCTTGTTGGGACTTTACTGATACTTCCTTAACAGATTTCTCATTGCCACCCTAGTCTCTTTCTCCACTGCCAAGTCCGGATAAGTCTTGCTTATTGAAACAGCCTTCTAATTGGTCTCTTGCTTCATTTTGTCCTCTCCCCATCCGAGCTCCATACCACTGCTAGTTCTTTTGTTCTCTAATCATGGCCTTCTGATGCTTAGAACACTTCAATGGTCCCAAACACCTGGACATGACCTGCAAGTCCCTTCCTGTTCCTTGAAGATGCTGTGCTGTCCTCTGTCCCTAAACACACTGCTCCTCCCAGCCCCTCTCGCCTGAAACGTCCCCTACACTCCAGCCTGTTGACCACTGACTCCTGATAATCTTTCAAGCATCAACTTCATCATCACTAGGTAAGGTGTTCTTGCTATCAGAGTACATTGTGCATCTCATCATAATATTTGATGCTTCTTACTGTATCGCTCATTTAGAATTAATCTTTGTGAGGGCTGAACAAGTCTCCCTTGCTCATAATCGTGCTCTCGTAACCAACACCAAGTAAGCATTACAAATTATTATTTGAATTCCATCCTCTGCTTCCTAGTTATTGATAAACTAATAATAGTAAACTCTAAATATTGCTTTAAGGATTAGGCATAATTAATCTAAAATGCCTAGAACAAACCCTGGCATATATTAGGTATTTAATATATGCTAGCTATTACTACTGTTACTATTCTTTTCTCTCTTTAATTATAGCAGTTAGTACAGGCTTAATTGTAATTACCTGGTAAGTAAAAATCTCTTTGTCACTTTGAATGCTAAAGGGAATACACAAAGAAGTAGGTACATTCACCTAAATAAATGCATCGTTAGTGGTTTTCCTTATTCCAATGAAACAGAAAATCATACTGTTATGTACTAAATATATACAATTAATCATATTCATTGTAAATTACGCAGCAATGTATTTGGAAAATACAGTATTGAATTATCACAAAGTATTATTAAATTCTTCCAGTAAATGTTCCATGATTTGTTCCCTTGAAGCTTAAGCTAATGGAAAAGGCTTGAGAGAGATTATCATTTTGAAGAAAACAGATCCTGGATACTTATGACCTAAAAGGAAATCTGGCATGCATCTCAATATTCTTAGAAATTACTCATAGGTTCAGCTTTCATTAATTCATAACTCTTTGAAGTTATGAATTGAAAGGGGTCTTGAAGTCCAATCTCCCATCCAATATTTGAATCTCTGTGGCACTATCTTAGCCAAGTGGATGGGCAGCCTCTGCATGGGCAGTTAGATGATTAAATCTCTATTAGTTTCCATAGCAACATATGATTTATTAATGACGCATCCATGAGTCTTTAAAAATATATTATCTGTAAGTCAGAAACAAATTATAACACAGTCATAGGAGAAAAAAAACAAAGTGGAAGGTAGATAAGGAAACAATTGAGATATTAACCAAACTTTAGTTTGATTTTTTTTCTCTATCAGATATTAAATAATAACACAGATAGTCATGACCAGCAAACATACAAAATGTCAGTCTTATTCTGCCACTGTGTTATTGTTCATTATTACTTATTCCCAGTTTACACCTTTTCTTCATTATCTCTCACCCATTCTTTCTTTATATTCCTTTAGTCTTACCTCTGTGTCTAATTCCTGCTTTCTCACCACTTACTTCCTTGCCTCTCTCCTTAATATCTTTCTTAGTTTGGCCAAGTATTCTTTTAATTCTAAAATACGGTAACGTGACTTTGCCATAATAATACAGAAACTGAGCTGTAATAAGAAATAATCTGACACATAAGAATAGGTTGAAGAGACAGTAAGAATATGTTGTTAAAGGCTCAGTAAAAATAAGATAGGTGGATGAATGGATAAATGGATGGATTTCAGCTTATAAATATTTATTAAGTTCCAAATAGCAAAGTACTCTGTTAGATTCTGTGATAGATAATAAGTGTGGTCCGATTCTCTGTCTTTAGGAGCTTAAAATCTACAGGAAATTTATACACAGAACTAACCAAACACAGCACAAGACAGACCATAAGCAGTAATATGAAGGGAGAAAAAAAAGGGGGGAAAAAAGAGAGAGAGAAGAAGGGAGAAGTGGAATATCATTCAAGGAAGAGGAAATAGAAATAGAGTAGTTAGCAGATGGAAAATTAATATCGATTATAAGTATTATATTTCAGGGTATTCAAGAAAGGAAAGGTGTGTTTCAGAACTTAAAGCACATGATACTAATTTTTTAAAAATCATATGGATCTCACATTCAGCCATGGCCTGGTAGAAGTATTGCATTGCTACGACTTCATTAAGACTTTATTATGAATCAGATAAAAGCTTTGTAACTAAAGATCTTTTGTTTAACATAAATTGTGTAGATTTATGCAGATTGGCGTGAGGTACTTGTATCGGCCACCGATAATAGCTGCTGCCTTTAAGAACAGAAACTAAAATAGTAAGAAAAGATACAGAAAGAGGTTTAAACATTTCTGTACAGAATCCTATTAAAAAAAATTCACAGATTCTGTACCATCAAAATGTTCTAATGGTAAAAACCACCTTTTAAAATTATTTCAAGCATTTCTGTTTTTCACCTTTTAAATTACATCTTGTACAGGGCAACAAGAAACTCTTTAATGACGAAATGCCAATTAACAACAAGTTCAGTATGTCAAGTAAAAGTAATGATATTTCCTCACCGAATACCACAGCATGATTTATAGAAATGCCATCCTTTCCCAAAGAATGGAATGCTTTCATTTGGTGCAGTAAACTACATACTGTCTTTTTACAGCTGTTCCCAAAGACAAAGATATTTTTGAGCTTCATTTATAAAACATAAATATCAGATTGTTGTTCCAGCCTTCTTGCAATTCAACATAGCATCAGTGCTGGCTGAACATTATTCACGCAGTGGAAAGTAAGAAATGGTGACAATTTCAAGTTAACACTGTGAAATGAAGATGAATATGTAAAATGTTAACCTCAAATGGTTTAAGTAGATGTTATGAATACTTAAAATGAAGAGAGCAGGATCTTGATAAAAGAGCCTTTTAAAATTATTTCCACTTCCTACTGTAAGGGCAATCTGCCTGTTTCTAGACTCGTATGATCCCACGTACAGAGTGATGTGTTCTGGGAGAGATTTAGATAGAGGGCTGTGGATTACAGGAAGAGACTGATTCTGTCTGAGGTGGTCACAAAGATGTCTCAAAGAAGGTGGTATTTGATAGAGATACAGTGTCAGAATTGGATATTCAAAGTGAGGGAAGGGATATTTCAGGCAGAAGGAATACATCAATAGGACAAAAGAGGCAAGAAAGCCCCTAGGCAAATGGAATGGGGAGTTTGACTAGTCTGTGAGGTTCATGGAGTTCTGGACAGAGAAACAGTGACAGATCAGATGAGATGGTAAATTAGGGACAGATTATGAAAGGCTTTAAGGGTCACGCTAAAGAATCTGGATTTTATTGGCTAGTGAATAATAAGCTCAGTGGTATTTTTCCCCAAGGTTTTAAACCCAGAACATTCACACCAGAACTCTGCTGTTTATTGGGCATTCAGAATGCACTCAGCTGTGCCAGGTAATTTATAAACGTTATCCAATATGGTCATCACAAAAGTATAGTTAAAGGAAGTAGTAACCCCACTTTACAGATGAGAAAACTGTCTCAGAGAGGCTATATAACTTGCCTTTGTTCAACAATCTAATAAGACAAATTTTTACCCTAAATTATATGCTCCTTACTTTTCATAATCCTATTGTTTTTTCAAGACTGTAATTTTGTAATTCTCTTACTCTTAATAATTCAGTATTTTAAAGAAAGGAGAAATAAGAGAGAGTTAGGCTTGTTTAGAAGCTATTTTACTATGACAAGAAAAAATAATATTTCTAATTGAATTATATCTATAACTAGTTCAAGTAACAGCAAATCTGAGCTACCACTGTTCCTAAAAAATACACGTTGAAAAATTGCATGATTATCATTTTAGAGTTTTATTATGAGGTTGAGGGTTCTTACACAAGTGAAAACTTAAATTTCTTTTATTATCTATTCAGTTTCTAATGATATTCAGAAAGCTTTGCAATGCAGCTAACAAGAGCTTCCTTAGCCAGATTCATTAAGTGTAACTGACATTTTTTAAACCATCAAAATTAAGCGCTTAGGGCTTCCCTGGTGGCGCAGTGGTTGAGAGTCCGCCTGCCGATGCAGGGGACGCGGGTTCTTGCCCCGGTCCGGGAGGATCCCACGTGCCGCGGAGCAGCTGGGCCCGTGAGCCATGGCCGCAGAGCCTGTGCTCCGCAACGGAAGAGGCCACAGCAGTGAGAAGCCCGCGTACCGCAAAAAAAGAAAAAAAAAAATTAAGCGCTTAGTATGTGCAAGACATAAAATATGGCAAGTATCTTAATTCCATTTTTTTCATTTTAATCACAACAACATTGTAAGATAGGCATTCTTTTCCCATTTTCTAGACAAGGATACTAAGGTTCCCTGAGGTCTCTACGGGGTAGTCCATACGTAATGGAACTGGTATTCATGTTGAGCTCTTTTTAAGTCACTATTCTTTCCACTACACCTGAATGTCCTGTAACCGCCCACTCCATGTAATAAAGATGAGTGATCTTGAAGTGATGTTCATGCCACATGGTTGCAGAGGAATGAAGTAAAAGACAGTCTGTGGCACAGACTTGAAGTGGAGTGTCATGGTTATTGGACAGACTTTGAAATCAGAGAAACATGGATTTAACTCTCATGCCCACCACGTAAAAGCATGTGACCTTAAGCATGTTACTGAAGCTTTCTGAGGCTCAATTACAAACTGGGAAAATGCAAATAATAATATATATCTTAGAGGGTTGTTAAAAGGATTAAGCAAAGTAATGCCTAAAAAGTTCTTAACACAAAGTAGATTCTTAATAAAAGTAAGCACTGTTAATAGTAGTAGATACGCTGCCGTATCTCCTCGATTCCCAGGGCTTCAGCTACCATCTCTTCTGCGATCTCTTCCAAGTATTAGATCCAGACCTCTCTTCTGAATTCTGGATACATATAGCTCATCAGCCACTTGGCATTTGCACTTGGATATCCCACATGCATCTTATACTCGTTGTATATCAAACTGAACTGAACTAATTATACACATCACCTTCTTCCCACCCTGCTAATCTCTGCTTGCCTGCAGTCGTTTTCATATATGATAATGGTAATGTGTGAGTTTGTGTGTAAAATCAACCCCACAAGCAACCTACAACCAATCAAATTTCAAGTCACTAAGTTCTGCATTTCTATTTTTGCTCTACTTTTGTAGAACAAAAGTTCTACATTTCTCCTGACATCATGCTGTTCCTAGCTGCCATCATTTCTCTCCTAGAATACTACCATCACACCCTACATCTGCCTGTCCTTACCAACCAGCTCTCTGTACTGTAACCAGAAGGACCCTCCTACCCACCCTGAGACCTAAATGAAATTGGCTTTAAATCCTTTCCCATTTCCAGTGTTCAAATCCCCTTGGGATTTTTGTCAATTTGGAGGAGGTTTTCATTCTCACAATTTCCTCTTCCCTCAGGCATCCACCAATTTCTATGATGACCATTTCTGTGTCCTAACACATGGATGTGAAACTCAGCCCCTTCGTCAAGTCACACTAATGAGCCACTCACACAAAACACGTGTGAATGTCACAAACATTAGTAAAGATTGGGGTTTGGGGAGATGGAGAAATGTTTAGTATTCAAAATGCTAACTTCAAATGAAACATTAGGCTTTCCCAGTTTTAAAATGCTCTTTGACCCCCTCATCATCTGGATATTTCTGTTAGCTCATTGCCCCTCCTATATCCCAATATCACACCATCATGCTGGCTCTTCTCTCCATGTTTTTTTTTTTTTGCGGTACGCGGGCCTCTCACTGTTGTGGCCTCTCCCGTTGCGGAGCACAGGCTCCGGACGCGCAGGCTCAGCGGCCACGGCTCACAGGCCCAGCTGCTCCGCTGCATGTGGGATCTTCCCGGACCGGGGCACGAACCCGCGTCCCCCGCATCGGCAGGCGGACTCTCATCCACTGCGCCACCAGGGAAGCCCTCTCCATGTTTTTTTTTTTCCAGCTCCTCCTCTCTTATCTCTCTCCCTTACTTTCTGGAATAAGGCCATTCTTTTCTTTGTAACTTGAATACTAGTTTGACTGTCTTTTTTTGTTTGTTTTTGTTCATTTGCCTAGATTCCTCTGCTCATACCTTCATGTCCTTCTATCCCAAGTGGTTCGTTATCAAGTATTTTTTCATTAAAAGTTCCCCTAATAGGAATTTGGGAGCCAGCAGTTAACATAATAAATGTTTTGCTTCTATTGCAGAATGCAAATCTGTTTCACTCCCCTGCTTAATAAGCTGTAAGTGGCTTCCCATTGCCTTGAGCAATAAACCTCAACTTTTTTAGAAGGACTTAGAAAGTATCCTATGATCTAGTTTCCGCTATTGACCATTCTGATGTTGTTCTGGATTCTCAAATACATTGTGCTTTCTCCAGCCCCCAAATCTTCATATACACTGTTCTTCACACATCATATTTTTTCTCTAAATCTTCAGCAGGCCAACTCTTACTGTAGCCTGTACTTACCTATACAGACTCTCACTCTACGTTAGATCCTGTTGCTAGGTCCTCTTTTATCATCATTCACTTCTTTACAATGCCTCTTTCACTTGTAATTATTTAAAATGGTATATTTCTTCTCTTCTGTTGTAGACTCCACACACCACTGGAACCAGGACCAAATTTCTTTTCTTCACCATCATATCTTCAGCACCAAGCATACAGCAGGCACTCAATTTTTAAAAAAATTTTTTTAAATTTTTTAAAAATTTATTTATTTAATTTATTTATTTTTGGCTGTGTTGGGTCTTTGTTGCTGAGCACGGGCTTTCTCTAGTTGCGGTGAGCGGGGGCTACTCTTCCTTGTGGTGCGCGGGATTCTCATTGCGGTGGCTTCTCTTGTTGCAGAGCATGGGCTCTAGGCACACAGGCTTCAGTAGTTGTGGCACATGGGCTTCAGTAGTTGTGGCGCATGGGCTTATTTGCTCTGTGGCATGTGGGATCTTCCCGGACCAGGGCTCGAACCCGTGCCCCTGCATTGCCAGGTGGATTCTTAACCACTGTGCCACCAATTTTTTTAAAACTACATGAAAGTACACATTGAGCAAAGCATGTGTGTAAAGTACAGCACTTCATCTCCCTTGACTTCTGGGCTTTAATTTATCCGGCATGGAGGGATCAGTCCTCCAGGAAAATCATAAAATCCCAGTGATGGTGGAGGATCCAGGAAACAGGAAACAATTTGCTTTAAAGATCTGAAAGTTCTGTTGTTGACAATGCTAACTCAACGAGAAAGGGAGTTAAAGGGCAGTGCTTACAAAAGGTCACAAGGATGCACCTAAATAGGCTGTGAACTATGTGTTTCGTAAGCAGAAGGCACTCTTTGTTAACTATCCTCAGGATTTAATTAACTGGTATCACAGTTGGAGAGACACTTCATGCCTGCGGGGAAATTCAACTGAACTCATCAATTCTAAAATAACTGATTAGCGCCATTATCTTTCTATAAGTGGGACAGCTACATTTTTACAAGCATCTTTCTGAGGTAAAACCACTTAAAAACTATCAACACTGTTAGGGATAAAGAAGCAGGGTAGAGAATTTTAAAATTCAGGCAAAATAATGTTTGTCAGTGTTGCATGTTGAAGTAACACTTGTTATTGAAAATAACACTTGTTTCACAGATGACCTGTCAGAGACCCCTATTTTTCATAACATATTAAGCCAGAAGAATGTCACGCATTTTTCAGAACTTGCCTGATCATTGGACTGTCAAGAACAGATGTATGTGATGGCTTTCTGGATGGTGGACCCACCTCCTCCCGAGTCTATCATCAACCAGGCAGCTTCACAGGTCTCTAAACCTGTCACCATAGTAGGTCCCAGAAACTGTTCCCATGGTAACCTTCAGTCAAGCAGGTTAGCTCAGGCTGTCTCACACAGGTGTAATAATAGAAAAAGAAACTCTTTCATGATGCCACAAAAAAGGGTAATATTGATTATTGAATAAGTAGACTGAAAGTCAGAGTGGTTATGGAACCATTTATGAACCATGGTGTTAGTGCCCTAAAATGATACATCTCCTAAAATTTACATGTCCCAAAGAGAATCAAAGAGAAAAATAGGTCATAAATACTGTAGAAATAATTAGCTATTGTTTTTGGAGGCTCTACTAAATATCATGTACTCAACTGGGTAATGTACACATATAATCTCACTTCCCTCCCCCCAAAACCTGGTCATAATAGGTTTTAGCTTTTCCATAATTTACCTGAAGCAAAGGAGGCTCAAAGAATTAAAATGAGAGACTATCACTCAAGTGAGATTTGAACCCACGTTGGCCTACCTCCAAAATTTCTTTTTATCTCCAAAACTGCTTTTTTTCATGATATCACACTTTTTGAGCATCTCTCGAGCATAATGTAGAGGAATAAATCATAGTTTGTGCTGAGAGAGTTCACCACCAATCAAGGACAGGTATGAAAGGTAGCATTTGGGCTACCTTTGTGCCTCAGTGTTTTCATCTGTGAAGTGAGATAATAACTTAACGGGAGGTTCTGAGGATGAAATGAAAAAATGTATTTTAAAACATTTTATAAAATGTGATATGTGGCTATTGTTATTATCCTACCTATCACATAAAATCTTGGCATATCTCCTCAGCCTAAGTTTCTTTCCACTTTAAAAATGCCAGGTTGAATTCTTTCCTCAAGCTTGTTTTCTTTGATCTCCAAAATTAAGAGCTCCATAGAGCTTCTACCCCAGGTCCATATTGACAGTCGGGAAATAATTACTGCATTCATATATACAATAAAATGCTATTTTACACACACTATGCACACACACGGCAACTTGCTAAGGAAATATTATTAGTATTTATTTTAAATTAATGCTTAATGGGTAAAAATTGACATCATTCTGCACTCTGGTTGGGCAGAGCAGAGTAAGATTGAAAGCTGAAGGTGCAAAGATAATCTATTTAATCAAGGAGATGGCAAATGCAACAAATTCAAGGGCTGTGACCCAGTAACAACCTACAGGCTGAGACTGGCCTGCAAATGTGTTTTCTTTTTTTTTTTTTTTTTTTTTTTTGGTATGGCATGTTTTATTTATCTATAACTAAACTATTTACAATATAATCAATGCCCATGAATCTATTATGACCCCAAAACAAAGCTAATATGAACATTCTTCGACGTTTTTTGGAGCACATACACATTCATTTCTGCTGAGCCTATATCTAGAACTAGAATTGCTGGGTCACGTGTTATGTAAATATTTAGCTTTAGTAGATATTGCCAGTTTTCCAAAATGCTTAAGCTAATTTACACTACCACCAGCAGTGAATGAAAATGCCACTTGCTCTACATTGTTGTCAATACTTTGTCTTTGTTGTCTTTTTCATTTTAACCACCCTATGGGTATGTAGCTTGTTTTACTCTTTAACTCCTTAAAAGTTGCCTTGTGGGCTTCCCTGGTGGCGCAGCGGTTGAGAGTCCGCCTACTCTCATTACTTTATACTAGTAAAGGACGTGCTCTTAAAGGTGTTACTATTAACTTCCTGATGACCAAGTCTAATGACTTTTCTTCAATCCTTGCCCTTTACTTCTTAGCAACAGGTGACGCCACTGACCCCCACTTTCTTCTTGAAACCATATTCCATTGACTTCCATGATATTACCTTATCCTAGAAGGTACATCTTTATCCACAGTCCCAAAATCCAGGATACCCTTTATTTTATGTTTGCCTAGAGACAAACAAATGTGTTTTCTTTGGCCAGATTTTAATGATGCTTGTAGACGATGCCTGTACCCTCCCATTTGCTAACTAATCCATCATTCAATCCTCTTAAACTTGACTGTTTCACACATTTATATTACCTGCCAGACATTTCCCTTTACCAAGTAAGAGGCAAAAGAGATGAGGGCTCTGTCTCATGAAATCATAAAGACAGAAATGGATGTATCTGAGCATGTAAAACATGAAAGGCAGTGTTGGCGTGAATGTGGACTCAGGCACCAAGAGAGAACTGACGTACTCCACCTGAAAAGGTACATTTAAGACCCACATAAAGAAGTCTGGCAGTACACAGCAGCTGGTAAGCACATTCACTCGGCAAGCAGCTTTCAAGAACCTGCTGTATGAGCTTCAGAGATGTTTCTGGCACCACGCAATAAGCATGATGTAAGTTGATGTTCTTTTACATAATATTGTCATCATTGAAATCATTATCATTGCTGTGATTATGGGTCAGACACAATTCTAGGAAGGACAGAGTCACACAAGGCCTGTCTTTCTCTTTACTCCCAAATAGAATATATCCCCAATGTCCTGCACCGTTCCTGATACACGCTGGTTGCTCAAAATTTTCTGAAGAATGATAGAATAAATAATGGGAGATTAGGGGGAGGCCATCCTTAGTCTTCGAAATCCACATCCAAATTCTGCTCTGACAGTTTCTGAAAGAAAGAAAGTATCAGGGCTGCTCTGGGACTTTAATCTTCCTGAAGGAACTGAAAGGACAGACTGTCTTGCTGGAAAAGGTTTCCCAGGAGCTGGACAGGAGGCTAAGTGGATGAATTACATAACGTCTGCAGAGAATTATGGCCATTAAGTGCTATATAAGCACCAGACACCATTAATACTACTATCTAAAAGAATTGAGCATCCCATCACTTCTTATGTGGTAACCTTAGCACAGCAGAATTTTCTAAGTGTTCCCTCTAACATGCCCTCTCTAATAATACTAATCATTGATTGGTTTGCCAGCTGAAGCACTGCTAATGTTCTAGAAGCATGTCACACCGGCAGGTCACACGGGCAGATCTGGTGCAGCCAGCCCTTGTTTGAACTCTGGTCCGGTCTTACGTGAACTGTTACAACATCCTTACTGTCTGCTGACCTTAGATGGGCTCAGTCAGCCAATTCCTAACTACACTAGGCCCATCCTTCTAACTATATTGGCCTTTCTAAACTGTGATCTGTCTAATCATGCCACTTTCCTGCATTCAAACAGTGTATGATTTCTTTTGGCCTAAAAATACCCAGGTTCCTTAATAAGGCATAACTTGCACTGGGCTATTTGCTCTCTCCTCTGAGCATCCTAGCACTGTCTACCCACTCCAGAGCAACCTGGAGTCTCTTCCTACTTCTCCAGATGACTTTCCTCACTTTTGTTTCCCTGGGAAACTCCTGAGTATCTTTCAAGCATCCCTTCTACCCTGAAACCTTTCCTCATATCCATCTGCAGAAGCAGAATGAATTGCTATCTTCTCTACATGTCTATAACACTGAACTATTTTCTTGTATCAACCAGGACCTTTGGCTGTAAATTTTGGAAGTCCGACTTAAACAATTTAAGCTATAAATTGGGATTTATTCAGTATGTATCTGTGGCTAGTTCTCTTCCTTGACCCACATCGCAGGGACTCATCCTGCATTTTTCTCCTCTTTAATGCTGTCCACTCTGTCTCCAATAGCTTTTCTGTCCCAGGACTGGCTTTAGAACAGGTGACAGGCTCCTGGGCTCCCGCTTCCTTGCTGAAGCCAAACCCCTAGGCCCCTTCTTCTGTCTCAAGCAACTTACCTCTAGTTCAGGAAAGAGAAATACCAAGGGGCATCAGAACGTGTGGATCCTAGACCTTATTCTGACATCAATTAGCTGTGTGACATTTGTACCATTGTTCTCTCAAGTGTGAAATGAGGGTGTTGGACCAGAGAAATTTCTATATTAAACTTCGTTATGCAAAGGACATTTCAGTGAAAATATTTTTACTGCAGAGTTGAGCAATACCTTTACCAGTCTCAGAAAAAGAAAAAGTTTTAAATAGTTTTCTATCCACCAAATAAATCAGCATTGGCCTTACCTCAGTTTACCAGATCCATTTTGATTACTTTTAATACTTCCTTTTTGCTCTGCTTCTCAGCAGGGATGACATGCCTGCAACATACATTCAGAATTTTCTCCCGAATGTAGATTCTAGGAAAAGCTGAAGTGAAGGGGACAGAGAAGAAAAAAATAACACAGATGACATTTCTTTTAGGCTCACTGCCTAGATTGCACTTAGCCTGCTGCCTTATTCTCATTAGTGCCACTGACTGAATCTGATTAGCCCACCCTGATTTATTTTTGGCAACCTGGGAATACACGGGCCAATGCTTATTTTAATGGCTGATAACAATCATCCCCAAAGCCGTTGTTAGCATTTGGAAGATTAGTTCCTTTTCCTGGAGGCTTTAACTGTCTACAAGGCATCATGACACATGAGACAGATTTCTTAAACACTTTACGAAATTGAGTTTATTTTTTCCTCTTTTCATTATCATAAACACTTCCAGTTTATTGGCTGTTAAAACGTAGAGCAAAAAATTCTTAGTAATTGTGTATCTGATGCCTGTAAACTTAGTATTTTCTGAGTTAGTGAATCAACTTCTATAATCAATAATGAATAAAAACCAGATTTCAATGCTATTGGATATTCAACACTTGGTTTAGCCTCACGTTCCGCCTGATCGCTGGCAATGGAGAAAGGGTCACATTTTATGTTTGGTCCCCAAAGTACAGAACTCTGTTTTAGAAATCTGCCCATGTGTCTGAGGATGAGAGACAAATGTGGATAAAGGACATTTAAAGAGTCAATCTGTACTGACAATCCCGGGTTACATAAATCTTCCCAGGCCTGCCCAGATCACAAACCACCTGGCATATGCCAGGCATTGGTCCTGGAGCTGGAGACACAGCTAGAAATAAGATGCAATCTCTGCCCTAGAGGACTTACAGTCTAGTGTAATAGGAAGAGCGTGAACACAATTAAGTCTATTAAATGTTAACATAGAATTAAACTTCTCTTAATGCCCAGATAGTCTTTATAGGTACTAGGACCTTTAAAAACCAGACTTCTTAAAAAATGAAATAAGAAGGAAAAAAAGTCAGTATGTTTTTAGGTCTATACAGTATCTTTTAAAGGACTGATGCATTGCACACGTGATTTGGTTGCTGACAATATGTGAGGTACCAAAATCAATAAGTAGATTAATCCTAAGAGGAGAATGCTCACATATAATTAATGCAATCGGCAATCCTTTCGTTCATTTAACAAATATTTATCAGCTATATCCTGTCTGTCAGACTCGATGTTAGGAAAATAAGTCAAGAGGACAAGGCAAAGACATGTAGAACAACAGTGGAGCTCAGTCTTGGTACTTGTGTACAGTGGTTAAAAGTCCAAACTACATGTGTGACCTGGAGCAAGTGACTTAATCTTTCTGGCTCTCAGTTTGCACAGTGACAAACTGAGATGGAAATAATAATATCTACCTCGTGAGATAACTCTGAATATTAAATGAGATGATCGTGTTTACAGCCTGCCTAGCTTGGTACCTGGATCCTTGTAAGTCCTTGACAAGTTTCAGCAATTTTCCTGTCCCACTTTTGTAGAAAAGAAACCTGAGGCTCAGAACAATGAAATAACTTGTCCTGGACACTACATACCCAGAAGGTAAATTAAAAACAGAACGGCAAATGTTAGAAAGTCTGAGTCTTGTCAAGACCAGAGAACAGAAGAGGACGGATTCTGCCTGTGGAGTGTGGGAAAAAATCAGGAAGGAATATTTAAACCAACTACACAAATGACTTTTCAAATACTGTTCATGAGCATTTATCTGGAGACTCGGAGCAAAGTTTTCAGTCCACTAACTGCTGATTTTTCCATCAACGCCCGCGGTTCCTGAGTCTGGTCCTTTCCTCAAAGAGAATCTTAGTTTCTCATACTAAGGACTGGCTAACCTTTAATGAGGATTATCACAGGTTTCTCAGCCCGGACTATTTTAGTTTCCAGAACTGACAGGAGAGACATCAGAGAGGAAATCACTCCCTTGAAACATTCTTCTAGAATTTTCCTAGGACTATGGCAGGACTACTCCCTCCAAAGTAAAATAGTGCTTCTTCAAACCATACAGCTTCTTCAACATAGGTGAAACAAAGTCCTTCCATAGGACTTCTCTGGAAGTCGAGTGCCAAGATGATTTTCATTCATTTATAATTACGCATTTCCATGGTGTTTATTTTGTGTTTATTACATGGCACAATCCATGAACCGGAAGCAGCTTTTCAATCAAGAAGAATGCTAAAAGTAAAAAATCCTGAGAAGATCAATTGCCGCAATAGGGTTAATCTCCCTCTTTCTGCTTTTCCTCGTACGCTAAAATACCTATGTAACTCTATTTCACAAAGCAATGCTTATCACAACACTAGTTTGGGGGAAATTATGTCAGTATAATTTTATTGCAAAATAATCTGAAATTTGACCTCCATTTCCTTTTTCTCTCTTTCCTTAAACAGAATGCTACAACATTCCATGTAACTGTCCAAGATGATAATAGCATCGCTGTCTCTTTAGAAGCTTCAGATGTCATGAGTCCATCATCCGTGTATGTGGTGAAGATAACTGGTGAATCAAAAAATTACTTCTTCGAATTTGAGGAATTCAACAGTACTTTGCCTCCTCCCGTTATCTTTAAGGCCAGTTATCACGGCCTGTATTATGTAATCACCCTGGTAGTGGTAAATGGAAATGTGGTTACCAAGCCATCCAGATCAATCACTGTGTTAACAAGTAAGCATCCTGTGCAATATTGCTCTCTGTGTCTCTTTGTTGGGCATATTCCCCTGGGGGTTCTCATGAAAACAGAGCCCAGAATGGCAAGATCAATTGCCTTGAAATCGAGTGACAAGATTCAAAGTTCTGCTTCACCTTAAGAATACAGTCCCTTGCTGAAGCTGGATCACGTTTTACTGTAACCTTTTGTTAATCAAAATGTGTTTAAACCAAAAAAAGTCAACCTATTTTGAGATTGAATGACAATTTTAGATTCATGATTGGACGATGTAATTTGCTGCTGTATAATTTAATAGTATGATTATAACTAAGTTTTTTTTCTAGAACACATATTCTCACATTAAGCAAATTGCTTTTTGAGGCAATGAATTTATGCTAATATTTAGCTGGCTCAAAATCAAAATTACGGGCTTCCCTGGTGGCGCAGTGGTTGAGAGTCCGTCTGCCGATGCAGGGGACACGGGTTCGTGCATGGCCCAGTCCGGGAAGATCCCACATGCCACGGAGCGGCTGGGCCCGTGAGCCATGGCCACTGAGCCTGCGCGTCGGTCCGGAGCCCGTGCTCCGCAACGGGAGAGGCCACAACAGTGAGAGGCCCGCGTACCGCAAAACAAAAACAAAAAAAATCAAAATTACATATTTTTAGTTGAGAGAGAGTAAAATGTATCGTTATTTATCAGTTGCTATTCCTCACCTCACCCTCAAACTAGCCTAGGCTTGCCCAAGAAAAATGCCAAGAAGAAAAAGTCATTAACACTTTAGTAGCACATGTCTTAAGAGGTCATGCTGATATGAGAAATTTTTTAGGAGTGGTTTTAACTACATATGATTTTCACTTTTCTCTCTGCCTTTAATACATAATCTCAAAGTAAAATTCGGCTCTACTGTATCTGTTGATGTATGGAAGAAAAACTGTTATCTATAAGATGGTAGAGTTTATCACTAGAGCAATGAAATGTCTCAGCAAAGTTCTTTTTGCTCTTTGTTCCAGTGGTTGCAATCTTTTTTTTTTTTTTTTTTTTTTTGTTACGCCGGCCTCTCACTGTTGTGGCCTCTCCCATTGTGGAGCACAGGCTCCAATTTATTTTTTTTGTTTGTTTTTTTTTTTTGCGATACACGGGCCTCTCACTGTTGTGGCCTCTCCCGTTGATGAGCACAGGCTCCGGACACGCAGGCTCAGCGGCCATGGCTCATGGGCCCAGCCGCTCCGCGGCACGTGGGATCTTACCAGGGCCGGGGCACGAAGCCATGTCCCCTGCATCGGCAGGCAGACTCTCAACCACTGCGCCACCAGGGAAGCCCCGGTTGCAATCTTTTAATTGCCATCTATGTGTGATCTTTCTGGCCACAATTAAGGAAAAGGACATAGTGCTATTTTCTGTTGGGATAAAAGGAAAGAGAAACACCAAGAAGCAAGAACTCAGAATCAAGCTAGAGGACATATTTTTAACATGTCTGTCAAAAATTAATTAAAGTTTCCCTTGGCAGAGTTCCAGGATCCGTACTGAGTTCTAAAAACTAGGCATGGCACAGACCCAAGACCTTCAAGGTTTATACATATAATGAACAAATCTAGGACCGAGCTGAATTAAAGGAAGGGACTTGCCTGGTAAAATCCTGTCTTAAACAAGCTCCAGGAATGGCGAATTAGGAGCTAATAGAACCAGGCAGCAGATCTAGGCATATAATGCCTATAATGTAACACTTGGAATCAGAAGCTCTGCCTTACTCATCTTCATAATTTCATAAGCATGACCTAGCATGACCCTTATGCTTAAATGGTGATCAGTAAATATTAATTCAATTTAGCTGAGCAAGTAACAAGAAAAGGAACCAGGAAAAAAAGGCTAAGACACAGAGCAAAATAAAACTAGTGACTGTTGCTGACCCAACACTCATTAGCAGGCACTCAGCCACTCTGGATCAAAGCTGGAGGAGTCGGCCCTTTAGTTAATGGTTCACAAAGAAATGTGTTAAGTAAGTAGATGGTGAAAGATTTCTGGAATATCTTGTTGATATTTTAGCATGTGCAGTAAGTTCTACTCAACATGTTTTCAATTTTCTTTTGTGATTTCTTCTTTGATATGTGGGCTAGGAATTGTGTTGTTGAATGTCCAAAGCTTTGACGATTTTGCAGAGATCTTCTTATTGATTTCTAGGTAACTGTCGTTGTGATCAGAGAACATGCTCTGTGCAATTTCAATGCCCAGAAAGTTGTTGAGATTTGTCTTATGGTCTCTCTTGTGCTTTCTGTGAGCACTTGGTGGGTGAAGTTTCAATAAATGCCAATTAGGTCAGGTTGGCTGTTCAAGTCTTCTCTACCCTAACGATTTGCTGTCAGTTTGTTCTAACAATGACTGACAGAGGGAATGGATTTGTCTATTTCTCCTTTCACTTCTTTTAGCTTATGCTTTAGTTCGAAGTTCTGTTGTTACGTTGTTAGGTGCAAATACAATACTTTTAGGTTTACCATGTCTTTTTGATGAGCTGACCTTTTTATCTATATACAATGTCACCCTTTATACCAAATAATATGCCTTGTGTTGAGGTTTATCTTGGCTGATATTAATATAGACATTTTAGTTTTCTTTTGTTAAGTATTTTCATGGTATACCTGTTTCATCTTTTTAATTTTAACCTACTTATATCTTTATATGTAAATGGGTTTCTTGTAAACAGCATAGAGTTGGATCTTGCTTTTTTCCCCAATCTGAAAATCTCTGCCTTTTAATTGGAGTGTTTAGACTAGAACTAGCCAATAAAAATAGAATGTTAACCACATATGTAATATTAAATTTTCTGCTAGACACATTAAGAAACTTTCTGAAAAGGTGAAATTAATTTTAATAACATAGTTTACTTAACCCATTACATTCAAAATATTATTGTTTCAGTATGTCGACTAAAAAAAAATATGCACAACCTAAAAGTTGAGTGTTATGTTTTCTTCGGTGGACTTACTGAGGACTTCAAGCCCGGGAGGCAGCGTCTCAAGTAACCCTGAGAAAACTGCTCCAAGGAGGTGAGGGGGGAGCTAGGATATATAGGAGTTTTGCAACAAAAGGCAGGTAGTAGGAACAAAAGATTATTGTTAATAAAAGAAAACTAGTTAAGGAATTTAACGTTTTTCTATGTGTGGGAAGATGCAAGGGTCTGGGCTCACTGAAATCATTCCTTTGATACGCACTTCAGCTATCTGGGGCCTGTATCCTCTGTTTTCACATCCTGAGTTTCCTCAGGGCTCACCAGCTCACCTTTGGCGGTGGCTGCAATCGCTGATGACTGTGACATCCTTTGTTTACTGATAAGGCAGGCAATATTTTATTTCTCAAGTATATAATCAGGATATAAAAATTTACACATTTTTTACTCTTAAATATAATTAAAATAAATAAAATTAAAAATTCAGTGTCTCGGTGACACTAGCCTTATTTTAAGCGCTCAATAGCCATATGTGGCTAGTGGCTACCAATTTAAACAGTACAAGCTTAGATCATTTATTTTTAGATCATGAATTTAACTTAAATCTTCCATATTGCTAGGCTGTTCGTGTGAGGAGTTGGGTCACTCTAGTCAATAGTTGAGCTCAGTTTAAAGTACTATTAACCTACAGTTCAACACAGACTTCAAATTCTTCTGGTCAATGGTAGGTTGCCAGCAGTGACAGAAGGTGTTTCTCAGTGTTCCAGTTCTACCCTCAATGTTCAGCAAGTCCTGAACACATGCACCACAGAAGGGATCCATGATTTTGCCTCTCCCTTACCAATGGACTTTCTACTAGTGCTAACTTTTGGGGGGATGGGGGAGGATCTTGGTTCTCCTCGTTCAGCCTCAGGCTTAGGCAGATGTTGTGATGCTAAGTGGGGCATTCTCAGCATTCCTACCCCTTGCCATACACTCACAGACAAAGTCTACCTTAAACCTGTAGATGGTCTTGGGTTGGAGAGTCTCCTGCCTCTTCCCCATAGTAGCAGAACTCTACCTTCTATCAGTGCGTGAAGATCATGGGTCCAAGACTGTTTCTGCCCTTGACTCAGGAATATACATCTTTTACTTCTACCTGTCCCCCAGAAGGAGGAAGATCTTTGCCAGAGAACTGAGAGGGAAAGAACTTCTACCTCTCGCTTAAGCGTTTTGTTTTGTATTTTTAAAAAGTCCAGGGAATTAAGTTTTCTCCTTAATGTCTTAATGGTGCTAATTATCACTTGCATCCCTGTGCCCTGGAGGGTAGGAGGGTAGCTCTCCTGCCATCAGTATTTCTCCTGAGCACCTGACGGAGGCCCATGTAAAGGGCTAGAGAGAAGTGGGCTCCACTTGTGCCTGGGAGCCCCACTCATTTTAAACCAGCTCTGTCCTGTACTTTTGGACAGAACTTTTGGATGATGGAAATGTTCTATATCTGCATTGTCCAGTACAGTAGCCCCTCATTTTAAATTTTATTTTGATTCATTCTAAGTTTAATTTAAATAGCCACAGGTGGCTGGTAACTACCTTCTTGGACAGAGCAGTCTAAACTCTTACTTAGAACACACTCCACCTTTCTGGATCAGGGAAATTTTAGTTGCTTTCTTCTTTCCTGCTTTAATGGTGCCCCTTCTTTCTGCCATGCCCTACTAAAGGTAAAACAGTTAATGTGTCCCTTTTCTCCTCAGAGGGGCTTGTCTTTAGAATTTAGTTCATTTGGTTGCCTTGCAATCTTATTTCTCTGATAGACACAAGAAAAATTGTGTCTCATGGATTATTCGGCTTTCTCTTCTCACTGTTGGATGTTGGGGTGCTGCAGGAAGGGGGACCCTTTCCAGGGCCTGCGAGTGGGCTCTTGTCTAACACTAGGAAGTGAATTGTCCGAGGAAACACATGTGCTGACAAAGCAAGAGATGTGATTGGGAAGGGGCACCTGGGTGGAGAGTAGAAAGGTAAGGGAACCCAGGAGAACTGCTCTGCCACGTAGCTCACAGTCTCGGGTTTTATGGTGATGATTCATGGTCCTTCCTGGCATCACTCAGCCAAGATGGATTCCAGCGAGGAGGATTCTGGGAGGTTGGTAGGACATATGGACTGGCATCCCCTCCCTCCTTTTGACCTTCCCTGAATTCTTCCGTTTGTGGTAGCTTGTTAGTTCCACATTCCTTACTGGAACTTCCTGTTTAAGATAACTCATGCAAGTGGCTACTATGGTGCCTGGCCAGGGCGGGCGGTTTTAGTCAGTGTTTCCCCTAACAGGAAACACTTGCAGTTTTCTACATCTTAAGCAGAAGAGGAAATTTGCATTGATATCTAAAGAGTAAAAATTGATTAATGATGGTTTATTGTCTCTCACCCTCTACTCTATTTTTAAATACTCAATTACACCATCCCAGATTCTTAAAGCCATAATAGGTTGGGAATATAAAAACTGGGGGTTAATGCACAAATATTTCTGTGACATTAGGCATGAGGTGATGGGTTTCAGCTTCCTTCTTTAAAAAAAGAGAGTATTAAAATACATGATGACTAAGATTACTTTTGAGCTCTAAAATTAGCATTATTGATCAGTTAATGATGTATTTTTGCCATCTTTATTTTTCTAAGGGGAAGCTTTTCTTGGAAGTTTAGGAAACATTTGTAGGATCTGCTCCCAGAGTTGACACATTGAGGCTAAAAGGGTACATTTGCTACAGTCATTTATTCTGTGTTAGATCTTTGTCTTCAAGAAATAAGCAATGACAAAGCAATTGGCCCTGGGGCAGTCCTTTGATATTTCTCTACAGTTGTTCTGAGTCTGGCGCTCTCAGAGAAAGCTGAGGAACATGGCAAAGAATAAATGCAGCACAAACAAGTCATTTGGCCTGATCAAAAGGGTTTCATAACCCTTAGGCTCTGACTTCTGATTAATATTTAATTGATTGAGAACCTTCAGTATATAACGTGCACATTAGAGAGAAGGAGTAGTTTCTCAATAGATAAAATAATACATGAAAACAATTGCTTAGAAATTTGGGAAATGCTATTTACACACTACTGTCTCTTGTGTTTGCAAAGTCCTAGATATAGTGGCTGTAAACATGGCAGAACACACATGGGGACACTCTACAAATATAATATTCCATACAAATTCATCCATGATAATAAAAATAATGCATGAGTTTTTATTTTATGTATTACCTACATTCTTTACACCATGTCCTAGGTGGCAGAGAAATAAAAATAAAATACCCACACTCAGAGATTGTATATAGTAGTGGAAAAGACAAACAAAACATTACAAATATATAAGTGCTGTAAAAGAATTATGTAAGAGACTGCCCAGCCTTCTTAGGGAGCACTGGGAAGAAGAAACAATTATTTAAAAATTATTGAAAACTTGCCAAATGAATAAAGAGTGGAAGATGTCACAATCAGAGTTAAAGGGAATCATGGGTAAAAAGAATGGGGGCATATGTGCATAGCATGGCACACCTGTGAACTTCAAGAGTGAAGGTGGCAAGAACCTGTGATTACAGAAAATAAAGGGAAAGGTGGCTAGAAAATGTGGGAGGAGCCTTGAAGACTACAAAAGAGTTTAGACCTTAACCTCTAAGAGCCGAGGAATGAGGACACATCTTAATGCAAAGAAATGACATAATACGATTTGATTGGGGAAATCTCCTTCTTGTAACAGAACTGCAAGCCACAGGATCCTGAATCCTGCATTGGAATGGACAAATTATCACACAGCTATTTTGAATAGTGGATCAAAGCATGAACTTTAGAGCCAAAGAAAACTGGAAACCATAATGTAGACATTGGCAGATTATTACATTCCCTTAGTTTTCTAATTTATAATCTATTCCAGAGGTTAGCAAAGTTTTTCTGTAAAGGCCTAGGTATGCTTTATGCTTTGTGGACCATATAATCTATGTTGCAATCATTCAACTCCACTATTTCCGCAGAAAGGCAGCCATAGATAATATGTAAACAAATAAGCATGGCTGTGTTCTTAGGAAACTTTAAAGACACCAGAATTTGAATTTCATATAATTTTCATATGTCATGAAATAGTATTCTTCTGTCGATATTTATCAACCATTTTAAACTGTAAATACCATTCTGAGCTCATAAATCATACAAAAACAAGTGGCAGACCAGATTTGGTTTGCGGGCTATAGATTACTGATTTGGTAGAGGGTGTTATTAAATAATGTAAATTTTTTTGTAATAAAACATTTTAAAATAAACTCCTTAACAAAGTGTGTAGCACCTGGTATAAGATCAATAAATATAATTAATACCGATGGCATTAAATAGAAAAGTACTCAACGGGTTGGGAGCAAAAGAGAACCAAAAGAGATCAGGAGGGGAAAAGTCAGTGAGGTTAAGGTGACAGGTGTAAGTCAGAGACTCTGACAAAAGTGAGAGTATCAAGTAGCCTGCAGGCTTAAAAGTTTTGAACAGAAGTAAATAAGAAAAATTAAGATGAGATTGGAGGCAGGAAGAATAATTCAGAAAGCTATTTAAATATTCCAGGAAAGTATCATAGAGGAAGAATTTCCCTCTACCCTTCTAGGTTCTTCTGGCTGGCCTAAGAATTAAATTGATGTGAGACAGATTAGTAAGAGAAAATCAAAACTAAAATGTAATAACATGTATACATGGGAGAGACCCAGGAAAACTGATAACTCATCAAAATGGCCAAAACCTTCACCTTAAAGACCATCTTCAGCTAAAGACAAAAGAGGATGTCAGGGTAGTGGTTTGGGACTACAAAGGGGAGGAAGGCAATTGACCTGGAGATGGAAAAGTAAACATTTGGTGAACAAATGTTTGCTGGGCCATGCAGAGACAATGGGACACAGAGTAGATTCTGATCTCCAGGCCCTGCTGAGTTTCCCCTGCCACTTCCAGCCCATTTTCTGTGCAAATACCTCTGGTGATAGCTCTATTCCAGGAACAGGCCCTCTACCTAAATTCTTTTAGGCAGTTATGGGGAAGATTAAGGGTTCTTCCTGAGTCATCTTTTTCTTAAAAATACTCAGCCTAAGTTACTCTTCATGCCAAAGAGATACATTTTGGGGTGGCAAATTTTGCTCTCCTGCTAAAGAAATGATGGAGACTCAAACTAAGTTAGTGGGTGTAATGGTGACCATCCTCCTGGACCATGGGTGGCTGCTGCAGCCAGCTCACCTCAGTGGCCTGCTTGGATATAGCTGAACCATCAGGTCAGGTCTCAAATTATCATCAATATATATTACAAGAGCTCTGGCCTGGGACCTGGACTGGTCCCTTTTCCCTACTTCCTGCCATCAGAAGTGAGGAACTAATCCCATGTTCATCTCCCTCAAGAGGGCTATGTCAGAAGACACATGTTCTTAGGTTGGTCACATTGAGAGCAAAGGATACTGATCACTGACTCAACAGCTTTTTTAGTTTTAGTTCCTCAAAACAGAACAATCGCAGAAAGAAGCACCTCTTAGCACTTAGCAGATCCTAGTAAGTACAAGGCTACCTCTGCTTTCTTGAAACAGTATTTGCTCCACATTTGCTTTTGTTTTCTCATCTTCTAAGATAGCCACATCCAGAACTTTAAAAATCTTCCTATTTATGATCTGTATGAATGGTTCAAAGGTAATGAAGGAACAGAAAATATTCTTCCATTTGAACATCAGTTTTTATTATATGGAACGCCTAATGAGGAAATAATAATGATATTAAATGTCATTTTTAAGTTTTTTATTAAAAGAAAACATGGGAACTTCATGGTAGGATTTTTAGTAAAAATAATGCAGTAAAGTCCTGCTTTGTCATACACTCTGTGCTCCCACCAAAAAGTGAAAAGAAAAACAGAAGTATATTTCCAGGCTCAAAAATAAGATAGGCGTCTCCATTAATCAGAAACTCTAAGTAGGGAAGTAGGCTGAAGTCATGGGGCCCCTGGGCTCTGGGTCTGAAAGGAGACAGTACTGAATCTGGGCCCCTGTAGAGGAGGAAGGCTTGAGTTGCTCTACTTTAGATATGGCCCAGAGCCAGACTCTTTGCTTGGAGTAAAGATTCTTCCTGCTGGTGAAGAAAAAGCACATATGGAGGCCTAAGGATACAGGCAAGGGACACACATTCTTACTATCAAGGACCAAGCTTAGTTACCCTCTGACTCAGAGAATGAATCTGTGAAAACCACTGTACCATCCACAACATGAAGAACCCCAAAATAATGTTATATGCCCTGGTTCTAGACTACAGATTCTGGTGAGCTGAAAGGATGCTAAACTACCTCAAAGCAGTGAGGAAAAAACAAGAAATAGAGCAATGAGAAAACAAAATTTGGCCTAGGGCTTATATTTTAGAACACACAAAGAAATCTACGCTAAAAAAGATAGGCATCAAAATTATTATAATATTTTATATTATATTTTATGTAGCAATGTAACAAAAATTTACAGTATGCTATGATATACAAAGTGATAAATGAAAGAATTACACATATTAAAAAAGAATTGGGCTTCCCTGGTGGCGCAGTGGTTGAGAATCCGCCTGCCAATGCAGGGGGCACGGGTTCAAGCCCTGGTCTGGGAAGATCCCACGTGTCGCGGAGCAACTAGCCCCGTGAGCCACAATTACTGAGCCTGCGCGTCGGGAGCCTGTGCTCCACAACAAGAGAGGCCGCGATAGTGAGAGGCATGCGCACCGCCATGAGGAGTGGCCCCCATAAGCCACAACAAGAGAAAGCCCTGGCACAGAAACGAAGACTCAACACAGCCATAAATAAATTAATTAATTAATTAAATTTTTTAAAAAAAAGAATTAAGGAATAATGAAACAAAAATTGGCAATAAAACAGAAACATATAGAATAAGTATAAATTTTAAAAATAAAAAATACAATCATTTAATTTAATTGGTTAAACTAGGTAAAATTAATTTAATTAATCAAATTTAATGTTAATTAATTGAAAAACTTCAATAGATGAGATAAATTCTGTACTAATAAAAATTAAATAAAGTCAGTAAATTGAAAGATGATACTGTGTCATTGTCCCATGATTTAGCACAGTGAGACAATACTACCACAGGTATGGAGGTGGAGAGATTCTAACTAATGAGATTAAGAGATTAAGAAACATACGGAAGGGATGATTGGCATTATATTTGAAGAAATCATTATGGGAATTTCCAAGACTTGAAGAATGACATGAATCCACAGATTGACAAAGCATTCCAAGTACCTAGACGATAATTCAAAACTAAGACCAGGACTTCCCTGGTGGCGCAGTGGTTGAGTCTGCCTGCTGATGCAGGGCACACGGGTTCGTGTCCCCGTCCGGGAAGATCCCACATGCCACGGAGCAGCTAGGCCCGTGAGCCATGGCCGCTGAGCCTGCGCGTCCGGAGCCTGTGCTCCGCAACGGGAGAGGCCACAAGAGTGAGAGGCCCGCGTAACGCAAAAAAAAAAACAAAAACAAAAACAAAAACTAAGACCATACCTAGATATGTGATGGTGAAACTGCAGATGATCAAGGATAAATAAAAATAAATTAGAAGTTTAGAAGATACTAATGGACAAAAAGCATGGTATCCACAAAGGAATAACTATTAGACTGACGGAAGCTTTCTCTTCTGCAATAATTGGTGCAAGAAGACAATGGAGCAATATCCTCAAAGTGCTGAGGGGAAATCAGACTACCCAGAATTCTATACCCAGCTAAACTACATCAAGAATAAAGAAATTTTTTTGTATACAGAGCCTAGGAGAATTTAACACCCATGCTCTAACTTAAATAACTATTAAATTATGTTTCAGCAAGAAGAAAAATGTATCCGGATGAAAGGCACAGGACACAATAAAAAATGACAATGGGGAAGTGATATATGACAAAGGTTGCATTAGAAATTAGCAGGAAAATATGGAAAAAGAATCCATGAAACAGGCAAGGGTATCAAACAAATGATTTTAAGAAAAGGGAACCTGAATGACAGATAAACATATGAAAAGATATTCAATCTTTTTCTTGAACAGGAAATTAAGAGACAAAATTTCACAGGCTTCAGAGTGACAGAAATTAAGAAGACTGGACTTCCCTGGTGGCACAGTGGTTAAGAATCCACCTGCCAATGCAGGGGACACAGGTTCGAGCCTTGGTCTGGGAAGATTCCACATGCTGCAGAGCAACTAAGCCCATGCGCCACAACTACTGAGCCTGCGCTTTAGAGCCCATGAGCCACAACTACTGAGCCCACGTGCCACAACTACTGAAGCCCACAGGCCTAGAGCCTGCACTCTGCAACAAAAGAAGTTACCACAATGAGAAGCCCACGCACCGCAGTGAAGAGTAGCCCCGACTCACCGCACCTAGAGAAAGCCCACGTGCAGCAATGAAGACCCAACACAGCCAAAAACATAAATTAAATAAAATAAATTAATTAAAAATAAATAAAAAGACTGATACAAGCAAGTGTTGGAAAAAGAATATGGAGAAACAAGAACTATCACACACAACTGATAGATAATTGACATCAAGTTAGAAAACATTTTCACAATATCACAAACAGTTGAAGATGTGCATACTCTACTATCCAGGATTTCCAACCTAAGGAAACATGTCCCAAAACATTTATTGCAGCATTATTTGCAAAAGTGAGTGATTGAAAACAACCTATATAACAACAACAACAAAAAAAAACAAATTATATTGTTTGTATAGTTGTAAAATGGATACTAAATTTTCTAGAGATACATCAAGATGGACAAATTTCAAAAACGATGTTAGGTAACAAAAAGTAAGCTGCAAGGGCCTCCCCGGTGGCGCAGTGGTTGAGAATCCGCCTGCCGATGCAGGGGACACGGGTTCGTGCCCCGGTCCGGGAAGATCCCACATGCCGCGGAGCGGCTGGGCCTGTGAGCCATGGCCACTGAGCCTGCGCGTCCGGAGCCTGCGCTCCACAACAGGAGAGGCCACAACAGTGAGAGGCCCACGTACCGCAAAAAAAAAGCACCAGTGAAGCCATCTGGGCCTTGAGGCTTCTTTCAGACAATTTTAAACTAAGATTCTTTTTATTTTTTTACTATTTTAATTTTTTTTTTT